>NC_067399.1:547477491-548077491 GCF_016432865.1 Antechinus flavipes
CGGGAGAAGAGATGGCTCCTCTCCCATTCTTTCCACCCACCTCCCTTTACTCTCTAGATCCTGAAGCAATTTCTCATCCCCAGGATGATTCCGTCTCTGCTGGGTTCCCTAGCGGATGCTTCATTTGCTTTCTAAAATTCAGCAACATTCTTTACGTCCATTTTCTCCTTTTCCGAGGTACTTTTCTGCCCTTCACCTGCCACCCCTCCCCATTCCCAATCACTGTAGGCTACCTAAACTTATTACCTAAGAATTTACCTTAAGAGAAATGGGATCAGTGAATAGAGAAGCTTCTACTTAGAAATAGTTATATATTGTTCTGTGACATAACAATCAGTCTCTGTCTTCTAGGCTGTGCTACTTTTGTCCTTATACAATCTCTGATAACTGATTTGGGCTGGTTCTTAAATGATAAGATAATTGATTTGATGAGCCATTGGGTGAATATTCAATGAATCTCCCTCTCCTTCTCCCCCCCAGCAATTAGTAGAGAGAGGAACCTAGAAACCACAGATTAAATTTGCCCCATATCCTGTTTTTTTCTTCTTCAGCCTATCATAAATACAAGGTGTCTAATATATATCATATTATTAATAAAATGGTCTCTTTGTAAAAAAGAAACATAAAGGTCTTTGAATTCAATTAAAATTTAATTTGACAAGCATTTATAAAATATCTACTTTATGCTAGGTTCCAGATAGAAGTACACAAAAACAAAGCTTAAACTTATGATAATAATCACTTCCTTTTTTTCCTATACCCCTTCTGGGACACTATCCCCTCCCATTAGAATTTTGTTTAGCATCCCCCCAAAAGGAAATTAATAAAATCATATTTTAGATCCAAGTTTAATGTTCAAATCTGCTAAAAGTCACACACACACAAATTTACTTGAGAAGTCTAATATTTTCCACCCTGTTGATCCCACTGGGAAGTACCGGTGGTGTGGAGGCCTAGCTAGAACTGAGTGTCTTAGCAGCTTCCTGGAATTATTATCTTGTTTGTGGACGGATTTGTGGAATCGACTTTACTGGACCATACCGCCACACTACCACCAAGATCCCTTCTACTAGACTCTCCTAGTCAATTTTTTTTTTAAATAGAAGCAAAGGGAGGGGGGAGGAAAAGGGGAAAAAGAGCTTGAAAAATCTAAAAAACCCTTTCTCCTCAGTTGATAAATTTCCTCATCAAGGTGCCCTGGTGGCATTAGTTACAATATAATCTTGACTGCTGATGGGCTAGAAAACAGATGAAAACCTGCCACTCTGCTATCTTTTTATTGAGACAAAATGTTCAGTTTGATGTAGCAGTTTTGTGCTGTTGCCAGATGCTGAAGGTACTTGAGGGAGATGTTGACAAGTGGATAATTGTCAGCAGAACTAAAACAGACACTTTGTTTACAGTTGAGCATGATTAATTGAGAGTAAATAAAACAAAAAGCCCTCTTTTCAAAGGCACCATCCCAAGTTCAAAAAAGGCTGCATGTTTGTAGGAATGAACGAATTGGGTGTCTTACTATGTAAAGATTAGTTGTGAAAGAATCCTGAAAGAAAAATTCTAAAATCCTGAATGAGAAATAAATACAATTTATTTCCCTCCTATGATCTACCCCTTTCTTCAAATTTACAGGATTGGCTAGTTCTTTCTGTTAGCTAAGTTTTACATTTCTTTTACCTTAAGAATTATTTTCTAACTTTTCTTTCATTTGTTCTGAAAGTTGACTTAATCAATATAAAATTATTTCCCATATCAACACTAAATCATAAACCTGAATTGATGTTAAAGGACAGTATTAAATATTTCAGATTAACTTCCATGTGCTAGAAATCATCTGAATTTCCTAAGATACTAATAAGGAGCAGAGGTGAGGCTTCAATAAGCTTCTTATGATTGCCAAATCTAATAAATTTTAATGTAAAACTGGACCTAATTCTCTCTTCCCTTCTGGCATGAAGTGTGAACACATGCATACAAACTTAATGTCACTATTTTATCCGTATTAGAAAATTAAAGGCATGTCTTCTTTTGTGAAACTTTGTCAATCTGGTATGTAAAATGCAATGCCAAATACTTCATTACAACATTTTAAGACTCCAGTTCCCTCATCTGTAAAAAGAAGGATTTGGATTAGATGATCTCTATCATTCCTTCCAGCTCTAAATCTATCACCCTAGAAAAGTCCCTTTAATCACTTAGAATCAGCTGTCTTAAATGTATTGTGGATATAGTATTACAGCAAACTTTTACTTATCATGCATTTGATTTCTTGATCATCAATCAACATGTTTTATTAAGTACTTCCTATGTTCCAGACACTGTGTTAACTATTGGGAATACAAAGAAAGGCAAAAACCCATCTCTTTTCTCAAAGAGCTTATATTCTATTGGGAAGAAAACAAGCTAAGTACATGCACCTATTCAGTAAATCAGCCAAAATACATTTATTAAGTGTTTTCTATGTGTTAAGCACTAAGTATTGAGATTTTTTTAAAGCAAAAAATCTTCCACAACAAAAACAAATCAGATCCCTAATTTCTGTCTTCAAGAATGTTACGTTCTAATGGGTGAGACAATGTATAAATCACTAGATACATACAAGATATTTGACTGGTGGTTGTCCTTCCTTCTGGAAGAGGACTAAAATGGCACCACTATTTTAAGGTTAAGGTACATTGTGTCCAAGTGACTGATCAGATCAATAAAAGTTCCAAAGGTTCTATGACAGATCAGGAACAAATAGTCCACATGAACATTTGGAGGGTAGACATCTCTAAATTCGCCTTTCTCATGTTTCTTCTTGAGCTACTTCAATTCTGCTTTGTTTATAGAGCATAGCATCTTCTGTGGACATGCCATGCTGGGCAGACCTGCGCCAAAACAAATTTTAGACATTGTTGGTGATGGTAATACAAAAAGTCTACAAATCTTATGGGTGGGAAGAGGAGGAGGAGGAGGAAAAAGAGGAGGAGGAGAAGTTAAAAAGAAGAGGAGTTAAAATAAGAAGAGGAAGAGAAAGAAGAGGAAGAGGAGGAGGAAGAAGAAGAGGAGGAGAAGGAAGAGGAGCAGCAGCAGAAGAAGGAGGAACTGATCAGGAAAGACTTGGAGCTGAAGGTTCATGAGATAGGAAGGCAAAAAAAGTTAGAGGTGGAGGTAAGAGAATAGAACATTCCAGGTAGGCATGGAAAGGCCGCTAGTATAAAGGAATGTACAGTAGGTGAAAGGTAAGAAACTAGAAGCAGAGGAAGCAGAAATTGTCATCTTCAAGAGGTGAAGTTTGAACTTCTCCCATCTGAAATCTAACAAAAATTCATATCAATGACTAGGAAATACTGGAAGATCTTGAAATGCCTCTAAGTCATGAAAGAAAATCAAATTATGGTGTTTGTGACTTTAATTTCAGGTATTTTCTTGTACTTTTTTTTCTCTGAAAACTGATAATCCATGCGTGGTCTTTAGAATAACTTTCTATTATCTAGACCAATTGTCCTCAAGCTATCTGGTCTCAAGACATCTTGATAACACTTTAAAATAATTGAGGATCCTATAGAGTTTTTTATTTTAGAAATGAAAACCAATAATTTTAAATATATTTATTAATTTCTTTTAAAATAGTAATAAATCTATCACCAGTTAACATAAATAACTGTTTAACAAACAATAATTATATTTTCCAAAAGAAAAAACCGGTATTATTTTCCTTATTTTTGCCAATCTCTTTCACGCCTATATGGAAGAATAGCTGGATTGTCACATCTGTTTCTTCATCCAATCTGTTTTGATATTTTGTTTGGCTGACATCTATGAAGAAAATCTGACCTTACACAGATATATAGTTGAAAAGGGGGAAACTTTTCAGTAGGTAAATAATATCTTAGTATTATTTTTAAAATAGTTTTGATATCTATGATCTCCTAAAAGGATCTGGGGGACATCAAAGACTCTGTAAACCACACTTTCAGAACTGTTCAACTAGAACTTTTGATAAACTAGATAAATGCATTTCCTGTCTATGCTGAATAGAATTTATTTTGTTATAAATATGATTTGAAATTTGATCCATTTCAATGGGGGGAAATTGTACGAAAACATTAATGGCGGGAATTAGTGCTATAAACATAGTCACTGATTATTAGTGACAATGCTTAATTCCCAAACCATTCCAAATTGTGAAATCCATAAAAACCAAGTCAATGCATTAGAGACAGTCACTAGAATTTTTGTATTTACATGCTACATAAATGCCATGTCAGTCTTCATAGTCAATTGTGACACCAACTGGTGGTAACCATTATTAATTAACCTTAGTCATCCACAGATGTTCTCCCTCTTCTTCATGTTTTACTAGATAGAATGTATTATCTTGGATATGATCTTTGTTGTGTAGTTCAGAGGTTGAAATGACTTAGGGATGAATAGCAAAGGAGGGATAGAAGGAGATGGTTGGAATTCTAAGGGAAAGAAGGGGAAGGGAGTTACAGGAAATCCTTACTGTTCTGGGAGGGAATGAAATGATCCAGAAATGGAAAGACAATAGTTGTGTGAATTTGAGGCAAACCCAAAATGTTTTTTCCTTTCGGAATATTATTGAATAAAGATACTCAGGGATCTTTTCCCTCATTATCTGTAGCACAGCTTCTGATGCACACAGTAGGTACTTAACAAGTGTTTGTCTATTGATCTATGATATCCTTGATGCAAATATTGCCTCCAGCAATGCAGATCATAATTCATTCGGGCCCCCAACTCTTGCCCATATCATCCTATAAATTTACCATTGGGAGTCCATTTCTCAAGTTCTTCTTACCTAAGTCTGGCAATGAAATTCAAAGATTTTCCCTGGGTATCCTGTTCTCTTACCATATCATGAGGACTTTGTTTTTTGCTCATACTTTTCTTTTAGCACATCTTCCTTGTTGCAATATGTTGCATACCTATTCAGGCCCACTATTACCTTACCATTTCTTTTTGGGAAATCCTATACACACTTCTGGGGGCTTTTTTGGAATCTGCATTACTTTGTTCCCATCCTATCCATTCTTTTGAGTTTTTTCACTTCCATTCTATCTGGTTAGCTATGTTCATATATAAAGGGAAGATTAGAGATTTGTTTAGTCAATTGATTTTCATTGTAATATGTGACTCTAGGGATCTTTGAGAGACACAAAAATCTGGTAGCTAACTGGGTATCTCTTTATTCCTCATCTTACAATAGAAATGTATTTTTATCTCCTTTCCTATTTCCCACTGGACTAGAGGAGATTTCTAAACTCAAACCCAATTCCCTGACCTCCTTTTCCTATCATGCCTACTGAAAGGAGCAGCCCAGATTCTGAAATCATCCCCACTGGATCAGTAGGACAGCATTATGACTTTAGGATCCTTCTCCCTTCCCGCAGAGGGACTTTGGATGACTGCCTTGGTAATTGTACACTTAGCATGGTTCCTGTTAGGAACCATAAAATTATAAGAGAGCCTTTCTCAGTAGAGCTAAACTTTGACCCTGCCAACCATATACTGAAGCTAGAAGAACTCCGGATGGAAAAGTCTCACTTATGCTTCCCCCAATATTCATTAATTCAATAAACATTATTTGAGAACTGACAGTGTCCACAGCTAATATCAGTGCTAAATGTCAATGGGAATACCAAGACATGAAAAATAATCTCTACCTCTAGAAGTTTATAATCTAGTTGAGGAAAACAAACAGAATAAAATGCACTGACTTTGTAGGACCTGAGAAGAACTCTATTTTGCTTTATTTGTGGTTGTTTAGCTATCTTTCAGTCATATCTTACTCTTTATGACCCCATTTGGAATTTTCTTGATAAAGATACTAGAATGATTTGCCATTTTCTTTTCTAGCTCATTTTAGGGATAAGGAAACTGAATCAAACAAGGTTAATCAACTTCTCCATAGTCACACAATAGTAAGTGTCTGAGGCCAGATTTGAACTAAGGAAGATGTGTTCTTAGATTCCAGGATTGGCCCTCTATCCACTGTGCCACATAGCTTCCCATAAATAAGCTATACACAGGATAAATTAGAAATAAAAAGGAAAGGCACTAGAATTAAGAGGAGTTTTGAAAGACTTCCTGTAGAAGATGGGATTTTGATTGGAGCTTAAAGGAAGCCAGGGAAGGCAATAGGGCAGGGATGGAGGAGAGCATTTCCGGAATGTTTAGATGTTCACAAAACATCAAGATGTCACTAGATTAAAGAGTATATGATGGGCATAAAATGCAAGGAGACTGGAAAGGTGTGAGGAGTTGAAGAAGAGTAGGTTATAAAGGCTTTGGATCCCAAGCAGAGAATTTTTTATTTGATCCTGGAGGCAATAGAGTTTGAGTAGAAAGTGGTATGGTTGGACCACTTTAGGAAAATCTCCTGGTGTCTGAATAGAAGATGGATCAGGGTGAGGAGGGATTTGAGGCAGACAGACCCACTAGTGGGCTACTGCAATAGTCCAGGGGTAAGGTGATAAAAGTCTGGACCAGAGTAGTGACACTGTCAGAGGAGAAAAAGAGACATATAAGAGAGATGATGCAAAGGTGAAATAAACAGAAGTTGTAAAGAGATTGGAAGTAAGGAGTTAGAGATATTCCAGAGTTGAGGAAAATACCTGAGCCTGAGGGATATTCACATGGCCTATATTAGAATGTTCTTATGTTATCTTATTGGAGATTATCTTTGTTAACAAAAGATGCAAAGCATTGTACTTTTAATTTTCATGGTTCTCAGGTTTGTTTGTTTTTTTTTTCCTTTAGTTACTAGCATGGCTGCTTCCTTCTCCTCCCCTTATTGTTTAATTGTGGGGCTGATAATACCTTTTATTCAAATTGATGTCAAAATTAATAAGTTGGTTGTATTTGTACATTGTACATTCCATAAATTAGAAATCTATAACAGCTTCATAAAAAGCTAGTTGTGAGGTCTTTACCAATACTACTCCTAAAGCAAATCACTGCTTAAGCAAGTGTCAGAAATGTCAATAGATCCATGGAAATTAAACTGTGTGCTGTACTCTCATCAGAGAAGAAATTCAGCGACTTTTCTTGAAATTAGATTCTTTTCTTTCACTGCTCTGAATAAACAGGTTGCAAATATTTGCTCTTTCCTTTATTTGGATGAATTTAATCATTTGTTACAAGATCTAGTTTTCATGTCTTACTGACAAGACCTTAGTTTAGAAGCTTTACAAAAGCAGTGCATTAAAATGTTCAAATATTTATTTTCTTCTCTGTTTAAGCACTTCATAAAACTAATATCTTCATCATTTTTTCCAGATTGATAGCCAAGGATAAAACCTCGAATGCCCTAAACTGTCCTTTTATTTTAATATTAAATTATTTTTCTCTTTATAGACTGCATTTTAAAGATCATATGTATTTTTATCTTCTCTTTTTCTTATTCATTAGGTTTTATTTAATCAAAAGGGGCTAGAAAGGATTTCTGATTGACAACATAATATCTATATTGCCATTTAGATGGTGATGTTAAAGTTTTTTTTTAATTATCAAACATTCATATGGAGTCTACAAAACTCATGAGTGCAGTATGAACTTGAGAAATATTTAACAAATGAATAAAAATATAATAAAACATAAATAATATTTTAAACTAAGACAATTTGTGGTTCCTATAGATCTTTTATACATGAAGCCCCTGTTTCTGTTTGAGTGTGACACATTGCTTTAAAATATTGCTCTGGGTTTTATTCTGTTGAAAAAAAATACAATCAAATTCTTCTTTACCCACTTCTTTTGAGGCTACACCTCCCATATTTTCTCTCCTCCATCTGCCAATATAAACATACAGTAATATACTTTTAATATATACATAAATAGTCAAAGATATGATAAGGTGCTAATATATTTAAGGTTAGGTCTTGCTTTATTGAAAAACACACATCTTTGTATCTTATGTTTCTTTTTAAATATCTCAAATAATGTTGAGCTTACATATGAATGAAGGAACTTTTTTTTTTCCTGTCACTGCTTTGTTTTGTGTGTGGGGTGGAGGTAGGGTGTGTATGTATATGTATTTTCTCATTTCTACCTTGTACTATTAAGTCTTTGGGAAATACACCACAGTGTGTGTAAATTACCTCAGGGGGTAAATGCAGATGCTTTTGTCCCTAACAGAATTGTATATTTAACATTTTGGTTTTTATCATAATGTTACAGTGCACAGTAGCTCTTCTAGCTTTCTTTGTTATCAATTAAAAATAAACCAGATTGAATCATTTTCTAGTTCCTTGGGGTTTTGTTTAAAAAGCAACAAGAAATTTTGCACCATTACAAGAAATGCCGTGTTGTTTATAAGATAAATATTTAAATAATACAATTAGAATGAAAAGTGATTTCCATTGGGGTCCCCTTGAAAAAGAGAATGAGACAGACAGACATCTTGGGATACAGAGAGAACTATGCTGCTTGCAGATTCAATTGGATATTAATGCATTCTGCTAATCAAGTTTATTTTCTCTATTGACTAAAGTTAGCATTAATCCTTTAATTTGCAAATATTACAATTCTAAAAAATTATATTTCTGGTTTGATCACCCAGTGGTTATGCTGCCTGGTATCATTTTAAGCTTACTGCTGAAAAGATTATTTACACTTGCTTTAGAAAATGGAATTATCCCCAGCACATCTTTCTTACAAAATTAGTAGAAATGCTGGTTGCTATTAAACCTGATCAGCTGGTATCACAGCAGGGCACTTGTGAAAAAATTACTTAATATCTCTTTGTTTACAGTCTTCACTGAGGTGAATATATTTAATGTAATTATTCAATTGCTAACCAAGCTCCTGATGTTAACTGTTCTGCTCAGAGAAATTATGTTTTTAGAAGAAATTCCATGCTGCATTGAAGGTTTTATGTTAATTTTTCAAGTAATTGTATTTGGTGTATATTTCCATAAGGTATATTAGAAAAGAAATCTTAAATTAGAAAGTCTTTGCCATAAAGTAAGGGGTTATACACAAAATCATACCATGCTCACATCCTCAAAGAGAGGAGCATAATATCTATAATGATGACTGAAATGAAGAAATTCTGAAATACTCAATTTTCTGCCAACCTATGGGGTGAAGTAGAGTAATTCATCTACTTGGAAAGTATAATCTCAACATATTTATAACTCATCAAAAAAGAATGATGTGGAGTTAAACAAATATGAATAATCTTAAATAAGAGAAATGATTGCTATTAGAACTTTTGTTCCATTCTATTTAATTATTGCTATAGAAAAAATACTTCAAATAAGACCTGGGGAAATATATGTAAATATCTTGCCTTCAGATATTCGTAAAGTTCCTGTAGCTTCCAAGAGTACCAAGCAAAAGTCTAAGAGTTAAATTTGACTCCGAATTTCTTTTGATTCAGTAATTTAAATTTTAAGTTAATATTTAATTTTAACTATATCATGAAAGAAACTCCCCAAATTAATGTGTTTCTCATCTTCAGTTATTAGATGTTAAAACAGCATTTATTTTCCTATAAAAAAAATCTGTAAATAATCATTTGCCTAAGAAGATCTCTTGGTCATCCAGAAACCTTTAATTCAAATAATGTTTTTTCCCCCTTCATTCTATTAAAGAAAAGAAAAGGACCTTTAATTTTACTGACAAGGCAATTGGATTAAGTAACTTTCTCAGAGTCACATAGTTTTTAAATATCAAATGTCTGAGATTGGATTTGAACTCAGTTCCTCTTGACTCCTGAGCTAATGCTTTATCCACTGTGCCACCAAGTACCCTGTAAAAAAGACATTTTAGAAAAGAAGTTTTGTCTGTATTGCATTCATTCAAAGAACAGTATAGATTCCTGGACTGGTTAGGAAAAATTTTTTGGCAGATAAAATAGCTTAGTTGGTTCATATTAAGAAATATAAATCTTGGGGTTTGTAATTTGACTGTTCAAAATAGGATTAGCAACCAAACTTAGCTGTTATTTTTCCAAAAGAATTTCTGCATTTTCTTACATTTGTTTAATAGCTAGAATTAATAGGACCATTATGTCAAAATTGCTTTGTGTCAGTTATCTCTGGCCTCTCTCTATCATCCTCTTTTCTTCTGCCTTTTCCCGCCTTTGTTATTTGTCCTTTTGAGTGAATTCCACAAAGCAGGTTGGGAAAATTTTCTTGATGCTAAGTTAAAAGATGTTGAAAAGGTGAAATTGTTCATTTTTCCTTCTTCCAGGAGAAGAAAAGGGCAGAGCCAAGATGGTAGAGTAAAGGTAGCAACCTAGCTGACCTCTATTAATATTCTTCAAATATTAAAATAATGTTTCAAATGAAATCCTGGAGTAAAAGAACCCACTAAAAACTTAGGATAAGACATGATACTGGGGTGGGAGGCTGGCCTAGAACACATGAAGTAGCAATTCCAACAGTGGACCTTGGAAGTAGCTGTGACAGAGACAGCAACTTTATGAGTTTGAAGGCAAAACACAGTGAAAAGATAGCAGAGGACCTTTGTTGGCACTGGGTGCAGGACCTGTTGCTATTTAATAATTGTATCATTCATATGCAGTTCTGATTCACAGTTCCAAGTTGCAGTTTCAAGGTCAAGAGGAGAATTAGCACTTGGCTGCAAGGGAGCAGGACCCCTTCCTGAGGAAAAATCATCACGCAAATCAGGAAGGAAGTAACCACATCTTTGCAGTTCATACTGCATTGAAAGCATTGGTAATTTACAGAAATCTTCAGAGAGAGAGAGAGAGAGAGAGAGAGAGAGAGAGAGAGAGAGAGAGAGAGAGGAGGGACAGAAGAAGGAAGGAAGGAAGGAAGGAAGGAAGGAAGGAAGGAAGGAAGGAAGGAAGGAAGGAAGGAAGGAAAAAAAGAAGGAAGGAAGGAAGGAAGAAAAGGGAAGGGAAGGGAAGGAGGGAGGGAGAGAGGGACAGACCAAGGGAAGGAGGGAGGGAGGGAGGAAAAGAATGGAGAGAGAGGGAAAGAGGGAGGAGGGAAGGAGGGAAGAAAGGAACTAGCTCTGAAAATAGCAGCCCAATAAAACCTGAAGCCTTGGACAATGCCTTCCTATGCTCAGATGAGCAGAACCCAACTTTTATGTTAAGTTCCAAGTTAAGAAACTGTCTGGAAAATGAGCAAACAACAACAAAAGGACTTGACCATAAATAACTATTACAGTGGCAGGGAAGACAATGAAACAAATTCAAGAGACAATATGAAAACAAAGTCTGAAAACAAGCAAAGCCTCAAAGAAAAAATGCTCATTTGAAACAAGCCCAACATGAATTCCTAGAAGAGTTAAAGAAAAACTTAAGAATGGTAAAGGGAAAAGCAGGAAAAGAAATGAGAGTGGTGCAAGAAAATTATGAAAAAGATAATTAATAGGTGGTAGAAGAGGCACAAAAAATACTGAAGAAAATAACACCTTAAAAAACAGAATTGGTCAAATGATAAAATAGGAACAAAAATTCAAAGAAGAAAAGAACTCTTTAAAAAGTAAAATAGATCAAATGGAAAACAAAATATGAAAATTCACTGAAGAAAATACCTGCTTAAAAAGCAGAATTGTCCAAATAGAAAAAGAGGTACAAAAGCTCACTGAAGAAAATAATTCCTTAGAAATTTAAATTGGGCAAATGGAAGCTGCATAAGATATCAAGAAATAATAAAACAAAATTATAAAATGAAAAAATAGAAGAAAATATAATCCATTTCATATGAAAAATAAATGGAGGAGAGAGAATTAAAAAATTACAGGACTATAGGTCTCAACTGCTTGAAGGGGTAATGATGTAGTGTAGCTCCTAGAGGAAATGTACCAATAATCCTAAGGCTACCTGGCCTTGGGAGTTCCACAAACAATGCTGGCTGTCAGAAAGCAATTTGTTGGTCACTAATAACAAAGTTTCTGAGATAATTTAAGACACAGAATCCAATAATGGGGTACACCTTCACCTCTAAGCCATAGAATTCAAAACTCCTCAACTTCACCTTAAAGATTACTCCTCAATTCCATCTTTAAGTCATGAAATTAGCACATCAGTGACTTGAAACACCTGATCTTTCTTTTTCCTATAAATTTATCTTTTTGCTCCTGGTTCTTTGCTAATATTTTTTCCCTGAGGCAATTGAGGTTAAGTGGGGTCACACAGCTAGGAAGTTCTAGGTGTCTGAGACTAGATTTGAACTCAAGACCTCCTGACTTCAGTGCTGGTGCTCTATCCACTGCACCACCTAGCTGCCCCTTGGCTAAATTTGTTTGGAACTTAGCCCACTTCAATTGGCATTACAATTATAATACAATTTGCCTCTTGACTTGGGAAAAAAATCTCACCAAAAAAGGAATTACTGGACTACCTTAAAGTAACTATAAAAAGCTTATCCATCATATTTCAATAAATGGCAAAGGGAAACTGCTCCAAAGTCTTTGACTCAGAGGTTGAAATTGATAGAATCTACTGTTCACTTCCTGAAAGAAATCCAAAAATGAAAATCCTTAGGAATACTAGAGCCAAATTCCAGAAAATTCAAATATCATGGGGCCATGATTTAGAGCAGCTTTCATGTTAAATGAATAGCACACTATCATATCATATTCTAGAAGGTAAAGGAAGTAGGATTACAACCAAGAATAACCTACTCAGCAAAACTGAGTATAATTCTTTGGGGTGGGAAATGGATATTTCATGAAAATCAAGCATTCCTGATAAAAAAAAATTAGAACTGGATAGAAAATTTGACAAACAGAAGAACCAAGAGAAGCATAAAAATCTCAACATGAAAGAAATTCAATAAAATTAGACTGTTTACATTCCTATACAGAAACTGATACTTTAACTTTTAAGAATGTTATCATTATTTGGGCAGTTTTATAAGAAGTTAACATAAACAGAAGACATGAGTATAAATGAATTATGTTAGGATGATGTAAAAAAATGAAGAGGTGAGAAAGCAGAATGCACTGGGAAAAGAGAGAGGAAGATGGAAAAATTATTCCATGTAAAAATATGTAAAGAAGAGTTTTTATAGTAAAAGAGGAAATGAGGGGAAGTGGCAGGGATATTTGAAATTCACTTATAACAACTGGTTTAAAGAGTTCCAAACTTAATCTATTATTTCCCCATTAGAACTTGCTCCTCTGTCTTTCTTATTTCTGTTAATGACACCTCTATCAAATTGATATGATAAAAATCATATCTTAATCTTTAATTTCAATTCTTTAAGTTTTCACATCTAATTAGTTATCATCTCCTATGAATCTTACTTTCAAAATATTTATTACAATCAATTAATAAGCAATCAATTTTATATCTATATCTATCAATCTAGACACGGAGAGAGAGATATGGAGAGATGAAGACAGAGACAAAAAGACAGAAGCACAGAGACAAACAGGAAGAGACAGAGACAAAAGAGACACAGAGAGCAAAAGTAATTTTTTTTTGTTTGTTTTTTGGCAGAGGATGGTTATCTTAGGAAAGACTTCAAATAGAAGATAATGTTTTATATGAGTCTTGAAACTTTTTTTTTTATTTCTTTTGTGATTGCCTCCTTTGGGTCTTCCTTATTTCTCATTTAAACTATTGGAATTACTTTTTATTTGGTCTCTTTATCTTTCATACTCACCCATTCTCTACCCCCACAACCCTGTCAATCTATCATAAATATTAATGGTTGAATCATTTTTCAAATCTAATCACTTCACCACTATAGTAAAAAAACAAACTTTTGAATTATCCTTCTATTGCCTTGAATTAGCAAAATCTATAACTTGTCTCAAATGTAATTCATACTTTTCTTGAGCGAAACTGAGTTGACTCCTTTTCCTTCATTCATTATTACTTATCTCTGAACTTTTACTCTATATTCCTCATGTTTTGATTGCATTTCCTCACCTGCTTCCAATCTTCATCTATTGAAATCTTTCCCCTCAATGTTCAGGTCAAAATGTCACTTTCTTCAAACTCTAATAGCAATAAAAAAAATCTCCTGTTCTTACTATATTTTATCTTATTGGATTCAGCAATAAAAGCCATAGCCTTGGTTAACTGCAAAAATGCATAAAATATAACTAATAAATAAGAGGCAATCAATTCTTTAAAAATATTTTCCCTTATTCATTTCTTTATTGTTTTTCTATTTTAGATTTTTATACTTGGTTCATGGACTTTATATTTATTTAGTTCTTTTTTAGTTTACATATATCTCATGTTATTAAAGCTTCTTGGGTACCTGTTTTGGATCCCTTCTGGAGTTTCTGTTATTGCCTTGTCCCCAACCCCCTGTTTTGGTTTTTGCCTCCCTCCAAAAAGTATCAATCCCAATAGAGGAGAGAGAGGATATAGCCTCATGTCCCGGATTGTGCAGATCTTATTGACCTTTATACTACTCTTGGTCTTTTCTTTCACATTTGCCCTACTATTTTGGGGGTATCAATTGCCTCCAGGTGCTTCTGAAAGAGGATGAGCAGTTTCTCTAAATCCCAAAACTTTGAAGGCAATATCCTTTGTAATATCCCTATTTCCCTATATCAAAAATCCTCTTTCTCTTATTCATGATTGATACCTTTTCTCACCAATGAAAGAAGATTTCTTCCTTTCTTCTCTCCTTTTCAATCCCTCCTTTTGCTTCCTTGACCATTTTTCTAGTGTTTCTTTTTTTTTTCCCTGAGAGATTGCAAGAATTATTTCATTGTTAGCCTTTGTCTTGATTAGGACATATCACCCATTTCCCTCTGTTACCTTCCTTTTCTCTTTTCTTTTATTCATCATCTTATTATGTGATTTATTCTCACAAAAATTAATTTACCTGCAGACAGAGCCTTGTGAGGTTTAACCCATGATTTTTCTGTTTCTTCACCATCATTTTAATTTGATTTCTCCTTTTATCATTGTTTCTTCATGTACATTTAGGAAGCAATCTCTTAGTGGTCTCTGTTATTCTTTTCTTGTCATTGTCTTGCCATTGTGAACTTTTTTTGTAATTCTGTTGTCTAGGATGTTTGAAAAGCAAATAATTTCTTCCGGTCTGGTCTTCTTTCTGGCAATATTTTGGATGCCTCTTCTTTTTATTGAACATCAAACATCTTTTTTCTTCATTGATGTTGAGTCTCAGATTTAGAGGTAGGTCTGTTTTGTTTACATCTTGAATTCTTTTGGTCTTTGTGACACATTGTTCAATGTTATCTTTGGCTTCTGGTGGGTTCAGAATAGTCTTATGCTAATATATATATAATACAAGAAGAGCCATACCATTAAATGTTAAAAAACAATTGTTAAAATGAGGCCAATAGGTTAAGATGATAGGAAAAGATAATGATAAATGTTGGCGAGGCTATGGGAAAACTGAAACACTATTGCATTGTTTGTGGAATTTGAATTAATCCAAACATTCTGGAGAGCAGTTTGGGAACTATGCTCAAAAGGCTATCAAACTGGGTATACCCATTGAGTCAACATTGTTTCTATTGGGTTTGTATCCCAAAGAGAACATAAAAAGGGAAAAAGACCCACATGTGCAAAAAATATTTGTAGCAGCCCTTTTTGTAGTGGCAAGAAACTGAAAATTGAGTGGATGTCATCAGTAAGGGAAAGGCTGAATAAGTTATGTATGGCACATGAACATAATGGAATATTATTGTTTAATAATAAATGACAAGCAGGCTGATTTCAGAAAAGCCTGGAAAGATTTGCATGAACTGATGCTAAATGAAGTGAGTAGAACCAAGAGGGCATTTACACAAGCAACAACAAGATTACATGATGGTCAACTGTGATGGACTTGGCTCTTTTCAACAATGAAGTGATTTAAGGTAATTCCAGTAGGGTTGTGATGGAAAGAGCCATCCAGATTCAGAGAAAGAACTATGGAGACTGAATATGGATCAAAGCCCAGTATTTTCAATTTGTTGTTGTTTGCTTGTTTTTTTTCCCTCATTTTTTTTTCTCTTTCACTTTTTGATCTGATTTTTCTTGTATAGCATGATGAATATGGAAATATGTTTAGAAGAATTGCACATGTTTAACCTATATTGTTTGCTGTCTATGGGAGGGGATGAAAGAAGAGAGGAAGAAAATTTGGAATGCCAGGTTTTTCAGGGATTAATGTTGAAAATTATCTTTGCATGTATTTGGAAAAAAAAGAAAAACTATTTAAAAATCATGGATAAAAATTTTATATGAGGTCAATTAATTAAAAGAAAGCAATATAACATTAGGTAATTTGATTTCTTATTGGTGGAAAGAGTAGGAATATCCCAAATTGGGATAAGAATAAATGGGTGCAATTTCCGGAATTCAGAAAAAAAGAGATGTCCCACCCATTCCAAATGTCTATAAACAATAAAAAGAGCATGGAAATAATAGCTGCTCATTCAGTATGTCAGTTTTCAGATAAGACATATGAGTTGCTTGAAATATATGACTATAAGAAAATTCCTTGGATCACTCTTTGGATCTCACTGGGCTTCTGTTCAGCATAAAATTGGTCCTTAGTTAAGGTGTTACTAAACAGCAGGGAGAAGCCATGCAGGGTTAGGTTCAAGCAATACAATAAGATTTTCCCCAATTCCCACAATTGAATAAATTTTTCTAATAAGACCTAAATTGGAGTACAACCATAATTGAAAAGAAAGGGAACTGAGCTGGCTCCAGAACTGAATCACAATGTATCAGTCAATGAGTTAGTATTGAGTTAGTATTGTTCACTCCTTACAATTGACAGCCCCCAATCCCTCAATTACCCCAATTTTCCTCAGTTCCCTCTTTTGATTTATAGGGGAGTTTCCTGTCCACTTCCCCCATGAATCATTTATCTATAAGTCAAATCTATAAGGTTTTTTCTTAGATATTTGTAATCAAAATTACATTCAGGGTACAGATCAAACTATTTAGAAGGACCATAATGGACTAATTTTGAGAAGAGATTTATGTGTTACCCAGGCAACCAAGAAAACTTAAACATAAAAATAAACATGAAACGAAAGGCCAAAGTACTAGGATAATGATTATAAATAATAACTAACATCAAGTCTTGTATCCTAGTAACCCACTCCCAATGTCCATTTAATCATTACATTTTGAGTCCCAAATATCTTATGTACTTGTCTAGTCCATAGATATCTTCTTTTGAACATTCTGGAATAGGCTTTATTCTGAGGACTGCATGAAGGGCAGTTCCAGATCACTTGTAGAGGCTCCTTGATTAAAACTTGTTGAAATATGACGGTAAAAAGACTTAATACAATTTAGTACAATTTTTTAAAATTTGTTTTCTGAACCTGAACTGAACTTCAGTTTTTATATCCCACTTCTATTTTTATTTAAAATACCACGTATAAAAATCTCAAAAAAAAAATCATGAAAGTCTAACTTGTAAAATGAACTCTTAAAAATTATCAGATACCTTAAAATGGGAAAATGATTTCACTTTCTTTACATTTATCAATATAATTTTATATGTAAAATTATTTGTCCAATTTGAAAAATGTTAATAAGGCATAATCAAAACCTAAATATCCATGTTAGATATATTTAGAAGTCAGTCATAGTCATATACATAGAGTTCTTGGAGAAAAAAAAAACTAATCCTGTTGCTTTCTTAACATTTATTATTTCATTTAATTACAAAACTTTTATGCTATATTTTTGTCCTAGTACTTTGTTTAATATAGGAGAATACAATCCCTATATACCATAAATACAGATTAAAATTGTAAGGTTTTTCATACTTGCATCCTGTTATAGTAATTTAGAAATGTTTCAGAATCAACCTTTTAATTAATAGACTGAGTATTGTACTTATAAATCTTCTACTGCTCACCTCTCCTGATTATATAAATTTGCTATTAAAAAAAGGAAGGACATAATTTAATTGTTATTATTGTTTTCTAAAGGGCAAAAACTGACCTGAAGTTTATCATAACACAGGAAAATCTTCCTGAGTTCTGTTTGATTTCCAGCATGAATCATATCTGATAACCAATAATGTCATATCAAAATTTTCAAATTAAAATTCTCTTTAATATAATGTCTAGTATATTCTCATTTAAAACAAAATAAATACCATTCAATATTTAAGTTTTCATATATCTAGTTGTCACATTTTTAAAAACTCAATTCATAAATTGGCATCCAAATTTTTTAAAAAAGTTATTTGTCTAAGAGCATTTCTAATGCAATGATCTCTCAAGTTTCAC
Organism: Antechinus flavipes; assembly: GCF_016432865.1. NCBI lineage: Eukaryota > Metazoa > Chordata > Mammalia > Dasyuromorphia > Dasyuridae > Antechinus > Antechinus flavipes. The sequence goes on from NC_067399.1 coordinate 547,495,660, forward strand.
AACATAAGAGAATTTTAAAATACAATAACATACACAATATCATGTATTTAAAACATGAAACAAAACATTACCAGTTTTGTTCAATTCAATTTACTGCAAGCATTTCCAAATTATCCTTTGTAGAAAATCATTAATCTTATTACCCTTGGTCTTTTATACACATGTAAAACTAGGTATGTAATAACATTCAATTAAAGAAATAATAATAATAGTCAAATTTATATAGTGATTACTATATGCCAGTCACTAAATTAAGTGTTTCACAGTCATGATATCATCTTGATCCTCACAACAATCCTGAGAAGTGGATATCATTATTATTTTTTCTTTATAGATTAGGGAACTGAAGCAAAAAGATAAGATAAGTTGCTTAAGATCACATAGCTGATAAATTTCTGACTGGAATATAACTCAGGTTTCCCTGCATTTTTGCAGTATTTTTTCCCAATCACATTTGTTTAGAAATCTGGTCTGAGTAACAGGGTCAGAGAGCAAGGGTCTGGGAGAGAGACAGAATTATAGAGAATTTCTGAGTCTTTTCTCTTTTTATGGTCAAGGAAGAGTTAACAAGAAATGGCTATAAAGAGAAACCATATATCCTTTTTTTTTTCTTCTTCACTCAGAATTAACTTTCAAACTAGTTGTTATCATTACATTAAAATAATAGGGCTATCAATATTCAGGAGAAAGTTGTCTAAATGTCATTTATCCCTCAAACTTTTACAAAATTTAATTCTTATATTTCCTTAAATTCTATTAAATGATATGGTACCCTAAAACTCAATCAGATATATCAGCATATGTTGCTAAGTGAAAATGTTACTCTCCAAACCCCTAAAATCAATTAAGATGTTTTTAGCAGCTTTTCAAATTAGAAATTTTTTTTCTTTCTATGATTATCTGACTATTTCTGCAATTCCAATGTGACTAAAGCTGAAATAACAGGGAAAAAGTATCTTGAGGATTTTTTTTCTCTTTTCTTATAATCTAATCCTCCCTAGAAAATCTAAAATGGGAGATAGTTCTCTTTACTGGGGCAACTGCTTCACGTATGAAACTTTATTAATCTTTCCCAGCATTCTAAACTCTCTGCAGCTTTTAAGCAGTCTTTCTGATTGGCTGAATTTTTCCTTTAAAATCTTTTAAGGTAAACAGAATCTATAAAATCTATAAATGTGAAATAATTTCTGGAAAAAATACAGATAAAATGATTTCAATTTCAAAAAAAGAACTCAACCAAAATGAATTATCAGCTGAATCTCTTGAATATTTACGTCAAATTCCACACAATTCAATTGCATGCTGTTCATCTATTTCCATAACTCTTGGAAGCATCCCCACATCCTGTGCTATCAAAAATCTATCCAAGTAACCCATACATATCTTATAACTAGTAGGGGAAAATTTAAAAAGAAATCTAAAGCTTAATCCTAATTTAAAGCCATCCGACTCCCTGGAACAAACTTCCTAAACTTCCCCTTTCTTTGGAGGCACATCTGAATTTTAACTTAATCCAAATCCTAAACCACCCCAAACAGATTTAAATCTGAACTTAGAAGGAATGGGTATCAAGAGCAAAAGTCTGACTTCTAGAGGCAATCTTCCATGAAAAAATCTTTTGTAAAGATTTACCAGAGATTTCTAGAGAATTTTTCTGAAAAGCTATTATCCTGGGTGTTGGAGTTCTCACTTGATCTAGATGCCTTCCACAAAACCTGTGGTTTGTGAAAAATGAAATGACCAAGGAAACAAACATTCACTCTTCTGAGCATATCAATTTATCAAACAAGGTACATCAAATATTCAACAAATTAAGACCAGGTGCCCTCAGTTTAGGGCTACACTTTTGAATATTAAAAACAAGTAATCAAATATGGTTAATTAATTAAAAGAAAGCAGTATAAAATTAGATAATTTGATTTTCAATTGGAGGAAAGATTAAGGATTTTCCAAGTTGAGAGGGAAAGAGCAAATGGGTACAATTACCTGAATTCAGAAAACGAGGTATCCTAGTCATCCCAAATGTCTCTAAACAATAAAAAGAGCATGGATATAATAGCTGCTTGCTCAGCATGGGGCCAGTTTTCAGATAAGACATTTGGTTTGCTTGAGATTTATGATTATGAGAAAATTTCTTGCATCACTCTTTGGATCTGACCAGGTTTCAGGTCATGATTTCTTTGGCAAGAGTCTCTAAACAGCAGAGAGAGGTGGTCCAGTTTCCCAGCCATGCAGAGTTCAAATAATAAAATAAAGATTTCTCCAAATTTCCATAATTGAATAAAGTTTTCACATAAAACATAAGTTGAACTAGACCATAAGTGAAGAAGTAGGGAAGTGAGCTAGCTCCAAAACTGAATTATAAGATGGAGTCATCTTGTTCACTCAATTCCCACAATTAACCACTCATGATTCTAATCCCCTCAATTCCTTCATTTTTCTTAATAGGAACAGAACAAGCCCCAAATACAAGACTCATTTAGAGTTAGTGGAGCATCAAACAATCGTACATACATGTCCTGTCTTTATTTCTTAGATCTCTGTTGTCCTGAGCAAGTTTCTGTTCTTTTTTAAAAAAAAATTTCTGGGGTACTCGCGGGATGTATGTGTGTACACACGTGTGTGTGTGTGTGTGTGTGTGTGTGTGTGTGTGATACAACTGAAAGCTGTTATAAGTCCATGAGTCAGCTTGTGCAGCCTTGTTGCTGAAATATGGTGGAGAACTGGGAAGGCAATACTGAATGAGATCATTACAGACAAGGGGGCAGACTTCTCTGGCATTAATTCATTGAATTGTTACCTTGTTTGGGGTTTTGGTATTCTAGACTATGGAGACAGTTGAGATTTTTTTTCTTGAACATAATTCTTATTTTGAAGTAATCTGAGAAGTGAGGATTGGATAAATATATATAGTTTTCTATCATATTTGTCACATGACCCAGGAATAGTCTCTGTACTAAGTGCCGGGGGTATAAAGACAAACTGAAATGTTTCTCACACTCAAAGATAAGGATAAAATAGACAATACACAGATAATGCAAAATAAATTCAAGTTTGTTTGGAACAATTTTAAGAAGGAGGAAGGAAGCACTAACGTGGGCTATTAGGGAAGGGCTTTCATAGGAGATGACACATAAGCATCTGAAAGCAGACAGCTAGAAAAAATAGTGATTTATAGTGGGAAGGGCAGGGGAATTGGATTTAGAGGACATGAATTCTCAGGTCTAGTTCTGCCACTTGCTGCTTATATAACTTGGAATAAATAATTTTATCCCTATGAGCTTTGGTTTTCAATGAAGAGATTGGGTTTTTCTTGCTCAAAGTGTACAAACCCATTAATTATGGTTTTTCCCCTCTGAGGCAATTGGGGTTAAGTGACTTGCCCAGGGTCACACAGCTAGGAAGTGTTAAAGTGTCTGAGTCCAGATTTGAACTCAGGTCCTCCTGACATCAGAGCTGGTTTTCTATTCACTGCACCACCTAATTGCCCCTCATGAATTATGTTTTAAAAGAAGCCTTGCCTTCAAGGCTCCATAACATTATGGTTATGGAGGAGAATAGTGGAGAAATTTTGAATATGAATAAATAGTGGGAAAGAGAGAAACAATATTTTATGATAGCATGCTATAAACTACTTTAACAGGGGTAGGAAATAGTTCATTTCATGAAGATTGTAAACCTGGCATGGGGGTATGATACAGGAATGATGGAGAACTTCACTTAAAAGGACATCTGCTAGGCCTCTCTCTTTAACAAAAACAGATTGGCTAATCAATTCTTAATTTACCTTACTAGTGTACAAAATATTTTTCTGGGAGCAAGAACAAATTATCCTTTTCACTTAACTATGCTCAGTCATAACCAATACTTTTGATGCCTGGGACAATTGTTACATAAAGCAAATAGGCACAAAAGTACCTCAAATTAAATTATGTGATTCATGATATGGAAAATAATGTAAGTAATAAATTATGATTTAAGGAATGGAATTTCAGAAGTGAAATGATAATTTCATACTTTAAAATGTAGCTTTTTTCAGTTGTGTTCCACTTTTTGTGGCCCTACTTGGTTTTTTTGTTTTTTGTTTTTTGGCAGAGATACTGGAGTGGTTTGCCATTTTTTTTCCTCCAGCTCATTTTACAGAAGAGAAAACTGAAGTAAATAGAATTAAGTGACTTGCTCAGGGTCACAGCTAGTAAATATCTGAGGCTGAATTTGAATTAGATCTTTCTGACTCCAGGCGCAATGCTCTATCTACTGCACCACTTAGCTGGAAGTGACTAAGATAATTGTTTTTCTGAATCTATTTCTAACTAACAAAGAAGAATTGACTATTGAAGGAGAAATGATGGAAACACAAGCAAGAAATGATGATTCTAAGAAATTTTTAAATGATTTTTTATTATGAACTTGACAAACATGATTATTCATCTTAGAATTTGGGATGGAGTGATTTTTATGGAAATGTTTTGCATCACTTCACATGTGGTTTGTTAATGAGGGTTGAGGTTGAGGATAAGGGTGAGAATCTGGAACTCAAAATTTTAAAAAATAAATGTAAAAAATATTTTAAATGTAACTGGAGAAATATTTAATAAATAAGTTTTTTTTTTGAAAAAGAATTGGAAATGGAGGAGAAGAATGTTTGGAAAACATTGTGGGGATTGTGGACATTAAAGAATTCAAAAAAAGAATGGGTGGGATTCCACAACCTAAAATTCTACCATAAGATTTAGCACAGGAGAAATGGAAAATTCTAAAGATACAAACACTAATATTTTAGTCTTGAACATAGAGCATAGATTTAGAACAGGGAGAGACTTTTAGCCTAATCTCATTGTACAGATAGAAAGACAGGGAGGTGTGTGTCTTGCTCAAGATCACATAGGAAACAAATAGCCAAATTAGAGCCTGAACCCAGAATCCAAATCTTCTAGCATCCCCCCCCCCCCATAAACCATGCTGCCTTTTCTATTAAAAGTTTTTTTTTTAACTTCTTGTCAGATTTTACCTATTCCATAATTTTTCCAGGAAAGTTTGGTTGCAGATTCTTCAAAGTAAAATCAGGGTACAAATTAAGATCTTTAAAATAAGTGGCTTTGATCAAGTCATTTGGGACTCATAGTCCATGGAAGCTGAGTAGGAGAGAGATCATTCTTTTAACTAGGACTCTTGGCTGGGAAAAGCTTTCCTTGAGTTACTCTTGAGCTAAAATCATGCCTACAAGGAGGATGTAATTGTTGCTTTGAATGAATCTAAATGCCATCCAGTTCCCAGCCTTAGAATTGAAAGAAAGAAAAAATTGGTTTGTATGAGTGAATAATTATACAGATATTGGTGAAATTTATCTATATATAAGAAATTGGATGGTGGTACAATTGAGGATAGCTCTGGAATTTGCTTAGCTTTGAAAATAGCATGAGTTGGCTTCCATCTGGCTTAGCCTTAATTAGTATATCATTTCCAGTTTAAAATATCTTATATTTTTAATTTCTTCAAGATAGGAACACCTGCATTTTCCTCATCACATCTGTCTATTCCACTAATGTGTACATTTTCCTCTTTGTCAGCAGTTGGCTACCAGATGAATTTTAGATAAATGGCCATCAACTTACCTTAGAGTTGTTTTATGATGATGTTTAAATGAAATAGTTACAATAGATACTCTCAATAAGGCAAGGCCTGTACTCTCTGCAGTTCACTGAATCCATATGGATGAGAACAGCTGGAAAGTTGGGTTTGCTTCCTGAGGCCAGTATTTGTGTTGCCAACCGTGACTTGCACTTGCTGACCCTTGTATAATACATTGCATGTGAAGAAGTGTTGATCATTCCTTTCCATTTTGTGATGGATGGTGTTCCTTGAAACTGATGGTGGTGTAAACCATTGGTGAGTTTTCATATCTGACAGATGTGTGTGAGGAGCACAGTCAATAAATAACAACAGACTTTGCTCTCAACCATGTGGGCTAAACTTTGGTGCCAAGGGAAGCAGGTACAGAAGCTGGTACAGACCTGAAATGGAATTTTTTTTTAAATTCACATCTAAGATATGTTCTGGGAAAATGTATGAACACAGGATTTCTTCTGTGAAGACAGCAAAATAAGCCCATTTTGTACTTTGGAGGGTACCAGGATGAATCTATTTAATAATAGTTTCTATTCTGTGGAGAACAGAGCTATGAATGTCAGTGTGATATAGGGTAAAGAGTACTAAATAGGAGTTCAAGTCATGGCTTTGGCGTTCATTTGCTGTGTGTCCTTGAACATATCACTTCTCTCTGTAAAATAGATACCTGCAATATTTATTTTATGAGTCTTTGTGAACAAGGTGCTTTGCAAACTTAATAATCATAGCCCAGAATATTTGGGTAAATTTTTAACAATCAGCTCTCTGGGAAAAACACATCCAGGATACAATTTCTAAAAAAAGTTTAATCTGAATCATTAACATTTTCTTCATCACTTTTTGAAGTGTAGACAAACAACAAAACAATAAATCAAACACTGATTTGTAACATTTGCCAATTTCAGAGGTATTTATGTTGAAAATTTAACAATAATTTCTTAAGAGCCAGTTTGAAATTTAATAACCAGCTCTTAAGAGCCTATTTGAATTGGCTCTAGTATATCCTGGATAATTCCATCATAATCTAAAATGTGCAAAACACTTTGCTCACAAGACCCTCTTTGGTAGGTAGGACATATACCTTGTCAAAGAAAAATGTATTAATAATATACTTTAATTTTTAGTCTTCCAGAAATGATTTTTTAAATTAATTTTACATTATTTTTAGTAGCATCTGTATGGGGGTTTTTGGGTTTGCAAACACTTTTCCTGTTATCTCATTTTACCCTCACAAGATTCCTGTGCCCTGGGTATTATTATTATTATCCTCATTTTATAATTAAGGAAGCTGAGACCAAGAGAAGCTAGGTGACTTTTCTTGGGTCATACAACTAGAGTCTGGGGTAGGATTTGCATTTAAGTCCTCCAAATCTAGCACTTTGTCCATTCTGCCATCTAACTGCTTAAATCCAAGCATATCTACCCAAGAAAGACAAATATCTAAACTGTGTTCTACCCTCTCCCTCTTACCCACTGTCTTTGTATGTGTATCTCTATCCTAAGACAGTTTGAGGTGACATATATAGGGATCTTGAACAAGGAAAATGTTATAATATTTTAAAATATAGTTTGAATCAACAGCCTACTTCAACAAAGAGAATAGTTGTCATTTAATAACTTCTCAGTTCCTTCATTGACTATTCCCCTCAAGGACTGAAAGGGTCTTCTTCTCTGGGAAATTGATATATTAATCTTTTCTCATTAGAAAGAGGACATTTAGGTGAATCCAGCTAATATCTTTGGGAAATGTAGAGGATAATTTTAACAAAACAAGAGATACTCATAATTGAAGGTTCTTTTGTTCTTGATTTTCCTAGACCTTTTCAAACAGGGGAAAGTTTAATGGGGGGGGTTTAGATTTTAAAATATTTATTTCTTAATATTTTTAGAGAATGAAAAAGGAGGTATTTATCATTGTACCACAATCTGTCTTACCTTAAGTGCCTTACCAAAGACAGAACTTGGGATTCCAGTGTATATTTAGATATCCCCTCCAATAATTGACTTGACCAAAGGCCCTTCCTGAAAGTTGACTGAACCAAATTGAAACAATGAAAGTTGTCTGAACTTATTGAAATAGTTTCCAAATAGTCAAAATGTCACATAAGTTGCTATTATCTAACGGTATTCATCTGGACAAGAAGAAAAGGACCAAGAATCTCTTCTGGATTAGTACTTTATACTGTTTTCTTGTAGTAAAGGCTAATTGTTTTATATATAAATCTTGATTTCCTATTTAGAGAGGAGGTCTCTTGAAGACAGAAATCACATCATATATATGTATATATATATGTATATATATATATGCATATTTTTAAAAAAGACTCAGTATTTTCCCTAAAAATAATTTGCATGCAGTAGGGATTCACAAATATTTGTTAGTTGATTGTGGAAATAATGCATTTTAAAGAGCCATACATGAAATTTAAGGAAATTGCAGATATGTTATGGGAAATGACTCTCTTCTAAGTAATCTAACTATCTGAGTATGTAAATATTATTTATACATATGCCCAAGTGGAGGAGTCTCAATTTATTTATTAAACAACAACTTCCTTGTTTCTTTTGTTAAAAGAAGTTTTATTGAAAATACTATAGCATGCACATCCTCAACAGTCCCTTCATACTGGGATTATATATAAAACAGGATTCCTGAATTTATTAGGGGAAAATGTTAGCAGAATGCAACATATTGTGATTTTAAATTTTGGTTAGTAGCTAATTCTCTACACTCAAAGTTAACCGGAAACATGAAGTGTACTTTGCCCAGCAATTATATATTGGGGGAATAATCCTCCCCTACATTCTCTCTCTCTCTCTCTCTCTCTCTCTCTCTCTCTCTCTCTCTCTCTCTCTCTCTTTCTCTGTGTGTATGTGTCTTCTCTCTCTCTGTTCCTCTATCTGCTTCTCTGTCTCTTTTATGTTTCTCTCTGTCTCTGAGTATCTCTCTGGATGTGTTTCTTTCTTCCTCTTCCTCTTCTCTTTGCCTCTATGTGTGTGTTTTCCTCTCTGTCCCTCTCTCTCCTCCTCTTCCTCCTGTCTCTCTCTCTGTGTCTCTTGCTCTTTCTCCCTTTCCCTCTCTTTCCTTCTCTCTCTCTCTGAAAATAATATTCTATAGAAAAATGACTAAATGAGGACCTGGATGCTCATATTGTTTAAGACCTACATTTCCCTGCAACTTTATTCCAGCTATTAATGCCACTTGAAATTATTATACATTAATATTTTCCATTGGTGTTCATTTCAAGTGGCTTTGACTCCTGAACTCCTTGTTTGTTTATACCCTTACTTGACTGTGAATTACCGTTTTGTTCTTTCACATAACCTCCACGTGAATCTGGAGCTGTCATAGGCAAGACGCTGCTTTGTATGATTTGTACACCCTGTCCTAACATTACGTGCTGTATGATGTGTGTAATGACCCCCTGAGATTGGGTTATGGGTGGGTGACTCTTGTCTCTATTTCTTATATCTACTTTTAAAAGAGGAATGTTATGGCCTTAGATTGATAGTTTAGAAAGAAATTTGCTGTGGAAATATGCACAAGTACCTAATGAAGATAGCAAAGTCTAGTCTTCTTATCTTGTAAGTTATCCTCATAACTACAGTACCTAGTGATGATGAATTATTCAGAATGAGGAGCTATAGTAGTGCTTTTATGGTTTCTGACTGAAAAGACTAAAATACAAGTAGATCTCTAAGTGTAGTTAATGGGTATATGTAAAAATGTATCTATCCATCTATCTATCTATCTATCCATCCATTTATCTATTCATCTATAGACAAATAAAAAGTCTTATGAATGCAAACTGTCATTTTGCTGGATCAACCTAACTTGTGTAGTTAATCCATTTACCCAGAAGATTAGTAAATAGGTACTTCTGTTGTTAGTTGGACCATTTTATAATACTGGTTGAAAAGCCTTTGGTTACAGATGAGAGGAATGTGGTTATGAATAAAGTCCAGAGATAACTTTGATTTGAAACCTAAAAATTGTGGACAAAGGAGAGTACTCATTCAGTCCTGACTTATTGCCTCCAAGCCATGGATTAACTATGGTGGATTGCTCTATGGGATCAACTTCTATTGCTATATGCTTTACTGCCTTCTTCACTTTTCTCCAGAAAGACCCTCAGGACACTCTGCCATGGACTTCATTTAGGCAGTAGCCCTGACAAGGTTTCATCTTGAATAGAATTACAAATTAACAATCTAGTCTACTTCTTTGGGGTGATGGGACAGAGGAGAGGATTTTCATATCATCCAATTTCCTGAATCATTGTTTCATATTAAGATACTATAACTAATATTCGGCTCTAATTTTTGTTCTCCACAATGTATAGTCAGAACTATAACTTATATGGAGCTACTGGACTTTGCTCCAGGAGGAAAATTTGGAGGGCAGGTGAATATAGCACATAAGCTGATTCCTTCAGTAGAGATGGTGATAGTGGGAATTCAGACAATGAGTAATTTGAAGAGCTGAATGGCAGGGGACAGGGGTGGAGGGGTGGTACAATTATGATATTGGCTGCTGTGGGTCTTCTCCTTGCCTCTCTCCCATCACATAAAGAAATCTTCATTCTGCTGCTGCCTCGTCTCCCTTTTTTTTTTTTCTCCTCAAATCTCTGGACTTAGTCACCTTGATCATATGCTCATTCCTTCTCCTCCCCATCCTACTTTCATCTCTCTTTTCTGTATTATCTTGAAAATACCAGATAGGAACAGGTTTTTGTAAACTGTGTTATCCAACTGACTACATATTTCAATCACATAATTGACTGAAAAGTACAGATTATAAAATGTCACTGTATTTACTAATAATTGACTGTTATATTAAAGAAAATTTGGCCTTTGGCACAAAATTTAAAGGATCCACTAGGATTTTTTGCTGCATACACTGAGTTCATTTTCCCTTTAGATCCTGAGATATAGCAACTGACATGACTTCCCAGTCACTGGGAACTTAAAAAGGGTAGTCTACAAGGGATAAATATTCTTCAAACTTGACACATATTCCTGTGTTAAAAGAGTCAACAGACCCTTTTTACCAGATGCATTTCTTTATAGAGACAAAGCGGGGTTTCATGTACCTGAACTAATACCATATCCTTGCCACATATCCTTTTCCATGCTATGTTAAATTAAGATTTTTTTTTGTTTACTGTTATATGATCGACAAGTTTTAATCAACAGACTCAATTATGTTAGACCTGGCATAAAATATTAAATTGGATTTAACTTCTAAGCTGAACCAGGCCAGACTCTATATTTCTGTGTCATATCTGGAATTAACTTAGAAATACAGGTAACCTGTTTGGTCTTTTAATCCAATTTTGTAATTTTACAAGAAATTACAAGACAAGAAAACAAACTCAGGAGTTTCATTATAAGTTAGTTGATAAGAAACTGCACCTCTGGGTGGCTAAAACTATTAGAATATGATTTAATAGTAGTCCATATAAAAAGTCCTCCTTGGGGTCAAAAAAGTGAAGTGTACCAAGGACATGATGGAGAGTGCTAAGCTTAACTATACAATCATATGAGATCATTTTTAGCTATCCACAGAACCATTTTGAGTCACATTGTAATGTTTTTCTAAAAAAAAAAAAACCCACGAATTTTGATTATAATGATGCTGCTGTCAGAATTGGGGATGATGATAAATCAAACCTCAAAAGCAAAGTTATAGGTATAGTTCAAGGCCATTTGCTTACTTATACTTGTAGCCTTGAGAAGAAAAATATAGAGCTGAAAAAATTGTTAAAAAAAAACTTGATTTACCCATGGGTAACTTCTTAATGGTAATATTAAAGAATATAGATATATCTAAATATCCCACTAGATCATTATAAAAATTGATTATGTTCTTTTTTGCAAGAACAGAAAGGAATAAAAAGCAAAAGTAAAAAATCTGAAATAATAAATATATAATTTCCAAATCAGACTGTAACAAAAACAGGTAATTAATAATGGAAATTGAAAACAAACAAACAAAAAATAACAGATCTAAACGGAGATTAAATAATAATATTCTGAATAGCGAACAGGGCAAAGAATAAATTATAGGAATAATAAATATGTTAAAGATAATGCTAACAATTGAACAATATACTATAAAACTTATGGTACTCTGCTAAAGTAATTGTCAGGGAAATTTATTTTAATAATATAGAAAAAGAGGCTCAATGGTATGAGCATGCTTAAAAGATCAAAAAATAAACAAATTAAAAGTCTTTATAAGAAGAGGAAGAGGGAGAAGAAGAGGAAGAGGAGGAAAAAGAAATATTGGAAATCAGAAAAGAAATAAAGAAACCTGAAGATGAGAAGTCTACAAAATTTACTAACAAAACTAGGAATTATTGTTTAAAAATTACTAACAAGCACAGTAAATCATTGGTTAATCAGATTGATGCTAAATGAGATTCCTAATAGCAAGTGTAGGGAGAAAAAATAAAAAGGGCCAAGGATAGCATTTTGAAGATGTTGAGGAGCACTCACCTTAACAAACTAGAAAAGAACAAGAACCTTGTGAAGGAGAGAGAAAAGGAATAAAAATTAAGAAAGAAAATTATTGTGAAGTCATGAAAGGAGTGATTTACTTCATGACAGGAATCTAAGTTTACAATCCATCTCAGGTAGTCATTAGCTATTGTACTTAGAGAGTCTGGGTTTATGGAAAAACTTTTTTCTATTTGGATTTGAGTTTAGAGGATCTGCATTTGAATATGGGTGATCTTGTTTGAGTCAATTAATGGACCTCAGTTTCTTCAGCTGTAAAAGAAAATGAGATGTATTAGGTGATCTTTAAGGTGCTTTTAAACTCTAAAATGATATAATTTTATTTAATTATGATAGAGATACCTCCCTTTTTCTTACGGCATTTGTCTTGATGTCTCTGGGAGGACAAAAGGGAGGGGATGAAGCTGTCAGAAGCCTTGGGCTGCTTCTGAAGTATCCAGGGACTATATAATGCTGAATAAATGATCCAGCTCAGAACATTTTTTTTTCTCTCTCAAAGGGATCTAATTTCCATTAGATCCTGCCTTTAACTTGAATCATGCTAGTGAATGGAATTGAAAAATACATATAGGGGGAAAGTCCTCCAAAACACTGTTTTAGAATTATACAGGATCAGTATTAGAATATAGTCTTTTTTTAAAAACAATGATTGCAATAGTTATTTATGTTCAAGGGGATATTTCTACCTCTTTCATAAAAATGAATAACAATGAATAATAATAATAGCTGGTATTAAAATAGTGATTTCAGGTTTTCAAAGTACTTTATATTCATGATCTAATTTAACTCTCACCCATAGTGATGTAAGTGCTATTACTGTCTTCCTTTTATAGTTAAGAAAGCCTTGGATTAAAAAGGTGAAGTGAGTCATAGGGTCATTTCATCATCAATTTATGGCTGGAAGAGATCTTAGAGGTCATTTGGGCCAACCCTTTTATTTTACAAATAGGGAAACTAAGACCTAGAGAGGGGAAACCATTAGCCCAAAGTCATGTGGTATGTCTAGGATAAATCAGCTCTATCTAAAACACACACACAAAAAAATAGATTATTCAACTAAATTATTTGGATTTTATAATATGAAAATTGGGAAAGAAAGTAGAAAAAGAAAGGGAAAAAATTATTCTTCCTTTCTATATAAGTGCCCCTTTGTCTATATGTAAAATAAGATGGTTAATCTGATTAGTGTATAAAAGCCATTTAATAGCGACACATAATCCAGGCAAGTAATGACAGGGTGAATGTATTGATTTTGTGTCACAGTGATGTGGTTAGTACATCTAAAGCCTTAAATAATGTTCCCAGAGCACTATCCAGGGTGGCCAGCTAAAGCAGAAGAGGACAACATATTTAATGATCTGGAGAACACAGACTCCTTAAGGTCAATAATATGTACTTAACCTTTAGGCTTTCTATGTTGTCTACTTGCCCAGCTGGTTTATGAAGTGTATGTTAACATGATTGGGGATTTAGGGCAGTGATAACTTGATCTTGCAGACATTCACTCCTGTTACATATAAATGTTGAATAAATCCATTGTGGCTTCTCCTTAGTCGATCTCCCCTCCTTCTCCTCCCCCACCCCCCTTGAATAGCCAATAGCAATTCTTCATTTTGTACTTAATATATAAGCAGTTACTAGACATGTAGTCAACTTAAGGGAACAGGTCTTCTCCTGTGACTGAGAAAATTGTTCTTCACATATTTATTCTTTAAATTTATTTCTGCCTATAAAAATATGTAGATCTTCATTCCAATAATGTTTTTGGTTTTGCCTTTGGCTTGTTATATTGCATGATCTGACTTTTGCTTTAGTTGTATGGAAGGAAAGAAGGAAGGAAGAATAAAGAGAGAGAAACAGGAAAGGATAGGGGACAGAGGGAGGGCAGGAAGAAAGCAGGAAGAAAGGAAGGAAATAAGGATAATGGGAAGGGGGAAAAAAGGAAAGAAGGAAGGAATGGAGGGAGAGAAGGAGGGAGGAAGAGAAGGATTGGCTAGGAGGATAGGGAAGAAGACAAGCAGGGAAAAGGGAAAGAAAAGCATTTGCTATATGATGAAATTCTGGGTTAACAGGTAAAATTATCAGAGAGAGCCTAAATGTTGATAGCATTATTCCTTGAGGCAATAGGGGAAGGCCATTGAAAGAGATTATTTTAATTTTATAGACTCACTGTCTGTGGAAGTCATGGGTAGCCCTACCTTGCTATGCACAGTCAGAAATTCAACTGTGGTTAAATTTCCTCTATAAATCTGTCTATGACCCACACCATCTTTGTTAAACCTGTTTGGATTAAGCCCTCCATGGCATTCTGCTTCACGGTGTCTTTCCCCTCCTTCCCTCCCCCTTTCTTCTTCCCCATTTCACATGAATTCCTTTTCTTTCATCCCTTCTTCCAGCACCATGCCTAATGGTGTCTCTCTCCTTCTTATAGCTAACTAACTTTTTTAGTGTGTTAAACTCCTCTATGGATTTGGCCTGTCAATGAAAGGCATACTTTCACTTTATGGAGTTTTATTCCCTTTCCCTAAGGTAGAATGTGACTTCTACCTGGGAGTTTGTCCTTTCCATTGTTAATTTTTAAAACCCCTTTCTTTGTTAACTATATGCTCTCCCAACTCTATTTCATATTTACCATTCCTGGTGTCTATTGTATCTCTCCGTTTTATCTATACTCTCTTCTATATAAACTTAAATTTTGCTAATGAGAATGGCCATTGTGAATTCTTCTTATGACTGAACCCTCACATTTGGTGCTTCTAAATCTCATCATCTGGTGTTGGAACTAGGAATTACTCTCCTCAATCATATCACTATGGATTTATTATGTTCCATATTCTTTGCAAAGCATTGGGATTACAAATTCAGATACAAAAGTTAGGTTTTTACAAAGCCCTTTACTCAGCTCATGCCTTCCAGGTAGACTAGAGTGTAAATGTTTCTTTCATTTTTTAGAGGAGTAAATTGAAGCTCTGAGAAAAGGCTGCCCAAAGTCATGCAGATGATTAGCAGTAGACCTGAGGCAACATGTTACTGATAGATCTTTTTATTCATTTAAAATTATATATATTCTAAAATCTGCATGTATCTGATTAGCTCTCATTTCATTGAGAGAGTTCACTAAATATATGGAAACTTAATTGTTCTAGGAGCTTTCCAGTTTTTGGAATTGTTCCCCATATTCAGAAAAATATTTTGGCACCAACAAAACCAGGACAGAAAATATCCCCAACTACTGATCTCTGTGCCTAATTTTTCATATACACAAATTCTTTGTGAGAGTCATCTATATATGAATTGAGGGCATCTTTGTTGAAAGTATTAATAGCGAATGAGCAGGCATTTTTAAAAAATGATATTCAACAATGTATCATAATGTTACTATCTCACAATGGACTGAAACATGTAGAGACATATAATAAGCTATCATTGTACTTGTTTGTTCATTATATTAAAAAAATAGACTCAATAGAACAGATGCCACCTTACAGGATGTTTTACTAAAAGATGTCTCTTGCCCATATATCAAGAGATACAGTGAAGAAATACAAAAGTTATACAAAATAATGCAAAATAATTTCAGAAAGGAAAAGAGTATTAATAACTAAAAGAATCAGAAAAAGAATTTTATAAGAAATCATATCTGATCTGTACTGTGAATAAAATTAGGTAATCTGGAAGTCAGAGTTTAAAAAGAGGAAGAAATACATTCTAGATACAGAGTTCAATTGTGTAAAAACAAAGAGACAGTGATATGTCAAATAGCTTGAATGTCAGTTTGACTGATAGAGGAATGAAGATGGTAATGCACAAAATAAGACTGAAAAGCAGCTGCTGTCTAGTCTGTGAAGATTTTTAATTGCCAGGTTGAGAATTTTTTATTTTATCTAAAATGTAATATGGAGCCATTGAAGATTTTTAAATAAGGGATGGTATAATCAGATTTGTATTTTAGGAACATCACAACCAGATAGAGGATTCATTGAAGAGAAAAAATATGGAAGACAAACAAACCCACCAGAAAGACATTGAAATAGCCTAGTCAAGAGGTCATGAGGACCTGAGTTGGGATACAGGTATGAGTGAAGAGGAGACCAATGTGAGAAATATAGAAATAAGATCAATAAACTCTTGGAACCCAGATCATTTGATCTTCAATCAGGCCACTGGTGGCAGGCTCTCCTCCTTCACTTCTCCATTGAAACCAAGACTTCGGAAGGCCTTTAAGAAAGGTAACTGGGCCCCAGGAAAGGAGACAAGACTTTGAAGGAAATAATAAAGGATTTTGACTTTAACCCCTGGCTACTCCTGTGGTGATTACTCTCCTGAAACAAAGGCTGCTTCCAGAGACCTCAAGGAAAACAGAACCAGAGAACATTAAAAGATTTTATGTCAATAAATGCAAATGCAAAGATAGCTTTGTTCAACAAACAAAATCTGTAATTATTAACATCAAGTAAGGCATAAAACATAAACATATGCATTCATCAGAGTTGTTCCATTTTGTTGTGGAGGATGAAGCAGCTAGGTGATGCAGTAGAGAGAGCACTAAGGCTGGAATTCAAATCCAGCCTCTGACATTTACTAGCTGTGTGATGCTGGCCAACTCACTTAATCTCTGTTTGCTTTACTCCAGGGGAGAGGGAAATGGTAAACCACCCGAGTATCTTTTCCAACCCCAAATGGAATCATGAAATCAGACATGACTGAACGACTGAACAACAATAAAAAGTGTTTATAAATGTTAGCTATGATGATGATCATGTCTTTCACAGCATCCAAATGGAAAAAAAATTGTTTTAATGATAAACCCTACCTATTCTCAATTGGGAATAGTATAAGAATCAATTTTACAAGCAAAGAATAAGCACCTACCATATGCAAGGCCCAGGTGTAAGGTCCTATGGCTATTAAGACAGACTGGATAGTGGATAGACTGCTAACATTGGAATCAAGGAGATCTGAAATAATATCTTGCCTCAGAAGATTACTAGTTTTGCATGACACTGGTCGAGTCACCTAACTTCCTTTACCTTAGTTGCCTCATCTGTGAAACGAAGAAGCTATACTCAACATTTTCTAAGGTCCCTTTTCAAATCTATGATTATATGTTATAAAAATAAAAAGCAAAAGCATTCCTGACACTTATATTCCCCTCAGAGGAAACAAATAGGTAAATAAATGAATGAATAAATAAATGAACAAGCAATCAAGCAAGTAAATAAATGATGATTTGAAGAGAAATAAATCATTAACAACTAAGGAAATCAGGAGAATATTCCTTCTGCAGTGGCATCTGTGCTAAAACATGAAGGATGCCAGGAATTTCAAGAGAAAGAGGGGAGGAAAGATGGAAGGGCAATCTGTGCAAAAAGCACAAGGGGTCAAGTCTTGTGTGGTGGAAGTCAAATTCAGGGAACAATATGTGGGTGTCTGATTGCAACACAGAATGTATATGGATGAACAATGTGAATTAAAACTGGAAAGTTAGACTGGATCCACATTGTAAAAGGATTTCAATGGCAAGCTGAGGAATGTGCATTTTATCCTAGAATCCAAAAGAATCCCTGAAAATTCTTGATCAGGGGAGTAACTTAATCAGACTTAGACTTTAAAGATTATTTTTATGCTTTGGGAAGATTATTTTTTAGCAACTATGGGAAGGTTAGATTGGAGAGAGAAAAAAATGGAAGTAGGGTGACCAAGTAGGCAGCTATTATAATGGTCCAGGAAAGAGATAATGAGGGCCTAAATTACAATGGTGGTTATTTCAATTGAGAGAAGGGTATTGTATGAGTCAATGAGACTCTGAAAATGTTACTGAAATGTATGGGTTTATTTGCCTTAGTGTCAAATAGGCTTTGATAGTTATGCCTTCAAAATATTGTGTCTGTTTTTTATAATTTTAATCCTCTTCCCTGGAACCCAAACTCAAATCTTTCTTTTCTCTGTGCATTTAGGGTACAATGCTTTTTTCCTCATCTTTATCTATTTACCAGTAAATACTTTTTCCTAGTAAATACTTTTAATAACACTGAAGAATTAATCAATGAAAAAGCACTAAGTGTTTACTTAACAAAACAAAATTGAAGTTTGTTAGCTAGGTGGGTCTGGGTACCAGATGTGAAAATGAAGGAGGTAGGAGTATAAAATAAGACATTCTTGCTATTCACAATCTCACATTCTAATAATAAAGAAAACATACATAGCAGGTTTCAGTTGTAAATCAGATGGAAGGCCTCGTGGTCCTTAAGGTGCAGCAGCAAAACATTTGATAACTCATCATTTTAATGATAAAATATCATTTTCTGATTTTGAACCTTTTGACAGTGCCAAGAATTTCAGTTATAAGAACTTTCTTTTCTAGTTCTTTAACACCTAAGAATAATATATGGAATTAGGGATCTTTTCTACTTGATCAAAAATTGCTATTCTTTTAAACTCAGGTGAGGGGACTGAAAAAACTAGTGGATATTTACAGTGACTTGGGCTTGAGAAAATAGGATTTGGGCCTTCCTGATTCCTAGGTCTTTTTCTTCCAGAAAGTCACAATTTAATCTTTTTCTTCCATAAAATCACAATATAAAGGGTCTTTAACTTATAAAAATTACATGGTTCCTCACTTATTTCTTCCAAAACTTGGAATGACTAGTGGATAAGAGTTGGGGAATGAATGTAAACCATTAAATTACTGAACTCCTGGAGTATGAGAGAAGAGAGAAATGCTATAAAGAAATAGTAGAATACAGAAGAGGGTAACTCTACTGTTGCTTTTCTACTTCCCACTCCTACTCTACTTCCGATCTAAGAAGATCTGTCACAGCAACAACTATTTTAGAGAGATACCACAGCTTCAATAAATTGAATTATGTCCAAATTTAGAATGTTGCCAATATGATGTGTTAGAAGGCCCCACTGAATAATATTGATACCAAGTTTGGGAGGGGGTCACTTTTTCTTTTGACTTGAGTTTTTTTTCTATTTTAGTATAGCTAAGAGAATTCTTCAACTGTTTATTATAAGTCAGAAGGATGAATTTTGTCTTTTCAGATAATTCACCATTACTGGATTTCACCAATCTTCCCTACTTACATTCCATTTTGTGGAATAATACCTCCTTTGGCTCTGATTTGGTATTTAGCCATGCCATCATACTTTGGAAAGCATCAAACCACAACAGTTAGAACTTTTGTGCATTGTGTATGCATTCAAGGTGACAGGAGGGAAAAAAAAATAACCTAGACATTTCAATCATCCAGAGAAAATAACTTTTAGCAATCTTCTAGCCTAAAATTAAACCAGAAATAATATAAATAATATTATTATTTCCAGTATGGACATAGGATATGCTGTAATAGATCAAATTTACAAAAACAGCCGATGAAAGGATTAATGGGAATCCTTGATGGGAAGTTGCAGCTTTTAAGTATGAAGTACAGCTGGAAACCTGCTCTAGATTTCCTTTCTCTGTAATTAAAAGTATAAATGTTTCAAGCAGAATACATCCTATTAGTAAGATTTTAGGAAACAAAAATTTAATTTATTCACATTCGATATGGTCTATAAATGCCACCATTATATGCCTTCTACTGGCCTTTGATTAGCTATGGATTAATAAAACTTTTATACCTTCTTTGTCAGCCTCATTTTGAACTCTGTTTTTGCATACTGTTACTATTAAATAAATGAATTAGTGTCCAGAAATGTGTCATGCATATTACCTAGCAGCAGGAAGCGTAACACAGTGGTCAGCTCCCCAGGAGCGTTATAAATCCTAATGCGTTCAGTAACCTGCTCATGTGGACCTATTAAAAGCATGATGATTTAGTGAAGCAGTATTTGTGCTTAACAATGGAATTTTAGTTAATTCAAAACAATGTAAATCATCTCCAATTACAGTATTTGAATATTCACAGTGGCTACATTTGGAGACTATGTACTGTTGCCAGGCGGAAAAAAAAAAAAAAAAGGGAGGAAGAAGAAGAAGGTATTAGGAAGGTTGACTGGGGTTTCTTAGCCAGACAGATCTGTGTACCAGACGTGAAAATGAACCACCTACATTGAGGAAACATGTTTATCTGGTACTGCTGGTGTGCTCCATGACAAAGCAAATGAGGGCACAAGAAACTCAATTGGGTGAAAGATTTGACAGGGATACAGAAGCATCCTTTGACGCTGACAAGCTCAGATGGGAATGATCACTGTGTTGCTGCTGCTGTTCGGGTGAGGGGGGTGATGCTGGGATGTGCAAGTTCCTATAGGCTATTAGGGAATCCTTTGTTGTTGTTGTTGCTGCTGCCACAGCTGCCACTGTGCCCGCTCCAGGTATCAAAGTTGTTTCAGATCTGTGTCAGTCACTCCCTCAGACTGCCACTGCTGCTGTGTCCCTCTGGGTACAACAAACTCGTTTTTGATGTAGAGTCTTTCATGCTTAAGGTAACATCTGAAAGAGAAATCATCAGGATGCCAGTAGCACAGTGACTGTTGGGCAGCTTGAGAGCCAAAGCAATAGGTCACAAGCAACATGAGCAGGCTTGGAGTCAGGGAGGTTTGTGGCTGTCAGGCAGCATCCCGGACACTTAGTAACATGAGACAGGAGCAGAGTCGAGAGGAGTTAATTTTTATTTGGGGCTTTTATTCTGAGAATTGTGGGTTTGTTCATCTGGAGACAAATCACAGCTGTGGAAGGCTTAGGAAAAAGGCAAGTTCACTATCTTTATTCAGTGTAAGAACTGAATCTGAAGAGCTACTTGTACCTGGCACGATAGAGATGTCATGGTTGTTGGATTTAGAGGCAGCAGACATGAATGTGTAGTTAAAAGGCCTCGGTTCATCTCTCAACTCTGCTGCTTCTTTCCTATGTGACCTTGGATGTGTTAATCTCTTCATGTCCCTGAGACCATCCTATCAACAGTGAAATGAGGGGGTTAGAGAACCTAACTGACCCAGTGGATAGAGCATCAAGCCTGGCCTAAAGTCAAATCTGGCCTCATACACTAATTAGCTACGGGAACTTGAGCAAATCACTTAATCCTGCCTGCCTCAATTTCCTCAACTGTAAAATTGGAGATGATAACAGCTCCTACCTCTCAGGGCTGTTGGTTCTAAAACTAAATGAGATAATGTTTAAAAAGTGCATAGCATAGTAACCAACACATAGTAAGTTTTAAATAAACATTTATTTCTTTCCTTTCTTCCTAAAAGGCCTCTAGATTCTCTTCTAGTTCTAAACCTGGAGTGGATGCAAAACATTTTAAATTAAAGTGTTGCACATTTTACAGACTATTCACAAACTTGTAAACAACATCGTATCTATTATCAACACCATATCACCTTTGAAGACAATGAAGGTTGATTGAATGCTCTAAGATTTCCAGACCCTTTTAACTTTTATCTATTATTGCTTAGGGTTTGCTTGTAAAAGCTTAAATCTATGCTGAACAAGGAGAAGATAAAAAGTTCTTCCCTGTTAGAGTGGATGCCCATAAGTTGGGGAATGGCTGAATAAGTTATGATAGGTAATTGTAATAGAATATTATTAATCTATAAGAAAAGTTCAGCAGAATGATATCAGAAAGATACTTGCATGAACTGATGCTTAAGTGAATTGAATAGAACCAAAAGAACCCGGTACATAGCAACAAGATAATGTGATGATTAACTGTGATAGTCTTGGCTCTTTTCAACAATGAGATAATTCAAGCAATTCCCATAGATTTGTGATGGAAAGAGCTGTCTGAATCTGGAAAGTGGACTATGAGGACTGATTGTAGGTCACAACATAGTATTTTCATCTTTTGTTGTTATTTGCTTGCTTGTTTTTTTCTTTCTCATTTTTCCCCTCTTGATCTGATTTTTTTCTTGTGCAGCATGATAAATGTGGAAATATGTTTAAAAGAATTGCACCTGTTTAATCTATATTAGATTACTTATTGTGTAGGGGAGGGAGGAGAAGGGGAAACAAAAAGAAAAAATTGGAAAACAAGATTTTGCAAGAGTGAATGTTAAAAAAAAACTATCTTTACATGTGTTTTTGAAAGATAAAAAGCTATTATAAAAACAATTTGTTACATGTATATATAAAAAGGTTGTTCCCTGTTTTCATCTTCAGTTGAAAAATGATAGTTTAATCTTTGAGCTGCTTTTTCATTTGAGATGTAGATAGTGTTTCTTAGACCTGAAATTCAGTACTTGTAGGTGACGTTTTAGCTAGCATGAAATGGCCAGAAAAGAATCAAGGATGATCCGAGTTTTGATGGGAAGAGAAGAAAAAAGGTAGCTAATTACTTTGGATTGATAGTGCTTTTGTGGGAAGCCTTGGAAAATCAGAATAGCCCTGTTTCCTATAGCAGAAAAATACCAATTTTCAATCAAGTTCCTTACCTTAAAAAAGGTGAGAAGCCTGCCATTAACAAAGTAATCCTCTTTCAGGTTGTTATTCACTTGTTCAGTTTTATCTGACTTTTTATGACCCTGTTTGGGGTTTTCTTGATAAAGATACTAGAATGGTTTGTCATTTCCTTCTCCAGCTCATTTTACAGAAGGGGAAACCAAGGTAAACAGAATGAAGTGACTTGTCCAGAGTCACACAGCTAATAAGTATCTGAAGTGAGCTTTGAATTCAGGAAGAGGGGTCTCTAGGCTCATTGCTGTCTCCACTGACTTATCTACTTGCATACATCTCTTTCAGGGGGTCCCAATAACTTGAGCTTTAGAAGTGAAAAGAAGAGGCCAAAAGAAAATTGCCATTCCAGATACCCAGGGGTTCAGAGACTGGAGCTACCAACAAAAGAGTTTACTTTTATATGTGTAGAGAGCAAGGGTGAGAAGAGAACATGGAACATTTGGGTTTCTGCCATTAAACAGTAACATCTATGTATATAGAAAATGAAAATTGTCAAAAAAACAAAAATAAACAGGCTGGAACAAATTTCCAATCTCTAGGTGGGAAAATTAAAAGTTTCTTGAGAAAATAGAAGAATTTTAAGAGGAAATGAAGAAAAGGAAGTTGGACAAATGGAGAATTCAGACCTCTTTAAAGAAATGTGGGGTGTACCTCTCAGATTGACTAAGATGACAGGAAAGATAATGACGAATGTTGGAGGAGATATGGAAAAACTGGGACATTGATACATTGTTGATGGAACTGTGAATGAATCTAGCCATTCTAGAGAACAATCTGGGAATATATTTGGGAATATAATTTGGAAATTATCAAACTGTGCATACTCTTTGATCCAGCAATGTTTCTATTGGGCTTATATCCCAAAGAGATCTTAAAGAAGGGAAAGGGATCTATATGTACAAAAATGTTTGTGGCAGCCCTTTTAGTGGCTAGAAACTGCAAAGTTGAGTAGATGCCCATCAGTTGATAAATGGCTGAATAATTTATGGTATATGAATGTTATGGAATATCATTGTTTTATAAGAAATGATCAGGAGGATGATTTTAGAGAGGCCTGGAGAGACTTACATGAACTGATGCTAAGTGAAATGAGGAGAACCAGGAGTTCCACTGTACATGATAACATCAATATTATATGACGATCAATTCTGATGGATGTGATTCTTTCTAACAATGAGATGATATGGATCAGTTCCAATGATCTTGTGATGAAGAGAGCTATCTATACCCAGAGAGAGGACTGTGGGAACTGAATGTGGATCACAACATAACATTCTCACTTTTTGTTGTTGTTTGTTTGCATTTTGTTTTCTTATTCATTTCTTTCTTTTTTGATCTGATTTTTCTTGTTCAGCAAGAGAATTGTATGAATATGTTTACACATATTGGATTTAACATATATTTTAACATGTATAGCATATATTGGATTGATGACCATCTAGGGGAGGGGGTATAGGGAAGGAGGGGAAAATTTGGAAGACATGGCTATTTAAGGATCAATGTTGAAAAATTATCCATATATATGTTTTGAAAATAAAAAGCTTTAATAAAAATAATAATGATGAAAAAAAAGTAGAAGAATGAAACCCAGAGAAGGAAGCTAGAAAAAGGCGCCCTGAACATCTAAAGTGAGATACTAGCCATAAGTTTCTTCCCATGGAAGGGGAAGATGAACCCTTTCTGGAGGAATCAGCTTCTTGTGCTCCAAGAAATGATAATGGATATCCTGAGAAATCAAATTTCAAATCTAGTAATAGTGAGGAAGTAGAACCAAGTAGTGATGGTTGGTGGCTGAGAAAGCAAATTTTCCTCTTTTGTCATGAAAGATCCATCCAAAACTTATGAAATGTGAACATTCTCCACAGCTTGTGATTTATTTAGGGACAAATGATCCCACCAGAAAGAAATCAGAAAGTATACCTAAGTAAGAATTATGAAATCCTATGGAAAAAGCTGAAGATTTGAGGGCTCATTGGTAATGTTTCTACCATGTTTACTGATAGAAGATAAGATCTTAAGGAGAAAAAGGGAAATCTGGAAAGTGAATAGCTGTTGAAGAAAATGGTATCTGAGAACAGGATTTGGATTTATGGATAAATAGACTGATGGATCAACAAACAGACAGATAATAGATATGTAGAAGAGAGAGAGAGAGAGAGAGAGAGAGAGAGAGAGAGAGAGAGAGAGAGAGAAACATAGATATAGATAGATAGATACATCTCAGCCAGGAAATGAGGGATGCTTAAAACATATTTTGAAGTCTAACAAATCAGATAAAGAGTGATTTAAAGAGAAAATTATATATCTGCCAAGCCAGATACTAGAAAGCTGGCACAGGAAGATCAGAACAGGGGACCACTAAAGGGAGCAATATTTAGGAGAAAAGCCAACACTGAAATCTATGACCTTAGATGCCTATTCACAAATGTCCCAAAGTGGGTATTTAGTAGGTGAATTAGAGGAAATAATAATTATAATAATAATGAATTAAATAAAACAATGATTATATTAATAATAGGTATTTATGCTTTCCTCTCATATTCCTGAGACAGCTAGATGGCGCAGTTAATAGAATGCCAGACCTGGAGTCAGAAAATTCATCTTCCTGACTTCAATTCTGTCCTTAGACATGTATTAACTGTGGGATTCTAGGCAAGTCACTTTATCCTGTTTGCCTCAGTTTCCCCATTGTAAAAATAAGATGGAGAAGGAAATGATGAACCATTGCAGTATCTTTGCCAAGAAAATCCCAAATGGGGTTGCAAAGAGTTGGATGTGACTGAAACGTGATTGAACTACAAAATACTCCTGAATTTTTAAAGAAATGCCAGAAATTTCAGAAAATAATAGCTTACTCCAAGACCGGGCAAATGAGTCTATAATTATATGAGAAGCCTGAAAGACTAGCTATGGATTGATTTATCCTCACTTTTTGCTCCCTCAACGAATTGTAATCACCCCCCCCCCAGCTCAAAAAAAAATTATAGTTCTGGGCAAATAAAGGATAATTCTTCAAATCCCTAAGGCTCTAACCTAGAAGCAAAGTAGAAGAGAATATACTGTCTCCTCATCAATTAAGTAAACAAGCATCTTAACATTGGAAAGTCCAAAGTGAGATTGAGAGACAAGAAATGAGGTTAAGAAATAGCAATCGAGAAGGAAATATAAAATATCAGAAATGGACAGTTACACCTTTAAAGCTTAATATTTTATAGATACAGCCAGTGGTATAGTAGATAGAACTCGGGGCCTAGAGTCAAGAAGTCCTCTATTCAAATGCAGCTTTATACAAGAACACATGATCTTGGGCAAGTTACTTAACCCTTGCTTAACTTTATTTCCTAAAATCAGAATAATAATAGCTCCTACCTTACAGAATTGTTGTTGTGAAAATCAAATGAGATGATATGCCTGGCACATATTAGGCACTATATAAATGTTTGTTCCCTTCCCTTCGTCCCATAATATCCCCTTAAATAAAGTTCTTTTGGATATGTGAGTTGTGCAGAGGGCAAATTCTGAAAACAATCCCCACTCTACTGTGAGCCAAAAGCTTGCCACAGTTAAGCCATCCAGTTAAGAGGAATGGCATCAGAGACCACCCTCTAGCCCCAGGTTACTAGCCTCCATTTTCTTATATGTGAACTACAGATGCATTTGATAAACAGATTTCAAAAGATTTAGCAAAAAAAGATAGGTAGGATACAATTGTCTAAGATTTATAGGGGGAGTCAGGCTAAGAAGGCTGAATGCTTTTAAAAATAAAATTGTGAAGCACGAACAGAAATAATTACAACAAGGAGAAAAAGAGCAGCTGTCTGGAGATACTGATACCACTCTGTGGGGATCTCATCAAACCAATTCAGATTTTTAAAAAGATAGGACTAGAAGATAGAATCAAGGTAATAAAGGATGAATGTAAAAGTGGAATAATTGTCTAAGAATGGTGTCTGGAATGCTAAAGCCCAGAATGACTTAAGGCTGGGCATGAATGCCAGTGACTTCAAAAGGACTTTTTTTTTTTTAAGTTTTGTTGGAGATGAGGAAAATTGAAGAAGGGTTAGTACTGTTCTTGTGGGTAGGATGATGATAATGGACAACAGTGAGAAGGCTAAAAAAATCTCCTTTCTTATTTTGCTTCTATTTTCTTTCACAAAGAGGATGATCTTTATATTGGGAATTATAGAATAAAAAAGGTTGAAAACTGAAATAAGATGTAAGTGGCATATAACACAAAATTCTTTTTTTAATAGTAATTTTCCCCCCAAATACATGTAAAGATAGTTTTCAACATTCATTTTTGTAAAACTTTGGGCTCCAAATTTTTCTCCCTTCCTCCCCGCCTTCCCCAAGATAGTAAGCAATCTGATGTAAGTTAAATATGTGCTATCCTTTTAAACATATTTCCATGTTTGTCATGTTATACAAGAAAAATCAGAAAATACTATACTTCAATCCACATTCAGTCTCCATAGTTCACTATCTGAATCACAATACAGTCTTTCATCCTCCTCCTTTTCTTCTTTTCTTTCTCTTTTCTTCCTTCCTTCTTTCCTTCCTTTCTTCCTTCTTTCTTCCTTTCTTCCTTCTTTCCTTCCTTCCTTCCTTCCTTCCTTCCTTCCTTCCTTCCTTCCTTCCTTCCTTCTTTCCTTTTTTCCTCTTTTCCTTCCTCCCTTCCTTCCTTTCTCCTTTCTTTCTTCTTTTTTCTTCTTCTTTCCTTCCTTCCTTCTTTCTTCCTTCCTTCCTTCCTTCCTTCCTTCCTTCCTTCCTTCCTTCCTTCTTTCTTTCTTTCTTTCTTTCTTTCTTTCTTTCTTTCTTTCTTTCTTTCTTTCTTTCTTTCTTTCTTTCTTTCTTTCTGACAAATGACTCACATCTTACTGACTCCAGGCCCAGTTCTCTATCTACTATATCACCTTGCTTATTCTTAGACTTCTAAACATCCCTTCTAGCTCTGAATCAATAATCCTGTAATACTTAGATTTTAGAAAAGTATTTGATAAAGTTTCTTTTGCCATCCTTATGGATGATAACACAATTGGGTGGATTCAGAAGTCAAATTCAAAGAATAAATATGAATGGTTTGAGATTTTCAGAGAAAGTCATTTCAAGGGCAGTGTTTCCAGAATCAGTGCTTTCTACTGTTTGACATTTGATCAAGGACTCTGACTAGGATGTAGCCATGTTTTCAAATGCTCTGAAGTGGTCCAGAACGTTCTTTCCTCCTCACCAAAAGGAGACTTTCAATTGCAAACTGTAATATTCTCTGTGGTATTACAGAGGAAATTCTGGTTCAGATATAGTTTGGACTAGATGGTCTTTGAGACCCTCTGATTCTCTGCATTTAATTCTTGCCAAAAATCTTTGCTCTTTCTAGTACATTTCATGGAATATGGAACTCCAATTAATATTTAAATCATAGAACTTTAGAGCTGGAAGACAACTTTGATGTCATCTAATTCAATGTCCTCACTTACAAATGAGGACTGAAGCTCAGAGAAGTAAAAGACTTCCTCAAAAGGTGACACTTCCATTTAGTGGAATTAGAAGTCCCCTATTCCAATTCCCAGTCCTCTGCTCTTTCTACTTTTTCTTTTTGTTTCTCATACATACATAAGTGACATCACTTAATATGGTTCAGATTATTTTCAAATATATTGATCTCAGTCATGTATAATTTTTCTTATATTGATGCTATAATGGCATTTCATTTTCCTTACTTTTATAGTTAAAAATCTCATTTCTAAGATGAGATTTAGGGTAAAGGTTCTTTACTTTTTCACCCCACTTCTTCTTTCCCCCTCTCCTCAAGCCTATAGAAAGGCAACCATTTGTTCTCTCTTGGATGATGTAGAGGATGTGAAACATTTTGACCTTCTTTTCTTTTTTCCCCTTGTTTTCAATTAAAGCAACATCTCTCAACCTCTATGCTCCCCAGTTTGCTTGAGAATGTTGGACCATTGAGCACTTGTACCTAATCCCCCATCTATCCAATAGAAAGAAAAATCCAGGGACTTGTTACCTACAGCCCCTTCAGTGAAAAAAGAAGTCTCAAGTCATTTCAGGCATGATTGTGAGGGCTAGAAATAATTGGATCACTCAGAACACCATCATGATCATACAAAAGTATTTATTAGGTATCTACACGTGGGCACTGAACAAAGCAAGTTGGGCAGCTGTGATCCCAATTGCTTTTTATTTTTTCTGGAGTTTTCAGTGTAGGGAAGCATGTACTAATAAGAAACAAAAAGTACCCAAGACATTTAACCTGCCTGTCTGAACTTGAGGCTTAACCAATTAGTTGAAAAGTCAAGAAACCAGGTAACCAGCCAATTATTTATCTAAATAGCAACAAGTAGTCCATTTGGTTTTTGTATATTTGACCAAATGTTTTGATGTTGTATAAACTAAATGAAAGTGGCCTGAATAGAAATCAAAGTAAATCTCTGCTCCCCTCATGTTACAGAGGGGAAACAGGCTGAGAAAGACTTAATAGCTTTCCTAAAGCTATATAATTAGTAAGTATCTGAGACAAGATTTAAATTTTATCTATAAAGCCATCATAACTTTTTGACCTAATGTTTATCAGGATTCAGAACTGAGATAGTCTAGTCCAACCTCCTCTTTTTTTAAGTGAGGAAACTGAGAGCCAGTGAAGCTAGGCAAATGTCCAAAGTCATATAGATGGTAAGTAGTAGAACCAGAAATGAAACCAAGATCCTCTGATTCAAAACAAGCAAGCTGCTTTGATATGTAATTCTAGGAGCTTAATTATAGTAAGTGTCCTTGTCTCATAATTATGGTATATGTGTTTTCATAAGCTAGAGAGCATCTTAACAAAGATGTGAACACCTCAGCCATAAAACACAATAGAGTTATCCCTTTCACATTGTGACTTTCTCCATCACAGTTTTGCTATAACACAAGTCGGTATAAGAAATCAAATGGGGCTTTTCAAGCATTTTGTGGAAGCTTCAGACAACACACAAAAGTTAGCAAATGACAGAAAAAGTTAGAAACTCAGTGGAATCTTAGAAACAAAGTCGAATGGCTAAATAAGTTATGGTATATGAATGTAATATTCAGATGCAATAGGATGATTTCAGAAAGAACTGCACATAAACTGGAAGTGAAGTGAGTAGAATGAAGAGAATATTGTACACAGCAATAAGATTATGTGATCATCAACTGTAATGGATGTGGCTCTTTTCAACAATGATGTGATTCAGGCCAATTCCAATAGATTTGTGATGGAGAGAGCCATCTGCATCAAGAAAATGGACTTTGAGAACTGAATGTGGTTCACAATATAGTATTTTCACCTTTTTTTCACCTTTTGTTGTCTGCTTGCTTTTTTGTTTTCTTTCTCATTTTTTTTTCCTTTTTGATCTGATTTTTCTTGTTCAGTATGATAATTATGGAAATATGTATAGAAGAATTGCACATATTCAATATATATTGAATTACTTGCTGTCTAAGAAAGTGGGTAGGATAAGGGAGAGAGAAAAATTTGAAACACAAGGTTTTGCAGGGGTGAATGGTGAAAACTATCTTTGCATATATTTTGAAAATAAAAGCTATTATTTTTTAAAATGTCAAAAAAAATAGGCTATGGACAACTTTCCACAGAAGTAGGGAGGCCTGGTCATTGAGGTCTACCTCTGTTATACGAATCTGAGAGTTTTCAGAAGATCAGAATGGCTTTTTAGTTCACTCATTTCTCCATGTCTAGCCCCTTGTGCTGTATATTGATCCCAGAAAATATTCTTTCCATCTCAGTTCCTTTATTAACTCATCACTCTGAGCATCTAGAACAAATTCCTATGTCTTCCTTAAGGTTCAACCATTATTGGCTTGGTCCAGTGCCTCTATTTCCTCAAGCAGTTGTTTTAGGTGAAACCCAGATCAAGTCAAATCAATAAGCATTTATTAAGGACCTGTTATGTGGCAGGAAATTGGATGTACAAAACAAAGGATAGTTCCTGCTTTCAAAGAATTTATACTTTAATGGGAGGACAATGTGAACTATGTACAAACTAGATATATTATATGCAGGATAAATTGGAGATAATCTCAGAGTGAAGGTACTAGCATCAAGGATGTTCAGAAAGAGCTTCTTTTTGTTATTTTTACTAGTATTTTATTTTTTCCAATTACCTGTAAAGAAAATTTTAATATTTATTTTTAACCATTTTTGAGTTTCAAATTTTCTTCCTTCTTCCCTCACTATTCTCTTTTTAAGATGGTAAGCAATTTGATGTGGGTTGTGTGTATACAATCATGTAGAATAGTTCCATATTAGTCATGTTGTGAAAGAAGAAGCAGGTAAAAAAAACCACCAAAAAAGTCAATGCTTCCATTGGCATTGAGAGCAGGAAAGGTTTCTTGCAAAAAGTGGAATTTTAGCTAAGACTTGAAAGAATCCAAAGAAGCTAGGAGGTGGAAATGAGGAAGAAAACAGTAGTTCCAGGAAGAGACCATAGCCTCTGGAAATATCTGGAGTTAAGAAAAAGATTGTCTTGTTGGGAATAGCAAGGAGAACTGAAGAACTATAGATTATGTGAAAGGGAGTGATACATAAGTAGACTATAAAGGTAGGAAGAAACCAGATTATTAAGGACTTTAAGAACCAAAGAGAGGATTCTATATTATATATTGGGAGGCACTAAAATTTATTAAAGCGTGGGTGAGATGATTAGAACTATACTTTTGAAAAATCAGTTTGACATCTGAAAGGGGATTGGTGTAGGAAGAGACATGGGACAAAGAAATCAACCTGTAAACTATTACAATAGTTCAGGCATAAGATGATGAAGATCTATACCAGGGTAAAGGCAGAGAAAAGAAGACGGCCTATGTGAGAAATGTTGCAAAGGTAGAAAAGATAGTACTTGGCAACTGACTGGATATGATGGTAAGAGAAAATAGAATGTAGGCTGATACCTAGGATGTGAGCCTGGATGACTGGGAGAATTGTGATGCCTTCAACAACAACTCAACATTAGGAAGAAGGGAGGTTTGGGGGGCATGATTCATGTTGAGTTAGTTTTAGCTCTGTTGAGTTTAAAGATATCTATAAGATATCCTTTTCAACAGATGTTGGAGATGCAAATTTAAACATCAGGAGAGAGGTTAGGCCCAAAAAACAGAAATGAGAATAATCTGTGTGGAGATGATTATTAAATCCATGGGAATTTATAAAAGGGGGGAAGAGAGAGAGGGAGAGACAAAAAGATACACAGCGGCAGAAAAAAATTGAGAGAGAGAGAGAGAGAGAAGGAGGGAGGGAGAGGGAGGGGAAGAGAGAAAGAGAGCCACAGAGATAGACAGAGAGAGACAGAGAAACAGAGACAGAAACAAATTTACAGAGACAGAGAGAAAGACAGAGAGAGACAGAGAGACAGAGAGAGGGAGGGGGAGAGAGAGAAGGAGAAAGGAAGAGAGACACACAGAGAAACAAAGAGAGAGAGAAGAAGGAGAAAGAAGAAAGAAGAAGAAAAAGAAAGAAGAAGAAAAAGAAGAAAAAAAGAAGAAAAAGAAATAATAAGAAGAAAGAAGAAGGAACAAGGAGTCATGCTTAAGTGACACATAAGGTGCAAAGCTGATGAATACTCAGCTGCCTTTTTCATACTCATTGGTATTCTTCTTTAGTCTTGCTTACTTAGCTCTGATTCTTTGTAATATATCCATTCAATTTCTCGGAGGTTGGCTTTTCCTGGTATCTTAATGCTGTTTATTGATATTATTAATGCATAATCTTCTCTTCCCATCTTTTCAACAGCTAGTGGTATAATGGATAGAAAGCTAGGTTTAGATTCAGGAACAGTTCAAATCCAAACTCAGACATTTACTAGTTATGTGACCCTGGGCAAATTATATCTACCTCAGTTTCTCCAATTGTAAAATGGGGATAATTAAAGCATCTACCTCCCAAAGTTGTTGAGAATCAAACGAGATAGTTGTGAAGTGCTTAGCAGAGTGATTGGCATAAAATAGGTGTTTTGTAAATGCTTCCTTCCTTCCTTCTTCCTTCTTTTCTTCCTATTGACACTCTATGATTCTATGAGAAAAAAAATCTCAATAAATATTTGTATTTCTATGATGTATTTATTCCCTTCTGCTTCCTCCACACTTCTACTATATAAGAGGTAACCTGGTATAGTGAAGAGAGAATCAGCTTTGAAGCTGGGATGACCTGCATTCGAACATCATATACATATTAGCAGTATGTGGCCTCTGACCTCAGGCAGTTCACGTTAACCTCTTAATAATTAAGCAACTCCCTTAGAATTTAAGTTGCTAACCTGCATTGATAGAAGATTCCCTGTAGCAATAAAACTGCATATCTAGTTCTTATCACTATTTGCCAAAGTTCCCACTGAGAGTTACACAGTTTTAACAGCATTTCTACTCCTACTTTGGTCCTGTTTATTGTCACTTTCTCTTTGGGGTAACATTACTTTTGTAAATTTTTTTAGTTGCTTTTTACTAAAGTCACTGATTTTCAAGAGCCAATTCCATAGATTAGTTTCCCCTTTTCCTTTATCCTTTAGCATATAATTAGCCATTTGCTTAGCGTTTTGAAGTCTACTTATTTGAAATTCATCACTAAGTGAATCCCCAGGGACTTATTCTCAATTACAAATTGATGACTAATTGTACAGAGATCACTGTTGCTTTGGAGGTGCTCCAACTATGATTGCCTGGTGAACTAACTCTTTCTTACTGAACATTCAGTGAAGAGTATTTTGTAGATATTAAAACTATTTACATCGGGAATATTTTGCATAGCTCAGGAGAGTTGTAATGAATTTCATCCTCCATTTTGACTTAAATTTATATTCTTTTTAAAATTCAGACAAGTACCATTTATGGAAGATGATAGATTCTTGATTTTGTTTTGCATAGCTAAGGGTAATTTCTAATACAAATTGCCCAAAGATGCCCTAATATGTTATTTTACAGGATACAACATTAGGAAAATTAAAGTCACACATTTTTGCTGCCATAGTATATTTGCTTATCTTTTTAAATATACCTTGGATTTCTTTTTGTTCTTCCAATCAGAGGTAGGTCATGTGAGCTCCTTTATTCATGTTTATAGATGGAATAAATCTTATTCCATGTTCATTACCACTCTGGAGTGATTAGGTGACATGCAAGAGAATTTGGTAGTTAATTGGTAAGCAACCCAAGGGGGACTAGAAAGACAGGCACACACATGAAAAGAATAGGGAAGAAATAAATAAGAAATAATTATTGAATAAAAGATAGCTTGTTAAGAGGAAATTATGCCCTTAGATTTTAGGAGTTTGCAACATCATGGGGAAATTTTGTCCAAGGAGACTTTCAACTAGATTCTGAAAAAAGTCACTCATTCACTTACTGGAATATATTGGAATTAATAACTAATGATAGTTAACATCTATGTACCATTTAAAAGTTTACAAAGTGAGATATATATCTCACTTTGTATATATATATATATATATATATATATATATATATAGTCTCATTTGATCCTCACAATAACCCTGTGAGGTAGATATTACAGATGAAAGAACTGAGGTTGAGAGGTTAAGTGACTTTCCCAGGGTCACATTAATAGTAAGTATCTGATGCAAGAAATGAATTCATCTATTAGACTGCAGGTCCTGTGCTCCTCCTCTACAATGACTTGTGCACTAAATTTAAAATTTGGTAGATTTGAAATACAAACACATCAGGTAAAGCATGGACTATCTGGTTCTTTATATTTAGGATAATAAATTTAGAGTTGGAAAGGACTTAAGTGATTCTCCAGTCCCACCCCCTTAGTTTATAGAAAAAGGAATCATTGCTCACATTGGCTATAATTCACCTAATCTCATAGAGAAAATGGCAGAGCTAGAATTTGAGCTCCACTGAACCCCAACATAGAAGCATGAAAAATAGCCTATAAAATATTCCTAAGTTGTTTCACTCGTTATTTGTAATAGTATTTATTTTAAAAATTGTAAGAAAACAGTTTATGGGATGCAGAGATGGCGGGAACCTTAGAAACTTGGTATCCCAACCCCATCATTTTCCAAGAAATAGATTCAGAATTGTTGAGTGATTTATTCAGTCACACAGGCAATAAATATTACAACTGAGATTCAAACTCAAGTCTTTTGACTCCAAATCCAATGCATTCTCTACTATAACAAACAGGATCCAGTTAGCTTAATTTCTCTTTTCCTATAATGATAAGCTATTATAAAAATCATTAAAGTGGGATAGTAAAGTGGCTCATTGAGTAGATCACTACCAGTCTTGGAGAAAAGATGATCTGAATTCAAATTTGACCTCAGATACTTAACTAGCTGTTGTAACCCTGCGCAAATCTCTTAATCCAGATTTCTTGTTCCCTACCAAACAAAAACAAACAAACAAACAAAAAACATTAAGGCCTTCCTTTTATAGCTAAATATGGGGAAGTTACACATGTTGCTCTTTGTTTTGACCTTAGGACTACCATTATAATAAGAATATTTCTACAGGATTTTAAGGTGTTCAATATGTTTTTTCCACAGTGTCCCTGTAGATATTCCTGTAAGGTAGGTAGTATTAAATATTATTATTGTTATCATCCTCACTTTCAGGGATAGGGACTGGATCTGTGATTTCATTGGTATATAAGGAACTCTTAAATGAGGGACCTTCAGTGCAAGTCAGTGATTCTCAATAATTTATGATCTTTAACATTTGAGCAGAGCACTGAGAGATTGAATAATTTGCCCAGGATCACACAGCCCATCTATGAATTGGTACCAAGGTCAGCTCTCTGTCCCTTAAGCAAGGGCTTCTTACACTTTTCCTACTTGAGACCCCTTTTCACCTGAGACATTTTTATGGGATTCCACATATATAGGTATATAAAATAAGTATACAAATCAAACATTTGCTGATAATAAATAATAAGGAAATTTATTTTAAAACAATTCTTTGGTATGCATACAATTTTGCTATTTATTAAATTTATTAGAGATGAAAGTAAATTTGCATATTAATGAGATGAATGCACTTATTTATTTTTACATAAATAATAGAATATTGGTGGAGTATTTGATACCTTTTACTATCGCCAAATTTTTCATGTTCTCCACATTTAGTTATGTAAATCCATATGGGATCACGACCCACAGTTTAAGAAGTTTGCTTTAAATCACGTCTTGTCTCTCTTTAACAATAAGGAAATGACATGTTAGAGAGAGTAAACTAAACCTATCATACACCTTACAAAAGTCAGTCAGGACTTGAACTTGTATCTTCTGACCCTAAAATAAACATTTATTAATACACTGTAACAACATCTTTTAGTAAATTCCTAACTCTTTCCACTAATACTGAAAAGTGATGTGATAGGGACAAGATTGTCAACTTACAAAGTTAACTGTGTTTTTAATTGTGTCCTGACTAAAGCTAGGAAAGCTAAATTAGCTTTCTTAGACTACCTTTATAGGGCTTTAAAAAAACCATTGTCAGGTTGGCAGAAGCTTCTGGCTCCATGGGAAAAATTTTCCTCTTGAGGAAATCAGAGCAAGAGATACCTCGGGGTTTTACAAACAATGGGTAACGGCCCTGCAATCAGTGTCACTCATCCAGACAGCAACTGGCTTCATTCATTCCTAAAGAAAAATTAACTTTGAGTCCAGCTACCAAAGACCTATTTGTGTGATTTCAAAATCCCCCTGAGCTGTTTTTATTGTGTGAAAAAAGAGAAGCAGGGATTTGTTTGCAGCCTCTATCCATGGATATTATTAGCACTTTAAACAATGACCCCCTCTGGACGTATGAAGAATGGACATATTTAAGAAAAAATTAATTTATAACTTGCATGTTATATAATATCACCTTGTAGTATATACCATATGTTAATATAGTATAATTAAATATAATTTCTGAATATATTTCTTCCTCTTTTTTTATTCATTGAGTCATACTTTATATTAAAGAACACAAAGTTTTAGCAAAACTAACCAACACATTAACCAGGTCTAATCATCTTTCCATACTCATAGTCGCCCTCATCTGCCAAGCAAGTAAGGAAGATTGTTGTTGTTGTTGTTGTTGTTTAACAGACATGTTAAAAAGCAGTGCATTTGTCTTTTATTCACCTAGACATTATAGACATAAATAAAATTAAGACCTAACACAGAGAATCAAAATGCACATTAACTAGTCTTGACATGGATATCCTTATGAAACATGGGATTTCTCCTTTTCCCAATCAAATAGCATATTTTAGTGTGGCTTTTAAAAAAGAAAGAAAGGAAGAAAGGTTGCTTTTAAAGGCGAAAAGTGGTTGCAGCAATCTGGATGTTATCGTCTTTCTTTTATAAGGTTATTCTAAAAAACTAAAAAACTGGGACTTGATAACCAATGACCCAAACTGCTACTTGGTATAATTTTTCCCCATATGCCTCTTAGGCATATATTACTTTTCCATCTATATCAACTTGAATTCCCAGCTCAAAGCATCTTTGTTAGATGGGCAATTTGTTCCCAAAAGCACTAGAAACAGCTGCAAAAAGAGACACATATTTCATGAGCTGTGGCATCATGCCAGTCTGATACGACAAATATTGCTTTCAAGGATGCTTTCCAGTGTCTGAGCTCAGGCACAGCATGCAGCAGAGGTAAATAGAACCCAAGCTTAATGCATATTCAGGAGGTAGCCCACTCTCTTGTGCCGTGTAATGAGTGCCCACTGGGTAGTTTGCATCACTGTTAAAAACATACCGGTGGCTACACCAAATGAAACTCACATACTAAAATATCATAATCAGATTCCTAAGGGCACTACTCTCCCCACATTACTCCCCTTCTTCTAGTGCTCAATACTTACAGATTTTGTCCCCCTGGAAATGTTATTCATGCAATTCTTAGATTTTAAAATATTGTGCCAGAAAAGGAATGAATTATTTGTGTTGTGTATGTTTATGTATATGTGTGTGGAAAAATATATATGTTTGTGTATATATGAAGTATGTGTATGCATGTATTGATATATCTATTTCTCTATATAAGTCCTTTTAAAGGTAACACAAGGCATCAAGGGTCCTTTTTTAAGCTTGGGTCCTGATAATATGCATAAATAAGCTTTTCACTGAGTGCATGATGGACTCATTCTTTCATTCTGATTGATAATTAGACCTGACAAAGAACAGATCAGCACAAATCACAAGGGCAAAAACATCTGGGACCCAAACATCTTTAGTGGTAATTGCACTGCTAGTGCAAAGTAGTTTTCAGAGTTGTTTTTTCAAATGACACAGATTAGTGCCCACCATGAATATATATATATATATATATATATTATGTTTCTTGAGGAAGCATTAGGGAATTTTCATTGAACCCTTGATTTGTCAGATAACATGTGTATTGACCTCATTTAAATATACTCTGGCATATTTTCAGCATAAAAATATAAAATATTCCCCACCCTCACCCATTACTCCAGTGATTGGGTTGTTGATTCATCTAAGGACATTCTCATTTCCCTCCCAATGCCCTGAAATGATTGGTGTGATGATCTGACCTCAGTTTACATAGAATTGTGTTATTAAAATAATCTCAGACAGGGAGGAATCCTTTTGCAATTGTCAAGGGAAGTGGTCTAGGAAGCAAAGGGATGGTGACTATTCTGATATATGATCCCAAATTATACTTTTAACACATTGTGATTTTTCTTCTGCAAAATAGTTGCCTTTCTCATTTGAATTTCAGTTCATTTTCCATTACTTTTGCCACCATTATGTTCCTATTTAGATTTTCATATCTCCTTTCTGTTCAAAATCTTTTAGCACTTCCTACTCTGCAAATACAAAATTCTTAGCTTGGGATTTAAAGCCCTCCATAATTTACCCATTCCCTTTGTATCCTACTAAAGAAATTTGTTCTAGTCAAGTCCTCTTTGTTCCCTGAACAGAGAGGCACAGAAGTTACATTACCATCTCTGCACCTTTTTTCATTTACTTCTCCCTTTCTGAAATGCTCTTCTACCTGTCCCTCATTTACCTAAGTCTTATTCTTCCATGAAGACCTTCCTATGTCCTCCATCTAACCTTTTCTGGCTATGCTAAAGCCCAGATTTTCTCATATTTTTTTGAGCATTACTCTTTGGTTACTTAAAATACTTCCTCTTTTATTAGTTTATTATCTTTTTATGTGTATTTTCTATATCCCTAACTCATCTGTAAATCCCTTGAAGATATGTGATGCCTTATACTGCTGAGCATCTAGCACATGCGATACACTGTAAATGTATTGTTTATTGAAATACTAGAGAAACACATTGAATATGTGAATCTTTAGAATTTTTTGCTTTGATGAGTTATACTAAGGAAAGACTAGCATTGGAACAATGTATCTCATCTTTGATACTACTGTATTGAGAAATATCTTAGCACTATCAGATAGATGATTTTCCTGCCCCCAAATACTACAGTATAATCACATCGCTATTTGTAATCATCTTAAAAAGTTTTGAATTTTAAACAGTACAAATAGACTAATTTGAGATAAGTCTATTTTAGACTTATAATCTTTTACCTATAGAAATTTGTCAAGAAGGGACAGTTTTAAAAAGTTTTAAAAGCACCTAGAATTTTTTATTAGGATAGTTCATCTTAACAGCAATGGAGATTAGATATAAATTTCTGTCCCATGATCCAAGCTAACCTTAGTAAAATTGAGGATCAGATCCAACCTACTCTAGAAGAGTAGGAACTAAGACAAATTCTCCTATAGCCACTCACTTTCTTTTACATTTTTATAGAGATGAAAAGGAAGAAAATAGGGACAGCACGATGGCACAGTGGCTAGAGCACTGGCCCCGGAGTCAAGAAATCCAGAGTTCAAATGCAGACTCAGATACTTAATACTTATGACCCTGCGCAAATCACTAATTCCAAATTGCCTTACCAAAAAAGAGTAAAATCAAGAGAAAATGAGACAGCATGGTATAGTAGAAAGAGTATTGGATTTGATATTAAAGGATTTCATTTCAAATCCTGACTTTGTGAATTTAATATCTGTGTAAAGTAAGTAGGGAATTTCACCTCTCTCTCTTTTTACCAGTAAAACAGGAATATAGTCATCTAGTGTGCTGGCGAATCAGCCTAAACCAGCTCATAAGATATCTGTTAAATTTTCTGTGTACTCACACCTTAAAAATGATAACCCCTACAAATCAGGGCTCAATTTATAGTTTTATTGGTTGTCTAGGTTTAAGATAAAGATGAAGAAAATGTTAATAATGTATATAAACTTAAAAGTATGTTTTGCACACCTTTTCTTCCCCTACACACTCACTTGTTAAACATTTATCAGCACACTCTACCAAAAGGTCCCTTCTAATTTTGAGTTTATGATTCTGTGCAGATCTCATCGTGGAATGATAGATTTGGTAGGAACCTTGGAGAGCTCCTAGATCAAAGCTATCACCTTCCAGATGGAAAAGGAGGGCCCACAAAAGTTAATGACTTTAGTCTAAAGTTACAAAGCTTGTTAGTGGCAGAGCTGATACCCTGATTGCAAGGCCCATGCTCCTTCAACTGCATAACAGAGGATGTATGAACATCTGAACCTTGATAAGCAATGTGAAAATGTGGGTGATGGGTAATGAAATGCCCCTGAAATATGCATATCTGAAACACATTTCTCTATTGGGATAATCACTATACCTGGTTTCCATCCACCTGTTCCCTTAAGAACGAAGAGAATCTTGTCAAGTGAAGGGATCTATGAGATTCAGACATCTCAGTAAGAGGTGCACAACAGTGTAATATTGTGCTTTGTGACTAAATAGAAAATCATATTTGTAAATAAGATGGTCACAACCTTCCTATTTATCAGGATGAATAAATGTATCCACTCTTCCACCTCCAAGTACTGGATAATAGGACACAAATTCCTGGGTTGTAAATGATCCTATGTAAATGAAAATATCCATTTAAAAAACCTTTTGAGTTTGTCTGTTTCAGAATTTGCTGCATTGAAAAGTAGTATAGAGACATAGAAAAACCCTTGCTATTTGAATACTTTCATTTGGGGATTTTGCATGATTAATGATTACATTAAACTAAATTATGTATAGGACAGATATAATTTATTTTTGAGGTTTAGAATATTTCAGTCCATACCACAACTAGCAACACTCAGTTTGGGGATTCAAATTATACGAGAAAAAGAGGTCAGAGGATAGTGTAGAGAATTCCATGAAGATAACATTAATAGTAGTTCAGTAATGAGAAGCAATTTGGGAGAATACAGTTTCAAAAATACCAAACAATTACTCTCCTGCCTGATTCCACCCACTCATTGACAACATACCAGGCAAAGAGTTTAAATTAAAAAGCTCTCACATCCTACTGGGAATCTACTGAATTTTGTACTCAGATGTGATTCATTTTGGAAAGTGTTATAGGAATTGACATCCTGTCGAAGTTATTGGATGAAGACCACTAAAGTACAAAGAAGTATTTTGCCCTAAGTAATATCTGCTTCATCTTCAAAATCCTATTGCATTAGCAGAAGATATATTTGTTTCCAAAATTAAACAAAAACTGCTTTAAGAAAACTTTGAAAAGTGTTATTTCGAATGTCCTACTTAGAAACAAAGTGAAATTCAAATCTTTTTAGATCTTGGAGTGAAAAGTTCTACCAATAGCCTTTTTGAAAAGACAAAGAGTTTCTCATGTTGCTGGAAATTACTTTACAGCTTGGAAAGAAGGAAGTTTTTGTGCTCTGTCAATACAACCACAGTACAGAGTTTCCAAAACACTCACCAGAGCACTGTTGCATAGGCTTACAGGATACTGCTGCATACAGCGGCAAAATCATGTATGTGTTGGTTTTATTATTAACTCTAGGTTCGAATTAGAATTCTCTATCTTACAGCTTGGAGCTAAACTCTGTTTACAAAACAGTATTTACACTTGACTAATTTTGCAGATCAAACTAATTAAATCAATTAAACTGGTGATTAACCAAATGAAGGCTGATTGCAAAAATTAGTGGGTTTATTTTGGAGGACTGGAAGTAAGCTAATTACTGTAGTGATTACTTGAACCTGGAGTACTCTAAATGTGGTATAAATTGAAACCTCATAGTGAATTAGACTGGGAATTCATTACAGTTTAAAGCACTGTTAATACTATTCAGGCTGCTCCTCCTTTGGGAAAATTCCCACTTTGCATTTTGTATACTGATAAACAGTCTTGGCTTGCCTTGTTTGGTGGGGCAGCCAAATACAAGTAGGTATGGTGACACAAAGTTGTTGATTTTTAGAGTGACATGCACTGCCCCAGCCTGCATTTCAACTAGGGAATCCTGCTAAAGATATTATCAAAATAAGGTTTTAATGGTGCATGATGGGAAATGTAGTTCAAGTTCCAATTCCTAAATCTGATGGATTGCTGCTGAGCCCTGTTATAGGTACATCCACCTATTGAGAGGCAGTCAGTTTTGTTTAGTGATTGCTACAGATAGCATGAGATTAACAGAGCAGCTTTCATGGAAAGTGGGGTGGGGGAAGAGAAGAAGAGGAGGAGTCAAGTTAATAATGGAGTACTTATGTCCATAAATAATGCACTCTACTAATTGGTTTTAAAAGCATATCATCTTAACAGAATGTGAATGCAGTTGAGCATGTGCACTGCAATTTGCTAATTTAAATACCACTGAGCTTTTCAGATCTTTGTCCTTTTGCCTTGGTTTTAGATTTATGCATGCATGGTATTTGCAGTAACAAATTAAATTTGACAAAGACTTCAGGCTTTGTTCATGCAGGATATTGTAAAATCAGAGTATTGAGAAGTTGATTTTATAGAAAATTTGAAGGAAGAGAAGACATTCAGCAAGTCATCTTAAAAAGAAAACCAGTTTCATATAGAAATAATGTTGAAAGATTATAGTATAAAGTAGTATAGTTTTTAATTTGTCCAGTGTTTCTAATATTGTATTCATTGGGCCCCTGAAAAATTGAATTTGCCCACATAATCAAAGATCATCTTTTTTTTTTTTTTAAGATTTGGTCTTCTGCTTGTTAAAGGTTATCATTGGAATTTAATTATCATTAAAGAGACATAATATTTTGTGTGAGGTATGTATCTAAACAGAGAAACTTATTTTGCATTTATTAATTCATTTTATTAATGATCTTTTAAAATTATCGCTAATTACCATACTTGAAATGTGTTAGATATTAGACAGTATAAATCTAAGTAAACATAATATGTATAGGTATTCTGAGAGAAGAAATTCTGGGAGATAAGCAAGAATATTTCATGTGATCAAATAGACATTTACTTGAATTTTTTAGTATTTATGTCATGTAAATTCCTTCCTTTCGTGGACTCTCTCATTCAGCTAAATTGGCTTTCTTGCTGTTCCTCAAAGTATTCCATTTTGGTCTCCATGCTGCTACATAAGCTAACTTCTCTGTCTTAATGTTCTCCCTTATCATGTCTATAAATTCCCTAACTTTCTTCAAAGTTCAACTCAAGTATTACTTGTTACATGAGGTCTTTAACTAGCAACAGTCTTTTTTCCTAATTACTTTAGTACTTTGCATATGCTTTTATGCATGTTTCCTTGATGAAATATCAGCTCTTTGAGGACAAAGTCATTTTCATTTTGTATCCTCAGAACCTGATACTGTGTTCAGCACTTGCAGACAGTTAATAAATGTCCAATGAAATGTTTGGCTTCAAGTCAAAACAAATCCATAAACATTCACTAGGCATGTATGTGCCAGGTACAGTGTTAAACACTAGAGAAAAAAAAAGTCAAAATAGTTCCTATTCTTAAGGATTCTATAACAATGGAGGAAACAATATGAATACCATCATACAAATACACTATTCATATCTATCTGTTCATATATTTACGAGAGAGAGAGAGAAGATAAATTGGAGGGAAGACTTTTTGTAGAATATAGGATTTGATTGGGACTTAAAGGAAGCCAGGAGGCAGAAATGAGAAGGGGAAGAATTCCAGACATGGGGAACATCCAATGACAATGCAGGGAGTCAGGCAATAGTAGTGTCATGTGAGAGGTACAGCAAGGAGGCCAATGTTGCTGTACTGAAGAGTATTTGGAAAACTCATGCCTTCCTTCTTTTTTAAAAAATGTTCAGATTGACCAGCTACTAACAAGAAATTCCTTTTAGCTTTAATTTTTTAAAAATTATTTTTCTATTATCAAGTATTTCATTTCATTTAATCTTATAAAGGTCTTTTTAAAAAAATTATTGTTTTTTTAATCACCATAGTTTCTTCCCAGTATTCTCTCCCTTCCCCTCTTCCAGAAAGTCATTTCATAGAACAAATAGTATTTTTAAATACAAAATAAAAAATGGGAAAGAAAATAAAATTAATATGGTTAATTAGTACATCAAAAAATCTGAAAATGTGTGGAACATATAACACTTGTGGACCTTCCACCTTGACAATGGGATGTGGTTAGGAATGTCTTCTCATATCTCATCTGAAACTCTTCCCCCTTCACAAATATGCCTAATAAAAGTGAATTCCAACATTGGTTATGTCTAAAAATATGTCTCATCATTT
Organism: Antechinus flavipes; assembly: GCF_016432865.1. Taxonomy (NCBI): domain Eukaryota; kingdom Metazoa; phylum Chordata; class Mammalia; order Dasyuromorphia; family Dasyuridae; genus Antechinus; species Antechinus flavipes. The sequence continues at coordinate 547,539,806 of NC_067399.1, forward strand.
CCAAAAGAACCATGATGAAAAATGTTATCTATCTCCAGAGAGAGAATTGATAAACTCTGATTATATATTGAAGCATACTTTTAAAACTTTATTTTTATCGTTTTCTCATTTGTGTTTTCTTTTGCAATATGGCTAATATGGAACTGTATTTTGCATGGTGTCAAATATATAATTGTTTTCAAATTGCCTGTCTTCTCAAAGGAGGTACAGGAGGCAGGAAGAAAATTTGGTGCTCAAATTTTTAAAAAAATTATTGTTAAAATTTTTACATGTAATTGGGAAATATTTAATGAAATAAATAAATATAATTTTAAAACACAAATGTCTCATTTTTCAACTTGAGTCCACTGTGTTTTTTGATTGAATATATTTTTCCTTATATATTTGATATAGCCTGTTCAGTATGTTTATGCGCTTTTCTTCTAATTAAGGATTTAACAGGATTCCAACTTTTTTATTCTGAAAATGAATTCTTATTCTGCAAGACTGGAGATGGAGACAACATAGACAATAAGGGCAAATCTGTATTAGAAGTTTTAAACAAATAAATCCAAAATTTCAACTCACTTTATTCTGATTCTTCTTTCTATATGCCAAAGTTAAAACATAAAAAAAAATATTAAAACTTCATTGGGGGTTCAATCAAGAGTTTAATCAAGTGTAAGAGTACAATGATGTTTTTACCTCCATAGGTTACATGTGTCCACATAGGATCTGCCTAGATGTGGTTTGCAGAAAGGCAAGAAGAAAAATTTCTTGCATTTCTTCCAAGGAAGACTTATTTCTTCCAGGAGAGAAAGCAGGAGGTTGGATCCAGAGGTTATCCTATGCTCTCTTTAGACACTTCTTACCTCCAAATGCCAGTTCTACAATAAGCACACATGATAAATAGTAAAAACCTACCCCCCTCAAAAAACCCCACAAAGCCATTTATATATGTTAATAACAAAACAAAAATTATAAATTCTCTCACTGGGGGTGAGATAACTCTATTCAGTCAAAAGAAGATAACTCTATTTCACACAAAGAGAAAATTTTCTGAAGTCTTTAGCATGGCAAGTCGGTGATGGGGACGTTATAAAGATTTCCAATTTCTTCCCAGAATCTTTCTCTCATAGCAGAGACCTGAAAGGACTTTAAAATAGTACATCTTCTCTCTTGAAGCTACAATTTAATAATCTGGATCTTTCTTTTTTCCCAGCTCTCATCAATTCTACTTGCTTCTAGCAGAGGGTTGGAGAATTTAAGTAACCAATCTTTACCAGAGAGGAAAGGGTCCCATGAAAATGGCTCTTTGAGCCAAGAATTACAAAAGATCTCACTGTAGCAAGCATTACATTTATAAAATTATAGTACTTCAGCGATGGAAGGCACTTAAGTTGCCCTCTTCCTTAACTTATGCCTAACTGAGAATCCTTTGATGATATCCTGAACAAAGTGTTATTCAGCTTCTGCTCAAAAATCTCAATTGAGAAGAAAAACCATTATATTTCATGGCAACCCATTCCGCTTTGTGGCAGCTGTCACTCTTAGGAAGGTTTTCTTTACATCAAGTAGGAATCTGCATTTATGTTACTTTTATCTGCTGGTATTTATTCTGCCCTCTGGGACCATTTAGAAAAAAAAATCTAAAACCTTACCCAACACTTGAAAATACCAAATATGCCTCACTCTCAAGTTTCATCTTCTCTAAGCCAAGGCTTCTTAAACTTTTTCTACTCACGACCCTTTTTTGCTGGAAAAACTTTTACATGAGCCTGGGCATATAAGTATATAAAATAGGTATACAAATCAAACATTTACTTGTAATAAATAATAATTTCACAACTCCTACAATCAATTATGAGACCCCATATGGGGTCATGAACCACAATTTAAATAGCTGGGTTCTAGGTTTAGCATTCCAAGTTCCTTTACTCCATCCTTATAAGGATGTCTCTTTCCTCCTCACCATCCTGGTTGCCATCTGAAAATCATACTTCAGCTTGTTGATATCTTATTTAAAGAGTAGCACTTAGAATTGATCCCTGTATTTTCACACATGTGCTCTATCCAGAAAAGAGTACAATGGGGCTTTGATTCCTCTTGTTCTTGATACTGTGTTTTCAATCAAGCATAGCCCTTGGTATGTAGCGGGCACTCAATGTTTTTGCTTGCTTGTTTAATGTCAGAGCAAACTAAGATGGCATTAGCTTTTTAGCCTTCAAGTTATAATATGGACTCAAATTCATGAAACACTTTTTAAGTGCCTACTATGTGCAAGAGATTAGGCCAAGTGTGGGGCATTCAAAGACAAAAATAAAATGGTCCTTGCCCTGTTCTTAAGAAGCTTCTAACCTACAACAATAATACAACATAAAATGAATGAACTTAAGACCCTATATTCTGAAGAGTGTGTTGGGGAGTTGAGATTGGAAATATTAACAATGGAGAAAGAATCAGACCAGGGAAAGCTTCATATAGGAAGTGGCACCTCAGTTAAGGTTTAAAGAAAATTAAAAATCCTGGGAAAAGGAGACAAGACAATTATTGGTAATTAATATTCTCCTTCTTTCTCCTTTTCTTTCTCCTCAAATAATCATGCACACACATCTCAATGTCATCAGGATTTGATTTATATAATCTCTCTTTACAGAGGGTATCTATTAATTTCTGTAGAACTATATGCTATACATCTGTATTTAATTCTATCTTATTTGATTAAAAGATCCCAAATGGTCTTGATAGACTAGAATAATTGCTTACTTTATTACCTATAGAAATTAATGTTTGACAAAATTAGTTATTTTCTTAGCCCTCCAAGGTTAGGGCCATTAGGACACCCCTGGCAATCTACTAATAGATATTCTCTGTAAAGAGAGATTATATAATTCAAATGATGATGACATTTGATGAGTACGTTGCCAATGATACTCTCTCATCTCCACTTCAAGGGAAAAACTTCCAGCAAGAAATGGACCCCTAGTTCTCTTGCAATCAAGTAATGGAACTTATTTTAGGAAAGAAAATAATTGCATTAAGCCCTTCTCTGTAACTACTGATTTCATAGAATTTTGTTCAGTATTAAAGGAACTTGATTTTATGAATCTAAAATAATCTCTTCATCTAGTGGTGTCAAACTTAAATAGAAATAGGGACCAGTAAGCCATAGATAAGGATCCCTCCTGGTCTCATATTGACCTAGAATGTTCTTGTTGTTGACATAATTATCTATTGCACTTAAATCTATTTTCTTAAATATATCCCAATTATATTTTAATCACATTAGGGAACAATGCAAACTTTTGTGGTGGGCTTGACACCTCTTTCTTAAGCAGCCCTGGTATTAGAACATTGTCTATTTACTATATCTGACTTTGCAGTATATGATTGCTGAGAATTCCATCACCTTTCCAGTTTCCAATCCCCATTTTTTCCCTCCTTTCCCCTTGATAATGGCAATGATGATAATAACATTAGGTATCCATGTATTTTACATACACTGGATCCTTTGGTCCTTTACAATCTCCTTAGGAGTTAAGTCCTTGAATGTTTCTAATAAATTAACATTTCAAGTTTAGTGGTCAGGAAAAGAATGGTGCTGTATTAAGTCCTTGGCAGCCAAGGTTGCATTTCAGGCTCTTTCTCCCTGCCAAACCTGATTTGCTATGAGTTCTTGATGGAAGCCTCAATGAGCTCTTGAGTAAAGCCAGCACTAATGTATGTCTTGTGATTGCAAAAACACAGGGAAAGGACAAGATCATTTTTGCTCAGGTAAGATTTTCTCTTGCTTCCTGGCCAGTTTGAGGCTAAAAGATCCTAATTAGGATTTCAAAACAGATTACTTCTTCCATTCCTAGATAGTTTTTTTCTTCTGCATTTCTGCTGGGTATAGTATTCAAAATGTTAAGCCAATTTGCATTTTATTATTTTTAAAAGTACACGTTCAGGAATTGAATTATCAATATGAGATGTTAACACAAGCAAGGTAAATAACACCAGGAAAATTATTATATGGGGATAAATGGATGTATCTATAGATTAGAATAGTAAATATATAACCAGTTAATGAACTTTGTAATGACTTACAGTAGGAATATTTAAAATTCATGGTATAGATTTGTCTAGCTCCATAACTAGGAATATTATTCTCAAAAATAATTCTTCTTTTGGGGTCTTTCTTGCTTTACATACCCCAGTTATCTGGATATTCTAAAGTCATGAGATCATAGACTCAGAGATGAAAGGGATCTTAGAGATAATTGAATACAACCCCATCATTTCAGAGATAACGAAACTGAGACTTCAGAAAGATTAAGTTTTACCCCATTACCACACAGATATTAAGTGAGAATCAGAGCTAACATTCAAACTCACGTCTTCCAGACTCCAGATACAGTTTGCTATCTACTCCATCACAAAATCCCTTAGGGTGCTCTGAGGTAGTGGAAAACATAATGCCAGAAGGCCTGGATTTCTTACCAAGCTTGGGCAAGTCATCCTCTGAGTGTCTTCATCTGGAAAATGAGGCTCTGCCTGTTATACAGAGTATTTATAAACATCAAATGAGAAAATATAAGTGAATGGGAATTGTAAGCCCTAGTGCTAAGCAAATGTAAGTTATGATTGTTATTATAATTATCCAATCCTGTAGTCTGTCTTAGAATTCAGTTAGCTATATTGTATCAGAGAGTAGTGAGGTATACTAGTTTAGCATAGGTGGGGATGAGACAAAGAGAAAGCTATTTATTTAAAAAAAAAGTTATGTAATTTTTCTAGGAATTCGATAAATTAACACTGACATGGCAACCAAAAAAAGCCAAATAAAATATTTATTAAGCACTAACTATGCACCAGGCATTTGGGACAAAAACAAAAACAAATTCTTGTGCTCAAGAGTTTACATATCCTTAGGAGAAAACACTATGGGAATCAGTAAGCAAAAATAAACTATATAGAAAGTTAATAGTTTAAAAAAAATTTTGGCGAAGGATAAGAACCACATTTTCTTTCAGTCTTTACTCTCTCAGGTAACCAGGCATATAATGCAATAATAGAAAGTTCCTGGGAGGCTGTATATTGACTTAGAAAACTATAAATTAACATTATCTGTGTTTTATTGTATTTTTATTAATTTTTTGTTAAATATTTCCCAATTACATTTTAATCTGATTTGGGCCAAATTAAGGAGTAATGGGGGCTATATGTGCCTGGAAAAAAAGAGTTTTTGAAAACTTTCTCTTTAGAGAGTTACCTAGAGTACTGAAAGGTTAAGCCATTAACCCAGAGTCACACTACCTACATATACCAAAGGCAGGCCTTGAATCCAATCATCTTGGGCTGCCTATCCACTTACTACTCCATGTTTTCTTTCTATATTCTAGCCAACCTGATACTTGCTGTTCTCCAAACTTGGCATTTCTTCTCCCTTTTTTTCACTTCTTCATCTCTAGCGCTGAAAAGCCCTTTTCTACTTCAAGGCTTAACTCAGCTGATGCCTTTTATAGGAATCATTTCTTAACCATCTCTCCATCTTTGCGTACTTTTTTTTTCTGTTTACTTGATGTATCAACAATAGAAAGAATACCACTTGAAGGCAGTGAAAAAAAATCTTTATATTATCAGGAGAAATTGCAATATTATATAAATGCCAAATGTTTCACAAATGCTTATTGACTTGATATTAACTAGAGAAAACCAATTTAGTTGATATGGCCCCCATCTGCTCAAGATGTGTGTTAGCCAAAGCTAAAAAAATGGGGCCTGAACATCACCTTTACCTTCAGCCTCTTACTGAATTGGTACAATTAGGGTTAAATTCTTTACATCTTTGTCCCTCATTCTTCACTCTTTATTAGGCCAGTTAGAAAATATTCTCATTCCATTAAGCCTAGAGATAACATGGCAGCTGAATGTCTAAAACTCAATATAAGTTTGAGGCCTGAGGGTTCTGGCTCTTTTTAGTGTGAAAACCTTTTCACAATTCCCTGTCTGGAAGCTGACTGGAGAAGGCAGGTGTAGGACAATGGGAACTGCCGTGAAGACTGTTCTCTGTTGGCCTCTGTTCTCCTCTCCTTTGGTCAGTAATGAAGTTTTGTCATCTGCTCTCCCTCTGTAGCTTTGCAGCTTATCACCCAACTCTCCTGTATCTCATTTGAATTGATAGTCACATAACCAAAGCAATAAGAGAAACAAGCCAACATAGTTCATCCAGCAAAGCTTTGCTTTGGGAGTTGGGGACTAGATTCTCTTTTTTCTCCTTATTAAAGCTTTTTATTTTTCAAAACACATACATGGATAATTCCTTGATATTAATTCTTGTAAAACCTTGTGTTTCAATCCCCCCTTTTCCTACCCCCTTCCCTAGATGGCAAGTAGTCCAATATATATTAAGCGTAGTAGAAATATATGTTAAATCCAATATATGCATACATATTTATATAATTATTTTGCTGCAAAAGAAAAATCAAATCAAACCAGAAAAAATGAGAACGAAAATAAAATGTAAACAAACAACAACAAAAAGAGTGAAAATTGTGAACCACACTTAGTTCCCACAGTCCTGTCTCTGGGTGTAGGTGGCTCTCTTCATCACAAGACCTTTGGAACTAATCTGAATCATCTCATTGTTGAAGAGAGCCATGTCCATCAGAATTGATCATTGTATAATCTTGTTGTTGCCATGTATAATGTTTTTCTGGTTCTGCTTATTTCACTTAACATCAGTTCATGTAAGTTTCGAGGACTAGATTCTTAATGAGGCCATATCACTGCTCAGCCAAGAAATTGTGGAATCTCTCACTTATTGATCTATTAAATTAAATCTCTGAGACCCTTTCTCCTCAAAGCTCTCTGTGATTCTATGCCTAATTTACTCTCCCTCTATATGGAAAACTATTGTCTGGTCCCTATTGTACTGTTTACCAATGATGATTCTTTTGAGGTTTTCTATTAGCAAATGATCTTAATTTAAGCATCCAAAAATGACTTTGGTGTAAGGGAAGAAGGATGTGATTGTCAGTCACCTTGAATTCTTGTGGAAAAGAGATTGAACCATTCCAGGTTCAGTTGGGTCCTGTCTTATCTAATATTCCATTCAAGTTGATCCTTGTCATGATAATTCTCTGAGTAATATTAATTAATTAAAAAATTGTTACCCTTCCAGAAATATTTAATAACAACTTTTATAATTTCTAAAGTACTTTCATCAACTACAGTATTTGTTCTCTCTATTTCAGTAAAAGGGAGGGCAATGTACTGTATTTCCTATTTTATAGATAAAAAAATGATTTATCAAAGAACTCAGCTGATTTGTGGCAGCAGGAGAGCCTAAATTTACCTATTCCCAACATTGGAATCTATCTACTAAGGTATGCTTCTGCTTTTTTTTTTTTTTTCTTTGTAGCACTCTCTTTGCACTATCTTCCCTCTTAACTTCCCCAACTCACAATTGCAGATTGGGTTGAACTATTCATCAACGATGATTTTTAATATCAAGCATCTAGGAAATTCACAACTAAGGTAATTTTAAAACAAAACTATTTAATAAACCTTATCACAGTCAAGGTAACTCACTGTGGTCTGCATTCCTAAAACCTTAACCCAAGAATTCCAGACTAGTGTACTATTTCACAACTAGCTCAAATAAAAGGCATTTTCTGAAACTCAAGTCAAGCATGAATAACTTCTCTTTCATGAAACTAAGAAACACTCTCCAATAACCACATTGTATCAATGGGAAGAGTAGCATACACATAGATTACAGTAATAGGGAAACATGTGTAGGGAACACACATGGCTAAGACAGTTCTAGTTCTGTGTCTGTTCTCTTCTGGGGACAGCTGGTGCTGGAGTCAGGGAGATCTAAGTTTAAATTCAGTCTCAGACTCTTAATAGCTGTGTATCTCTAAGCAAATCCCTTAATCTCTATCTGCCTCAGTTTTCTCCTTTGTAAAATGGGGAGAATAATAATAACACATATCTTCCAAGATTTTTGGGAGGATAAAATGAGATAATATTTGTTTTTTTAAGTGTTTAGAATAATGCCTGGCACATAGTAGGTGCTGTACCAATGCTTATTCTCTTCTCCTCTTCTCATGATATGCTTCCCTGAGCTCTTAGCATCTGATCCTCTCTATAGCTTAATAGAACTTTGCTTCTGGACTTTTCTTCTTAGCTTCCAGAGCTCTTTTTTTGACTGACTTACTAGAAAGTATGTGTATCTTGCTTTTTTTTTACAAGACCACCAAAGAAAAGGCTAAATTTTTGGTTAGCTGATGACTAGCTTCCCTCTAGAAGAATTTCCTCATACGTCCTAAGATGTAACAAAATATAATATTTGTTTACAATATTACCTTACTGTCTCTGTTACCTGGCTATTGCATTTGTGGTTTCATAACTGGATTTAGAGGAAAGCAATTACCCAGAGCATGTAGATGAACTATACTTTTTTTTTTCCTGAGGCAATTGGGGTTGTGACTTGCCCATGGTCACACAGTTAGGACATGTTAAGTGTCTGAGACTAGATTTGAACTCAAGTCCTGACTTCAGGGCTAGTGCTTTATCCCTGCACCACCTAGCTGCCCCTGAATTATACTTTTAATAAGGGACTCTATATCCAAAGGAACAAGTCTGCAACAGTAGAATTTCAGTCAAGCGTAGGGGAATGCTTTAAAGAGAGGAGGTCCTTCCCAGCATCCATCAAAACATATCACATGAGGAGATTCTCAATGCTGACTTTATAGTAGATAAATAAGTCATTAATCTCACACAGATCACTTTTGGATGGAAGTTAGTTAAATTGGTCCCACCAATTTAAGGGAAAATAGTTAGCTTGTATGATCTGGCACCAACAAATAGGTAAATTTGTGAATTAGAGACCAATGTTGAAAGACCCAAAGACTGTCTTTTAGGTGTTGTCTTTTATGCACAAAATACTCACAATCACCATCCATCATTTTTTAAATGGAATCCTTTCCAGGAAGATATTGCAGTATTATTCAAAATGTGCCAAAGTGGGCAGGAGATCCCAGGAGTAATTGTGAGTTATGAGGTCAGAGGGACCTCATTGCAAACTATTTGCAAAACTTAATTGGGGTAATAAATAAACTAAGCATGTAAATTAGATTGAAGATGGCACTGTGAATTAAAAGGAAGCCATTATCCTGCCGTGTCAAACGCACCCTTCCTTATTCTTTAATATTTAGTTGAACTATTCATCAACGATGATTTTTAATATCAAACATCTAGAAAATTCACAACTAAGGTAATTTTAAAATGAAGCTATTTAATAAATCTTATCACAGGAAAGGATGTGAATTTTTTTTTTCTTTCTTATTTATTAGATACTTTGAGAACAACTATGATCCAGCTTTCAGGAATGAATCCTTCCCCATTCCTGCCTATTCCCTCTCCCAGTCACAAGATATGATTTCTTTGCCACTAGAGTATTTTGAATCTAATGTAGAAGAGAAATTAACAAGGGTGTACAAAGTTATGTAAGTAACCCTTTCTAATTGTCACATTCATGAAAGCAAATGGATCTGGCAACTGATATAGTGGATGATATAGTGATATAGTGGATACAATACTGCACTTAGAAAAGACCTTCATTCATATCCTGCCTCAGATACTTAATTACCCGTGTCACTTTAACCAAGATAACCTCTCTCAGCCTCAGTTTCTTAATCAGTAAAATGGAAATAATAATAGCACCTACCTCACAGGGTTTTTATAAGAATCAAATGATATGTACATATATATATATGATTATAATAAGTAACATGCTTTATAAACCCTAAAGTGTTATACAAATGCTGGTTATTTATCATTGTTATCATTAATGTTATTATATTAACTAATATACAACTAATTTTTTTTCACTCAGGGAATTTTAAATTAGGTAGTTACAATTCATTTAAATTTACTATGGGTCTTTCATCCTTTTCATGCAGCTGAAAGAACTGAAGAGCCTCTTGGAGATAAATATAAATATAAATATAAATATATAAAACAAGAGAAACAGCATGCCACATATCTACAAATACAGCAACTGATGATCTGCCTCTCTGCCCTCCCCCCAACTTCTACCCCCTCCATATCAAGTGCTACATCTGCTTTTTTTTTTTTAAAGCAGTTGATTGAATGAATACAAATGTCTCAGTGTTGTCACTTGGGATGCCACTTGATATATCCCATTTTCTAGACTCTAATTATTGCATTTGTAGACATGAATGCCATTTAGATGTAAGCTAATTCAGCATGGTAACTCAATTAGATTTGTACTGACTTGGATTTATGAAACATCAATGGATTCTTGGTGAGACCAATGGGACTGCTGGTTATTCATCCCCAAGCCTTACAGAATCTGCCTCTCAGGAGCTCAATTAAACACACCAGTGATGAGCATGTTTTGCAACTGAAATGTTTCACCATTAAAATAGAAAGGTTTTTGTGTTGTTCAGTGTTCCCATTCTCCAAGGGCAGGAACACCTTTCATTAATGATGTGAAATGAAGTTTTCTTTTTAGGTTATATGTGAAATCCAAAAAATAACAATTCCTTGTTGTGTGTATCTCTGTGTGTGTGTGTGTGTGTGTGTGTGTGTGTGTATGTGGCGTGCATGTGTGCATGTGTGTGTTTCTCAAAGCCAATAGATAGATTCAACACTTACGGTTAATTAATAATAATAATAGGTCTGATTTATATGGCACTTATTTACAAAGCACTTTACATATGTTATCGCATTGGATTTTCATAACAACCATATAAGATAGATGTTACTAATGTGTCCATTTTTTATAGATGAAGAAACTAAGGCTGCCCCAGGTTAAGTGCCTTGTTCACAGTGACAAAATCTTCTAAGATGTTTATGGTGGTTCTCAAACTCAAGTCTTCCTGACTCCTGTTTATTTTGTCCGGTACCTATCTGGTTTTCTATAGATAAAATCCAATCTAAGAAAAATTATTTATAAAAAATCTCCATCCGAAGAAAGATTACCCTGAGGGACCTAAGAATCCAGGCAAATAGCAGGCTAAAATAATCTTGCTAGAAAAATATTTTTACACTTTGACATAGAAGAGAGGCAGAAGATGGCTGCTGGCTTATTTAGGTTTAAGGAGTCTTCATATCTATGATATCAAAATTACCTAGATCACTTCCTATTATGTTACAAATCAGGATATTTGGAATTCTCTTAGGATTTAGAACTGTAAGGAACCTTAGATATCATTTAAGTGAATCCACTGATTAATTTTTAAAACAATTTTTTTAATTGGCATCTTTGAGTTTTTTTTATTTCCTAAATCTCCTACATAATTCTTATCTTTCCCTCCCAGAGTTTATCCCTTATAACTACAAACACACACACACACACACACACACACACACACACACACACACACACACAACACACACACACACACACACACACACACATACTTCCTACCTCTTTTTCTAAAATAACTTCTTCTCTTTGAAGTGCTACGTACGTTCCTAAGTACAATTATTACTTATAGGATAAACACCTATCTATAACAAATGATAATGATTAGCATTCATATAGTGCTTTAAGGTTTACAAAGCATATTTTTACAAACATTTGATTCTTTCAATACTAAAAGCTAGGTGCTATTATTATCCCCATTTTACAGATGAGGAAATCAAGGCAGACACAGGTTAATAATTTGCCCAGAATCACAAAGCTCGAAAGCATCTTAAATGGATTTAAATTTAGGTCTTCCTAACTTCAAAATCAAGTGCTCCATCCACTGTGATACCTGTATTTTTATTTTTAAAAAAAGTTACCTGTCAGAAAGTGGCCCAGTTAAGAAATATATAAAGAAAGATAGAAATGTAAGCATTTACCCCTACAACTTTCCCAACCAGGATTACCACTCTGTATCTGCTGTATTGATCCAACAGGCTACATTCCTAAAATATTTACTACCTGTAACATTTTGAGCAAATCTTAACCTGTTAAACCTCTCTGCCTCTTATTTTCTTCATCTGTTAAGAGGAGATTGGACTAGATGGCTTTTAAATTCTCTTCCAACTCTTTGCAATCTTGTGAACACTTTAAAATTATATATATATATATATATATATATATATATATATATATATATATATATATATATATATATATATATATATATATGTAATAGGTACCCTTTGGGGGAAAATCCCTTCTAGGCTTTATATGCCTTAGATTTTATGTAAATCAAACATGAAGAGAAAATATAGCCTATATTTAGACAAATGTAGAATTTATTTTAATATGTATTATTTTGTATATTTCAGGTAATTGTTATTCAATACCTACTCTTGCAGTCTACCCCACTCCATTCATGTCTTAACACTGAATGCTGGATGCAGATAGGTGGCCATTTTCTCCATCTGAGGGGTGTGTGTGTGTGTGCATTTGTACTTGTGCTTCATCTAGTTTCAAGCAATGTTTAAAAATAAAATTATTTGCTCTTGAAATATTGGAAAACTGCGGATCTAAAGGTTTGCCACTTTGAGGAACCTTTATTTCTTTCTTACACTGCTTTAAACTCAGGCTTAAAGATCAGTAGAAGCCCACCTGGTTAGATTGGAATGGTTATTCAGTCTTCAAGTGCCCCCTATTAAAATGCAAATACCCCTGAGAAGGATAAAGCCTTAAAAGCAGCCACAACTAACACCTTAGTAGGGGATTAGGCTACAGCTTCCTGAGAACTAGAGAAAGGCCCTTTGGGATGTTTAGGAGGGTGTCTAGGCTATTGAGAGAGTGAACAATGCCTCAAACTGGGTGAGATGAGTAGTAAAATGGAAGGGAGCTAAAGATTCTCAGAATTTTGCCCATGTCACCATTTTAACCTGGACTAACCTTATCCTAAGATACAGCTTCAAAGCTGTTTGTTTCTAGTCTGTTTTGCTTTCTGGGTATCTTGGAGGATATTGTTAGCCCAATGAGATGGCTGAACAGCAATTTAGTGTAATTCAACAGACATTCATTAAGTAACTACACAGAACCAGGCATCTTGCTGGACCTTGAGAATATAACAGAAAAAATGTAAATATTTTCTGCTTCCAAGTAGCATATTTTCTACTGTATGTATATAGTCGTTTGAGGAGAAGAACTTTTACCACCTGGAGAGAACAGGTGAGGCATCCATCAATCATTCAATGAGCACTTATTCAGAGGAGGGAGAAACTGAGATGGGCAGAAGTGGAAAAAGATAAGATCATTTTGTGAAACTGGGATTGGGGGAGAAAGCATTGTATTCTGGGGGAGATGGTATAGACATATGCAGAAGCTAGAGATGGAATATTGAGCTTCTGAAAGAACTTGTAGTTGGTATGAAGTAGATGGGAAGTAATGTGATATAAGACTGGAAAGGTAGGTCACTTGTGCCAAGGAAATAGGATCTTAAATGCTCATTTGCATTTTATTCTATAGGAAACTGGGAGCTACTGAATATTTTTGATCAGGAGAGTGACATGGTGAGTCCTATACCCTGGGAAAATATGTGTGGCAAATGGGATGGAGGATGAATTGGAGAAAGGAAGACTGAAAACAGGGAGACCAATTATAAGTCTATAATAGTGGTCCTGGTGACAAGTGATGTGGACTTCAACAAATATGGTAGAGAATATATAATTCTTCAACTGGCAAAGGAATTACTTTCTTGACATAAACTGTTCTTTTTCCAACATTTTATAACTTGCGTATTATCTCATAATTTATTTGTTTGTTTGTTTGTTTGTTTTTGCTTGCTTTTTCAAAGCTATCATCCTCCTCTTGAATGTGCTGGGGGTAGTAAGAGATGGAGACCTCTCATTTAATTTTTTAAAAAGTCAACCATTCGGTTTTGACTCATCGACAAACATTTACTATGAACAAGAAATATACAAGACAATTTGGGAATAATCTTAGCGAGAAGGCACTAATATTAAGGGGACACATTGCTACTGCTGCTTCAGGATTTTTAGCAGAATTTTGAAGGAGACCAGAAGGTAGAGAAAGTCTTTTCAGATCCTTTAAAACATAGATAGATGCTGGAAACTGAGTTCCAGGATCTCATCTGGATAAAGCACCCAATATTTGAAATATAAAATTGCACCTCTAAGTAAATTTGAAGTCAATCATCAATAAGCCAAAAACCACAGCAGATAAGGAGTAACTTTTATTTTTGTGAGAAAAAAACCAGGAAGCTCATGCGTCTTGATTTCATTACTCTCATGGAAATCTTGCTTTAAATTCTAGGTTAAGATAAGAACTCCTGATAAGATTTCAGAAACAGTCCAGTTTTTTAGCTTGTCATTTCTAAGGACAGTTGTACCCAGGAAGAGCCACATTCAGCCAGTTCTGTGAAGGAGGAAAGCTATGGGTTCATTGTAATAGAATCTGTTTGTACCTTATTGGCTCCAAGTCTGAGAAAGCCTCATAGACTCTGCTGACTATTCTCAAGAAGTTTTGGGGGTTTCATTTTGTGATTTCTTTCCAGCAGTTGCTTCCTCCTGGATATTTCTCCTGGGGCATAAAAGGGAAAGAGAAGCCAAACAAGAATCAGGAGATCTGATCACAGCTCTACCACAACTGGCTGTTTGACTTTTGGTCAAGTCATTCAAACACTCTGGCTTCAGTTTCCTTGATACAAATAAAATAAATTCAGAAGACATAATCTATAAAATTATATCAGTCTTTTAGATTCTGTTCCTCCTGAGTACTGTGATTTATCTGGAGTCTTTCCCCTAGCAATTCAACTATATTATGTTCAACAAATTTTATTAAGTATCTACATAAAGTAATGAGAAAACAAATTAAAGGGCTAGGAAGTAGGATAATTACTGAGAATAACAATAAGGATAGGTAGTTAGCCAATTTAATGTCATTGACTCGTTTAGCATTCTGTTGAAGTCTATGGAATCTTTCTCAGAATAATATTTTTAAATGCATAAATTAAAAATATATTGAAATGTAATTATCAAAATCTTAAAAAAACTTTCATATTAACAACCTCTCATTTAGTGAGAAGAGATTTAGACTTAGAGTTAGGATACTGGGATTCAATATAACATAATTTGTAATATAATAATAATTACATATAATATAAGAACAAAGTTGATATTACATGTGACCTTGGAAAAATGGCTCAGCCTAAGTTTTTTTTCTTTCACAGGATGTTTTTAAAGCTCTACCCAGTTCTAGCATTCTATGACATTCTTTTTCAGACTCCTAATGCTAATAATTTCATCTATAGTATTGTTAATTACTACTATTACCTTTGTCCTCTAAGAGTCTATTTATTGCAATTTTGATTCTTTAGAAATCATAATATTCCCTGATCCCTAGCCATATAATATCACTAAGAGAATATTGGTGACTACAAGCTGGGCTTATGTGCCAGATTGTCACATAAGAATGTTTAAAGGCTTTTCATTTTTCTTCATTTTTTTTTCTCATGGTTTTTCCTTTTTGTTCTGATTTTACTCTCCCAACATGATTCAAATGGAAATATGTAAAAAATAAATGCACATGTATAACCAAAAAAATAACTGCAGACAATGAAAAAGAAAAAAAAAAGAATATATCTCTTGCCCATATCTATAAGGGGGGAAAGAGAGGTAGAAAGAAAGGAGGAGAGAGAGAGAGAGAGAGAGAGAGAGAGAGAGAGAGAGAGAGAGAGAGAGAGAGAGAGAGAGAGAGAGAATATGAGAATGTTTAGAGGCAAACCTAGATGCTATCTTTCTCTTATTTGATTCTGTGCCCAATTTATTGTTTGTCTGTGGTTCTCATCTAACAGGTATGCATCGATGGATTGCCTATCCACTTGTTTGCTATAATCTGGATGATAGGTCATGAATTGTTGGGCCAATCTCTTGAATGACTGTGAATCATTTTTAAATTCCTTGAGGACAGTCCTTAGCACTTAATATAGTGCCTGGTACATAGTAAATTCTTAATAAATTCTTTTTGATTGAATAAGAGAACCTGTAGTATTCTGGAACTAGATTAAATCAGCCCAATGTTATTTTAAAACAGAAGCTTCTGGAGTACTTCACCATTCATAGGAAATCTCTCTTACATTTGGCTATAGCATATTACCAATTGGAGGCGATGTGCTATAATAGAAGGAGACCTGGATTCAGACTCAAAAGATCTGGGTTAAAATCCCACCTTTACTGATCCTACCAGTGTTACCTTGGGATCAGTTAATGTCTTTGGTTCTCAGTTTCTTCAACTGTAAAATGGACTAAATAAATCTAATCAAGTGATTGATTCTAATCAAGTACCATAGAGGATATCATCTGATCAAAGAATGATCAGAAAAAGTAAAAAGAACAAGGAAAAAGAGATGATTGGTTTGGATGATTAATCTAAACAGTCCCCCTTTCCTAACTTCTCCTATTACTGTTGAAGGTACCACCATTTTTCCAATTAACCATACCTGCAACTTAAGTGTCATCCTCCACTCCTCACTCTTACCCCACCCCCAAATCCAATCAGGTGTTAGGTCCTATAATTTCTACTTTCATAATATCTCTTGAATTTTTCCACTTTTTCTCTGACATTCATAGCCTCATTCTGGCTTACCACCTACAGAATAAGCATTTCTCACATGACAATTCTTTTTTAAAATAGTGTTTTATTTCCCCCAATACAAGTAAAAATAGTTTTCAACATTCATTTTTGTAAAAGTTTTTGTTCTGATTTTTCTTCCTTCCTTCCTTACCAACCCCCTCATCGAGACAGTAAGCAATATGATATAGATTAAATATGTGCAGTCCGTTTAAACATATTAGACAAATCCTATATTTGTCATGTTCTGAAAGAAAAAATTAGATAAAAATGGGGAAAAAAACCACAAGAAAGAAAGAAAGAAAGCAAAAAAAAAAAAAAAACTAAAAAGATTTTTTTTTGATTGATCCACATTCATTTGCCATAGTTTCCATCCCAAATCTATTGGAATTTCTTTGCATTATCACATTGTTGAGAAGAACCAAGTCCATGTGATAATCTTATCTGCATCTCTACAAAAATAGTGCCAATTCTCCCATTCATTCTGGGAGTAGTTCAAATGATGTTGGCCAGGGTTTGGGATAAGGTGTTCTCTCTGACAAAGTGGACTGTATACTGAAGAGGTCCCAGAGCTGATTTTCCAAAAAGGTAGAGATAAGCCACTCTAGGCTGCATTGGGGTCTTATTAACTCTAAAAATTTCTGCTAGGGAATGAGAGACTGAATCTCTAAGCCAACTGATTGGACAGAATCATTGAAAAAGGATTTATTGAGCATGTGTATGTCAAATCTTCTGCTAAGCTCTGAGTATCTGAGTATAGGTGTAGATTTGGAAAGGTCTACAGGGACCAGCCTCTTCCTTTTGCAGATGAGGAACCTCGAGACTAAAAAATTTGAAGTGGCTTGCCCAAGGTCACACAAGATGGTAAATGGTAGTGCTCGGAATTCAATCCAAGTCATCTGAAATTAATACACTGTGCCATAAGAGATCATAGATTGCTGAATTTGGATTGCCCTGATCTCAAAACCAGTTAATTGAACAGATTGGTTAGATGCCCAGGCTGTCTTGTTTGCCTCTAGATTGGCTCTAGTTGGCTCATGGGCTTCATGTTACTCTTCAGCCATTTTTTTCTCATCAGTCCTCCTGCCTGATGTGTAACTCTCTCTTCCAGCTCTGAAATCATACTCATATTCAAACAGAAGTTGCCATTCCTAAAGCAAAGGGTATACTAATCTATTCCCTCATGGATCCGTTTAATAGTTTTGAATAACCTAAACATTCGTTCAAACTCTCCTTACCTATATATATCATCTTTCCCAGTAGGTTATAAGCTTCTTGAGGGGAGGGACTATCTCATTTTTTATCTTTAGTTCCTTCTAAGAGTTTTTGAGACTCCCCAGCACCACCACCATCATCAACATACTCACATCAGCCTTATCAACCATAGAGCTTGACAGTGTTTATCAGAAAATATACTTTTCAGAATTGAATATAATACTCTTGATACAAAGAATATTTGCCTGAACCTCTTCTCATATATATATGCAAGGAGCATTCTGACTTATATGATAGTAATTTACATATCTCACTTATCTCTATTTAATGATAAATTTCCTGAGAGTAATATCTGAGGTGTTTGGTACAAATGTAAAAAAAACATTTCATGAAAATCTTACAGATCCTAGTTTGATTTAATTCTCTCTCTCTCTCTCTCTCTCTCTCTCTCTCTCTCTCTCTCTCTCTCTCTCTCTCTCTCTGTCTGTCTCTGTGTGTGTGTGTGTGTCTGTCTGTCTGTCTCTCTTTCTCTCTCTCTCTTTCTCTCTCTCTCTCTCCCCCCCCTCTCTCTTTTGTGTGTTTGTGTGTATCTGCACACTGCAGTTATCCTCCTTGAATTTGTCAACCTCAAGGCTGCTGGGTATTTTGAAAGTTAATAGGGGATTTGAAGGAAAATTTTTGGTTTGTGAGTGTGGTCTAGGGCTTATTAGAATTCACGAGATTTTATGTTAACATTCCAGTGAGCTTACCATGATACACTTGAAGTGCTGAATGTAAATTTAAGTCTGAAAAACAAAACCAAACTGAGCCAAGTGCCTCTGACATCTTTTTAGATAGCATTAGGAAGAGTTATATAAGTGACATACTTTACCAAAAGGCATATTGTGACTCACTCTCCATGAGTTTATGAGCTGCCCAAACAGGGAAGATATACTGGAGGAAATTCACAGTATCTAAACAGAAGGCTATAGGAAGACTGCTGCTTAATCTGCATGCCTAAAAGAAACTCTAGTATAGTTTGTCATTGAAACTTAGTGTCAGTCCTTTGATTTTAAGTTGGAGTAAAGTCATTTTAAGCAAAAATTTGGAAAAGAGTTAGCTGATTAAATAAACATTTTTAGTAACATTTATTAATTCAATCTGACAAGTATTTATTTGGAAAACACTATGTGACAAATACTGCAGTAAGTTTTGGGGACAAAAACAAAAATAGGAATAGTCCCTGCCTTTAAAGTATGTATAAGAAGGTTGAACTAAGTGGACCCTAAGTCCCCTTGTTTTCTAAATCTATGATCATATGAACGTTAGTGTTGTTTAGCTGTTTCAGTCATGTCTTACTCTTTGGGACCCTTTTTGAGGTTTTCTTGGCAAAGAGACTGGAGTGGTTTGCCTTTTCTTTCTCCAGCTCATTTTACAATTGAGGAAGCTGAGGCAAACAGGGTTAAGTGACTTGCCCAGGGTCACACAGATAGTAAGTATCTGAAGCCAAATTTAAACTAGGAAGATAAGTTTTCCTGACTCCAGGCTGATCACCACCTAACTGTTTCATGAACATGTATACTGATAAGTAAATACAAAGTATATACATATTAAGTGCCAAATAATTTCAAGGATTGATGGGAGAGCACTAAGGACCTCAGGGATCAAGAATATTCTTATAGTACTTGAGCTGGACATTTAAGTCACTAAGATGAAATAAGGCCCAGAGCTTATAGCCTAATAGGTAGGATAAAGCCTGTGTGCTGGTAATCATGGTATAGGGCAGAGCATGATTAGTGTGAGGGAGAGGTTCAGATAAAATATGAGAGACTTACGAAAGAGGGATCATTTTCTGAGATGATGCCTTCACCCCCATGCCTCCCTCCCCCCAATAAATTAGAAAGGGGGGTTGATGGAGGAGATATCACTTGAATTGTACCTTAATGAAAAATATTTTATCAGGCTAAGATAGGCTTATAAACAAAATCATGGACTTTATTGTTATTGAAACAATGATGATTGAGAGAATATCTGTAATGACTGAAATATCTGCTTGTACATCTCCATAAAATCTTTATGAGAATAATCTACACATAATTATCAGCATTCTTGATGAAGGTAAGAGAATGAAACAGCCAGGCTTTCAGAAATGAAATTCCACGTTGGACGACATCTTTAAAATGACACAATTGGTTGAAAAGAGAGGATATGAAACAGACATGACAAAGAAAAGACATGATTCCACTGGGTTATTGCACTTGTTGAGTATAAAACAAGGCAGTGAGGCAGAGTGGGGAGGACTTCTGGCTTCAGAATCAGAGCACCAGAGTTCTGAGCTTTCCTCCATTGTTTACCACCTATGTGACATTAGGCAAATCAATCTTTTGGGGTCTTAGCCTCCTCACTTGTATAAGGAGACAGCTGGTCCAAATCATTTTCAAAGTGCCTTCTCACTCTTAATATATGATCCTGTGATCACCCTCCTCAAATTGGATTTAGTAAAGCAAATTTGGGGTGGCTAGGTGGCGCAGTGGATAGAGCACCAGCCCTGAAGTCAGAAGGACCTAAGTTGGAATCTGGCCTCAGACATTTAACACTTCCTGGTTATGTGATCCTGGGCAAGTCAGAAAAAAAAAAGTTATTTTAAGTGAATGAATAAAAACTTATTTATTAAGAGTTTATGATGTGCTAAACACTATGCTAAGCCCTGGAGATACACATATAAGTCCCTATCCACAGAGAGATTATGTTTCAGCATTCAGGTTGTTCAGTTGTTCTTCAGTCACATCCAACTTTTAGGGACCTCATTTGGGGTTTTCTTGGCTAAGATACTGGAGTAGTCTGCCCTTTCCTTCTCCAGCTCATTTCACAGATGAGGAAACTGAGGCAAATAGGAGGAAGTGATTTGTCCAGGGTCTGAATTCAGGATGAGTCTTCCTGACTCCTTAAGAGTGCTTCACTGAGCCACCCGGCTCCCTTACATTCTAATAGAAGACAATGCATTTAGGAGAATAAGACTTAGCTAGAAGATATACAGTTTGAAGCTTGGCTTAGAAATTACCATTAGAAAATGGCAGAGTAGTCCTGAACTAAGATAGGATGAAAAGTCACCATCGGAATCCAGAGGCCCAGGGGCCAAGAGTCCAAGTTCCAGTGGAAAGAGAATGTAGAGAAGGTTGACATACAAACAGCATGACCTTCCATAAAGAGGCTTTCTATCCATATGCAAGAATCAAACAAAATTCCTTATAAGATGAAACAACAGAAATCACTTGGTTTACTGATCTCTGATAATTGATATCAAGTGAGGTAGAATGCAGGGAGACCCATGCTTGCCTAAGGTGTTTGCCACTGTCCCAAGTGGTAAAGTCCAAGTAGAAGAATTTCCTTTAGTTAGATGTAGAGGTCCCCCAGTTTGGGGAGGATATTATTATTCAGGGTGCTTTAAACCCTAAAATACTGCACATCATCCTCAATCAGATCTAATATCACTCAAAGGTTGTCAATATAAAATAATACACCAATATGTATTTGTTTTCCATGCTGATGGTTTCAAAAGTCCATGAAATATATTGGAGATTTTGGTTTGTTTTTTTTTTTTAAGTTGCTATGCCATATAGTCTTAGATTTAAAGTTGTAAAGGGCAGGAACTTTGGAGAAATATACTGAAGGCTCAGTATGATTGATTTAAACAAGGTGTTAACTCAATGGAATTGATAAGACAATGGTTATCTAGTTTAGCATGTGAGTTCTCTAGTTCAATATGATTGGCCTAGTGATATAATGATTGGTTTATACTTAGTATATTGTAATGATGTAATAGTAACAGAGCGTATAAACTGGGACAAACTCAGCCAGAGACAGACCGAGAGAAGACAGAGGACTGGAGGCTGGAGCTCAAGCTCTCGGAGTTGGAGAGACATTCCATCTTCATCAGCCTCGTGGTGGCCAGCCTGTCCTCCTGCTTCCCCCACTGATAGCAAGGCCGGTCTGAAAGGCTCTCCAGAAAGCTAGCCCGGGCCTCAGACAAAGAGACAGATAGTGAAGGAGACAATAAAGAATTTGGACTTTATCCCTGGCTATTCTTGTGGTGGTTACCCTACTGAAACAAAGGCTGGTCCCAAGACCTCCGGAGAGCTAACCAGAACATTACATAAAGTGACTACTAAAATAAAGATAATGAGCTCTCAGGGTTATGTATGATCTTTTCTTCTGAACAGCTCAAAATACTTTTACTGAAATTATGTCATGTCTTTCTGTTAGGATGTCTTCTAATATGACAGTGGTAATATCTCCAGTTAAACAAGATCTTCTTTTTTGTTAAATTTTGAGGAGACAGATGACAAGCTAAAAAGATGGCATACATTTGGAAAATAATTCTAGTATGTGGCCTGCCCTTACTACACTAAATCTCCTATACCTTCTCCATCTCAATCTATAGTCATGCTCCATGGTCACTGACATGTAAAACATTGACTTTGGGTACTTAAGTGATTTGAGACCTTTAGAGAAAGATTGAACTATGAGAGTCAGTCTGGGGAAATGGAAGAATATTAGCTGAGGTAAGGAACCATGGATTTTCTTTCTATTTATATTGTTTACAAGAATAATTTTTTAAAATCTTGCCTTAAGGTTTAAAAATAATTTGGAATCACCTCACAAATTCCCTATGAAATAGATAGTGCAAGTATTATTATCTCATTTAAAAATATATTTACAAAATATAATTTGGGCAAGCCATTCAATTTCTCTGAACCTCAACTTTTTCATCTCTAATGTGGAGATAATAATATTTGCACTGCCTGTCTTGCTAGGTTGTTATGAGAACCATAATGTACACATGTAAAAGTAAATGAAATTATTATCATTAGTTATTTATACTGGAAAATAGACCAGTGAAATTTCAACAGTGAGTGAAATAGCAATTATTTTCTGCTTAATCTTGGGTTAACCAGAAAATTAAATGAATCAGTTCAATCTATATTTTGTAATTTCCTGTAGAATTCATAGAAAGAGTATGATTTTTTTCCCCAGTACTAAAGAACTAGGCAATGAGTAGAATGATGGGCCTAGAGTCAGGAAGACATCTTCCTGAGTTTAAAGTAAATTCTTACTTACTAGCTGTGTAATTCTAGGCAAGTCACTTAATCTGTCTGTTTTCTTTTCTGTAAAATGAACTAAAGAAGGAAATGACAAACCATTTCAGTATCTTTGCCAAGAAAACCTTAAATGGGTTCACCAAGAGTCAGACATGACTGAAAAATGACTGAACAACTAAAGAACTAGACCAGGCAGAATCTAGGAAGACACATGTACACATTAGAAAAGAGAAGGTAATTTGAGGAGGCAGAAAGCATTCAAGTTATTGGGGTGGGCTAAGTTAGGTTTTCACAGAGGGTTTTAGTATCTCAGAATTTGAAATTTGGAAGGGACCTCTGTGGCCATCGGGTCTAACCCATAAAAGAAATTCCCAAAGTGGTTATCCAACAACTACTGGACTAGCTCTAAGGAGGGGGAACTTATTACCTCTTTAGATAATTTACTTCACTTTTGGACAACTCTAATTGTTAGAGTTTTGTTTTTTTTTTTCATGACATCAAGTCTGAAATATTACTCAGCATCCACTGTCACTTTTGCTCCTAGTTTTGCCTCCTGAGGCCAAGAAAAAATATCTAATTTATGTTTCACGTGATGCTTTCTCAAATACTTAAACATAATTATGATGTCCACCCTGAGCCTTCTCTTCTTCAGGTTTAACCTCCTTAATTTTTTTAGTCTATCATCAAAAGATCCTTCACTACCTGATTTCTCTCCTTTGGACATCCTCTACTTTATCAATGACCCTCTTGAATGCTGGTAGCCAAATCTGAAAACAATGCTCTAGATTCTGATAACCAAGTAATTCAAGTAATCAATGATTAGCAGAAAGAACACATTTTACAAAAATGAAAGAAAGAAAAATAAGTTCTGCATTCCTAGGGAACTGGTTACTACCAACATGAAAAAAAGATTAACCACATGAAAAAAGTAACTCTATTTACTTTAGTGTGTAAAAGAAGCAGTAGTTTTTATCATTTTAAAAAATGCTTTTAGAAATAGCTTTTAAAATCAAATTCAATAAATTCAATTTGACATGCATTTGCTAAGTTCCTATTATGCACAGAGTACTGTGCTACATGTTGGATGAGATACAAAGTTGAGATAATAGCATTCAACAAAAGTTGTATCCAAGGCACTGTAATAGGAGCTAAACATAGAAAACCCAAACTTTCAGGCCTTCTTATAGAGAAGGTCTTCCTGACTCCAGTATTGGTTCTCTATCCACTGCATCACCTAGAGGGCCCCAGATAGGCATCTGGATAATATGGTGTCTCCCTTACTTATATGTAAAAAATAAAGTAAGCAGAACCAGACAAACAAAATGCATAATGGCCATAACTCTGGAAATGAAGATAACAAAACAATTTGAAAGCGAATGTGGCAAAATTGTAGCAAAGTTGGCTCCAAAGAAAGATATAAGATGTCATATCTGCCTGCTCTTTGGCATAAGGGGATTCCATGGATTAGAACAATACTTAGCACTATATAAAGTTATTTAGACTTTGTCTACCTTAGTTTCTTTAGCTGTAAAATCAGAATAATAGCATCATCTTCCTCAAAGAGTTGATGGGAGACTTAAATGATACAGCTAATGTCAAGTGCTTTCTGAATCTGAAAGAGCTTTAAAAATGCTAGTTTTAATGATCCTGGGCCTCAGCTTCACCTTTGGCAAAGTAATTAGAGGACTAGATAATCCCTGAGGTCTCTAACTCTAAATCTATTATTCTGTGATTTTATGGAGCAGGAATAAATTGTATCATATGTTAGCTTCTGGCCAGCTTTTCTTGTAGACATCTCTGTAGCCTTTTCTTTATGGGCTTGAGTCAGTTCTAGGCTCACACAAATATTGATGGTAGAACTTGAGAATAGTTATTGTCTTGCATGTTTGTATTTATATTCCCAGAGTTCAGCACTGTGATAAGCATAAAGTAAATATTAATAAGTTTACAATCTCTGCCCTTCTGACTGGATCTCTGAGTCTGGGACTCTGGGTCTGTCTCTCAGTCTCTCTCCTCTTTTCTCCTCTCTGTCTCTGTCTCTCTGCCTCTCTCTCTGTCTCTTTGTCTCTATCTTCTTTCTGTCTTCCTATTTCTCTTTCCTCTCTCTGCCTCTGTCTCCATCTCTCTCTCTGATATTTCTTTTTTCTGTCTGTCTCTCTCTGCCTTTGTCTCTCCCTCTCTCTCTCTAACAAAGAATCAGAATCAAATCAAATACCCATAAATTGGAGATTGGCTAAAGAAATTGTGATGTAGGAATTGTGATGAAATATCACTGTGTTGTCAGAAATGATGGACATAAATGAAATCAGAAAAACATAGCAAGACTTAGATGTAAAAAATAAAGTAAGCAGAACCAGACAAACAAAATGCATAATAGTCATAACTCTGGAAATGAATATAACAAAACAATTTGAAAGCGAATGTGGCAAAATTATAGCAAAGTTGGCTCCAAAGAAAGATATAAGATGTCATATCTGCCTTCTCTTTGGCATAAGGGGATTCCATGGCTTAGAACAATTTCTATAACATTAGCCTTTTAAATAATAATAACTTATTATTTAAATAATAAAAATTTAAAAAATAAATAATAATTTATTAATTTAAATAATAAATAAATAAATAATAATAAATAATTGGTTAGTTTTGTGATTTTTTTTTCCTTTTCTTTTCTTTTCAATCTTCATTACAAGAGTGGATCACTGGGACACAGTGGAAAATATAGCTGAAAAAAAATTTTAAGTCACCAAAATACATCCTCAATAAGATTATTTTCAAAAAAATTTCAGTCAGTTCAAATACCTGACACTGAATACCAAGTGAGTCGCTTGCTATAAAGTGTGTCACAGGTCAAGTTGGATTAAATGCTAAAACATAACCAAACAACCCCCTCCACCTGAGAAGAACCTGTGTGGGTATCCTTTAGAACAGCTGATTTGGGGGCAGGCTCCATCCTGACAAACTTTCTAGCATGAGCCAGATCTAAAATGTATCCCTGAGAAGCTCAATTAATTGACTTGTTGGATGGGTTTATTTAGTATCATCCCTTTGAATGTTGGAAAATGCTTAGTAAATATAACGATTTTCATTTGTGCATAGTTAATGCTTATCTGTTCTTTCCAACAATAATTAGCCAACAGGTTTAGCTGCTTCTTAAATCTTCTGCTAGTTACAGATAATAAAACCATATCATCAGCACAAGAAGGATACTTATCTTCCTGTTTGCTATAGCTAGGGGATATGCATCCATTTCATCTAATTGCTGTACCAAGTTATTTAAATATAAATTTTGGTGGTTTTTTTTTATGTGTGTGTCTGCAGAGAGGAAGCTTAGGGCAATCTCATCTTAAACCTTGTAAGAGTGAAATTTAATCATCAGTTAGAAAGGACTTCTGAGGTCATCTAATACAACTTGCTTGGAAACTGAGGCCTACAGTGGTTATGTTGTAGGATCATTCCCTAACTTTCTTCAGAGATTAGCTCATGTTCCATCTCCTATGGGAACCTTAGCTGGTGGTGGTCTTTTTCTGTTGCAAAATAGGCACCTGGATAATATGGTAGACAGCTATAGAGAGAACATAGGTCTTGGAGTCAGGAAGATCTGAATTCAAATTCTGACTCATTTACTCCCTAGCTGTGTGATTCTGGCAAAGTCTGCTAATTTTCTAACTGTAGTTCCTTCTTATATAAAACAGGGAAAACAATAGCACCCACTTCACAGGATTTTTGTGAAGATTGAATGAGTTAACTTTATATAATTTATATAATTTCCAAACTTTAACATGATGTATTTATTATTATTATTATTTTAAATGATCATGTAAACACTTCTATGTTTACATTTTGTATCTCCCCAATAGAATTAAAAATTTTTTTGAGGATAGAAACTTTTTCAGTTTGTCTTTGATTTCCTATTGTCTAGCACAGTATCTCATATAATGGACAGGGATTAGGTATGATTTTATTGATATGGTGAATTTGAAGATAGAGAAATTCCCTCTACTAAAGCAGAACAGCATCTTCCTGGGAACTTCTAGTTTTATAATGACCTTCAGCATTAAGAAGTCAAATCTCTTGACTGTAACAATCAGTGGCAAATCTTGAATTCAGATCTTTCTGGCTCTGAGATCAGCTCTATTCCCTATAACACATTACTTCTGTGCCTCCTGGATATTAAATGTAGGATTGGCTTCCCAATCTTGTTTTTAAAAATTTAGCAGTGATATTGTGTTAGTGAAAGACAATGTATATTGCAGGTACATTCTGGCCTCAGAACCAGAAAGATCTGAATTCAAATTCTGCATTGATACATATCTTTTGTGTGAACCTGAACAAGTCATACAAATTATCAATCTCTAAGCAATATTTAAACACTGAGTTTCAGAGAAGTTGCCAGTTTATGTTGAGAGAGGGAATTTCCTTTGTTATAATTTCCCTTCAGAATCTATATTAGAAAAATTTATTAGTATATGAAGTTTCCCTCATGGAGGAAATACTTTAGTATATGAAATCACAAGTCCCATCCCTATCTTTATTATGACAGAGAAAACCAAACTTAATATAACAACATTTGGGTTCTGGGCCCAGCACAATTTTATTCAACTGAACATAGCTCCCACCAAAGTCTTCTCTGATGCTTCATTATGTGATAGTAGGGGAATCTATATCATTGAAGGGGATGCCAGTAGAAATGATACGTTCGCTGAGAACAAATTTGTTGCTGTTTAGTCATTTTTCAGTCATGTCCTGCTCCTTGTGACTCCATATAGGGAGTCTTGTCAGAAATACTGGTGTATTTTTCTCTACCTCATTTTACATAGGAGGATCTGAGGCACATCAGGCTAAGTCACTTGTGCAGGCTCACAAGTTGGTCAGTATCTGAGACCAGATTTGAACTCAGGGATGTCTTCCCACACCAATCCTGGTACTCTATTCACAAATCCACATAGCTGCTTAGTAAATATTAAACTAATTGAATTAAATTATCATGAGATAACTCTAGTAACCATCCTAATCTAGGAGTAGGGCCACATGTGTCATAATTACATCTGGCAGATGGGTTCTTTATCCATCCATATTTTAAAAATCTAGGCATTTACAATGAAATATGAATTGCTTCTGTTTGATTGGTCAGTAAAATCAGCTGATTCTGAAAGTAACTACCAAGTTAAAAATATGGTTGTGGCTCACAATGACACTATTCGAAGCTCAGTCTAATTAAGTTTGGAGAAGGCTGTCACTAGAATCTTGGGTATCAAGTGATGATAATATGGGCTGTGTGTTAGTGTGGGGGAAGGAGTTAGGAGATAGAGAGATACAACAATTACTAAAAGTCATTGAAAAGTTATCATTAGCTTTAATGGAAGGAGAACCTCCATGTATCCTTGAAATATCATATTACTTAGCTCAAGTGTGTTTTTTCTCTCAAACTCTACCAAAATAAATTAAAGGTCATTTACTAAGAGAGTCTATGATGTGCAGGTACTTTCCTAGGCATTAGAAAGACAGAAATAGTTTCTTGATTTTAGGGAGCTTGTGATTGAATATACAATAAGTTCTTTGAAGGCATGGTCATATCTTTGTTTCTTCCACAGTGAATAGTAATAGATGAGCAATACATATTTTTTTAAACACAACTTTTTTTTTTATTTTCAAAATATATGCAAAGATAGTTTTTAACATTTACCTTGCAAAACCTCGTGTCCCAATTTTTTCCTTCCTTCTCCTCACTCCCTCCCCTAGACAACAAGTAATCCAATATATTAAACATGTACAATTCTTCTATACATATTTCCACATTTATCATGCTGCACAAGAAAAAGCAGATCAAAAAGGGGAAAAAAAATGAGAAAGAGAAAACAAACAAACAACAACAACAAAAAAAGAGGTGAGAATACTAAGCTGTAATCCATGTTCAGTTCCCACAGTCCTCTTTTTGGATTAAAATGGCTCTCTCCATCACAAGTCTATTGGAATTGACCCGGATCACCTCATTGTTGAAAAGAATCATGTCTATCAGAATTGATCATCACATAATCTTGTTGCTATGTACAATGATCTCCTGGTTCCATTCGCTTCACTCAGCATCAGTTCGTGTAATTCTCCCCTGGATTTTCTGAAATCATCCTGCTGATCTTTTTTTTAATTGAACAATAATATTCCATAGCATTCATATACCATAACTTATCCAGCCATTTTCTGATTGATGGACATACACTCAGTTTCCAGTTCCTTGACACTACAAAAATATTTGTTGTTTCATGGATTAATATTGACATAATATAGCATTCATTACATTCATTGACTCTAGTTAACATGTTTAGAATAGTGTCTGGCCATTTTTGCAACAAAATATACATTTTGACATTTGAAAGTTGCTTTTCTTTGCTACTTACCCAATCTTCTGAAGTATGAATTAAAAGATCAGACATTTTAATCTTAGCTAATAAATGCCCTTGAGTTCTATGGATCGTAGACATGATGGATTTTATGCTTACTAAACAAGATTTGAGGCATATGGTCAATTGGGATAGTTGGTGATCATTTTAATTCAAATTAAGAGAGCTATTTTAAACTTATTACCCCAAATGCCGTTGATAAATTATTTCTAACCTATTTTGAAGATAATTTATGAAGTGTGAATCGCTCTCTTTGTTATCTACTTTCTTCCTGCCACTTGTTCTTTAAGTATTTATTATGCTACATGTTATACTTGTTTGAGTAATGAGACATTACAGATTTTTAAGCTTTGTAAATAATAGCTACAAAATTATAATTAACTACTTATAACACATTTGTATTTTTAGCCTTCTAATTTTGTATCTCAGATCAAACTTTTCTAGGGAAATTGGGAATTTTAAGTTAAAGATACTATTAAAAAGAAACTACTGTATTTTCCACTTCAAATCTTACTATGTACAGAACATTATATTATGTACTAGGAAGGAAGGTAGAAAGATACTCTAGTGCTTAACTGCATTAATATTTAGAATTTAATGAAGCTCTTTGCTCTTAAATACCTAAGGTTTGTTTTTTAGTAATGTCTGACTCGTCATGACCCCATTTGGGATTTTCTTGGCAAAAATACTAAAATGGTTTGTCATTTCTTTAACTCATTTTATTCCCCATTTTATAAATGGGGAAACTGAGACAAACAGGGTTAAGTGGCATGCCTAGGATCACACAGCTAATTAATTGTCTGAGGCAAGATTTGAATTTAGAAAGTTGAGTCTTCCTGGCTCTAGGCCCAGAATGCTATTTATTATGTCACTTCACTAATCCTGTACCCTACATGAAATTATATGTATAACTTCCATAGGGTTAGTCTTGTCTATTTAAAATCTCTGAAAGTTAATCAACAAGGATTTATTAAGTACTTACTGAGTGTTCTACAATGTGCTAAATGTTGAGAATTGAAATTATATATGTGTGTGTGTGTGTGTGTGTGTATACACACACACACATATATATGGATGTATGTATATATATATATATTATATGGTAAAAACAATTCCTGCCCTCAAGAAATACACATTATACTTGAAAACACAAACATGAAAATAATGAGGTACATATAAGACAGAAGAGAAGCTTTAATAGCCTGGAGTACTAGAAAAGGTTTATGAATGTTAGTTTGTGGGTATAGAATTTTGAGGGCTATGAACAGCTAGCTGTTAGTATCACTGGTCTTGTAAGCTTCTGTAACAAATCTTGTTCTGGATATGAAAGCAGGATTTGCAGGAGAGTTCATTTGGTATTCCCTCAGTATACATGCCTTTATATGTTGTCTGTCTTATATGCCAGTTTGGAATATAGTTATATATCAAAGAATCAAAAAAGATTTGGTGAATATCCTTAAAATGCAAGGCTCACTTCTAATTGGGATACAATAATGATTGCAAGGTGACCTTTCCTTCAGCACATGCCCTCAGCTCTTGTAAAGTAGATTTGGCTCTGAGCTGAGACTCATGGTAAAGTGCCCCTTACTAAATGGACATCACTCCCAAGAAAGCAATCCAACACGAGATAATAATAAGCATTTATCTCTTGGTTTATGTGTATACTTGTCATAATTTGAGAAACTTCTAGGAGGAAATTCATTTTCAGGATATCAGAACTTGAAGGTAATCTAGCTTAGAAATAATCTTACCCATTTTTTAAATGAAGAAACTGTGAGCTCACACAGTTAATTATGCATCTTCTTTATGACTGATATGATAAGTACATTCTGTGTTTCTGCTCACTACATATTCACTTGAGATGGTAATAAGAATCAGCTTCAGCTTCAGTTCGACTTCAACTTTATTTAAATCTAATTCACTGAATGGGTGTTGCCTCAGTCAAATAGACATGTTAAAGTTTAGCTTATAAAGGTCTCAAAGTCTCCTACTGGGTCACCTCTAGTCCTCCTGACCTATATCTTGCTAGTGGATCCAGATGGCTCTGGAGGAGAAAGTGAGGCTGGTGACTTTGCACAGCATCACTTAAATCCAACTCACTTGCACATCATGGCATCTCTCTCTAAGAGTCATGGTCCTCTTTGAGAAGGAAGGACAAATGATAACAACAACCACAAGAATCAGTGTGGTGTAGTAAATAGAAGACTATTCTTATAGTTAAATCACACAAACTGGCTACGTGTCAACATAATTCAGTGGATAAAGAAATGAATTTAAAGCCAAAAGACCTGAGTTCACATTTTGCCTCTTGTTCCATATGGGCTGTGTGAGCTGGGTAAGTCATTAATTTTTTCAATGCTCCAGATCAGAGGGATCAGGGACACAGTAGGTTGGCTACGTTATAATGACTAGTTGGTTGGTCACTGTCCTTTCTTCATGCTTGAGGACTAAAAGGACATCAGTCAGGTTACAGTGAATCCTACTGTGGGTGATTAGACCAATATGGGCTCAGTAGGCTCTATCAGAGCTCAGGCACATATAGTCCACATGAATGTTTGGAGTGGAGATGTCTCTATGACAACATTTTAGAATATGACCTGAATCAGATTAAAAAGAAATTGAGAAATATTTAACAAAATGAATTAAAATAAGTAGGACATAGATAATGTTAAAAAGTAATTCTCTAAGTGAATGTGAGATCCATTGTTTAGTGGTCTTAAGTTGGATACCCCCACTTTGGGTAACTCTCTGAGATTTTAAATTGTAGAGATGTTACTGATCTGACTTAATAGAAGGGGTTTCTTGACCTGGGATTCCTTGCACCACTGAAACCACAAATCTAATCTCTAATCTTTAAGATGGTAAGGGTTTCCTTCCTGTTTAGCAACAGTATTTTAAGCAGCAATTACTCACAAAAGAAATCTTTTTAACTTTTTTACATCATTTATATTGGAGGCAGAGAGGCGAAAAGTAAACAATGTGAGATTTGGAGATACAGTACCAGAGTTTGAATCTCAACTTAGCCATTTGACTTGGATAACATTTGGAAAAATCCTTAACCCTGTTTGAACCTCAGTTTCCTTATCTATAAAATGGAATTGAAAATAATCTCTAAGGTTCCTTTTAGCTCTAAAATGACAGTTTTATTTTATCAAGTAACAGAAATATGTGGGGTTTATCTACAGTGGTTTCTTTCTGTGACCATTTTTTCCCTCTAAGCAGTTCTTTATGAATTGTCAAGCTATTTTAGTCTCTTTTAGGAAAGAAATCAGAGAAATTAGTGTGTTCTAAGGCAGTAGGTCATAACTATTTGAACCTAAACATTTCATGAACTACTAACCCCTATTCCCATTATTTTATTGTTAGTTTATGCTTAAGAAAATAATATAATGATAAAAAGGGTTCTATAATTCAGTAATACTTTAAAATAAACTTGCAACTTATTAATCACAATAGTATTTACATATTTTTGAAAACTAGTAATACATATACACATGAGGTATATTATTTTTTCTAGTTTATAGAAGATAGATTTGCTTATTTATTATGCTTAATAATTTGTTGACACAGATGCCTAGAAATAAGCATTCCACAAGCTGAAAATTCCCCATCTAAGTTGCTTTGTTGTTGTTTTTCAGTCATGTCCAGCTCTCCATGACTCCATTTGGGGTTTTCTTGACAAAGATACTGAAGTAGTTTGTCTTCTCCAGCACATTTTATAGATAAGGAAACTGAGGCAAACAGAGTGAGTGACTTACCCAAGGTCACATAGCTAGTAAGTATTTAAGACTGGATTTGAATTCATTTCTTCTTGACTCCAGGCACAGCATACTATTCATTGTGCTGCCTAAATGCCCCACTCTAAGTAATTAATGCTCAATAATTACTCAATGTGCTACTCTTCTTAGACAGATATATGCTGGTAAATGTTTAATAACTGGCTCTCTTGGGGAGGGGGGGAATACAAGTTTAATCTACATTATTAAGATTTTTTCCATCACTTCTTAAAGTCTGGATAATGAACAAGACAATAAATTAAGTCCTGATGTCTAATCATTGATATTTTCTGAAACATAAATACCTACACTGAAAATTTAATAATTGGCTCTCAAAAGTTAGTTTGAGCCTGATCTAGCATTCCCTTACTCTCAGGGTATATTTGCATCAAGCAACAAGCATTTATTTAGTATCTTCTATGTTCCAGGCATTGTAGTAAGTGTTGGGGAAGCAAAAGACAAATATGTACATATATATCTACATATGCATACATACACACATGTATAAATATATGTACACATATAAATACAAATAGCTAGAAAGTTCAGCAGGTAATATTTGAGCAGGTAGTTAGTATAAACTGCTAGACTTTTACCAGCTGTGTGAGCCTGGATAAATCACATAACCCTATTTTCCTCAGTTTAATCCTCTGTAAAAATGAGCTGGAGGAGGAAATGGCAAACCACTCCAATGTCTTTGCCAAGAAAACCCCAAATGGGGTCACAAAGAGACTGGGAAAACAAGGATTCTTAGAAACAAGGAGGGTGGGGAAGGAATGTATTCTGGGTATAGTGACAGTTGTATAAAGATTTATGTTTTTATACATTGTGATGAGCAACAAGGCCATTTTAACAACAGAAAAGAAGCCTAGAAGAGAGGATGTTAATGCAAAGAAATGCCTCTTTACTGGTGGAATTTGAGAATCAGAAGTTCCCTGAATAAGGGAGCAGTTTGGGAGCAAGGGAACTTTTCCAGTATTTCTCAGATCATAAAATGAAGATAATAATCCTTTATTCTGTCTGCATTTAAAAGCAATGTAGCCTATCCTAAGCAGCAAAAAAGAGGAAGAGATGCAAAATATGGTGGGTTTATGACCTAGCCCTCATGAAGCTACTCCAGTGGAAGTTCTCCCATTCTAGACCTGTTTTGGGGGGATTGTTGCTCCAGTGAAATGTTATGCGCCTGGCGTTATTTTCTCCATGGGAGGAATGGAAGGCAGGGCCAGGAACAGATGGCACATAATGACATCTTAATTCTGGAGAGCGCCAAAGAACTATTTCATGATGAGTGGTATTTTCAAATTGCCTTCAGGTGTTGGTTTAAGAGAGTAGAGAAAAAAGAAAAGTTAAAAAGATTTTTAAGATTTCGTAAAAGGGAGAGATTGGTACAAATCAGATCTGGTAATAATGCCCTACGAACCTGTCAGTTTATAGTAAAGTGACACGCGGTAGCTGAGGGGAATGAATCATTGCCCCATGTTTTATGGTGATGGACTTGTTTCACTTTGATGAATCGAGTAGTTTGACTTATTAGAAAAATGAACTGAAGTGTTTGCCCTGGTTCAGAATTTCCAAATGCCCCTGCAGGATAAAAAGGTCTCTTTTCTGTGTCTATTTAATTTTATAATATGCAAAATGCTCTCCATAACGCATCTTGTCCTGAATTTATCTTGGCTTTAAACAAATGTCATGATCTGTTCTAGTTTAATGATTAATGTTATTCATTTAAATATTGTAGATCTTTTCTTCACCGGTGCTAAACTTGCTCATGAATGTAGAGTTTCTTGTAATATACATTTATGCTCCTAAATACCACTTTGAAAAATGAAAAAAAAGTAACTATAATAAATACTGCAGCAAATTAGGCCTAATCACAGTAATTTCTCTAGTTTGCAATGTTTGTTTACTAGATTTTATAGGGAAATTGCCATAGTGCCCAAGACCTAGGTCTGTTAAAAACCTCATCCTTGGATTTTCCTGCCATTAAAAGTTATGTCTCTAGGAAACATTTTTCTCTTAGCAGGATCCTACAGAAATTAGGAAGAGGATGCCAGGAAGATGTGTACCTAAACATGTAAATCTGTTTGTACACATTTGAAGAAAAGCTCTCATACATTTCTTAAAACACACACATTAATATTGCTTACTTTTCAGCGGGGGTAAATGAGGGTCTTGGAGACCTCCTTAGAATAGGCTGGAGTTAAATAATATTGCATGTTTTTCATTTTACTGTGATGAATGCAAAGCTATTAAATAACCTTTTAAAGAGTTGGTGTAATTATCTGTAAACAGTAATGTTACAAAAAAAAAAAAAAGGTCAAGTTGTCCCGCCATTAGATGTTTATGGATATAAACTGGATTTATGTTTCCATAAAATAGGCGCCGACTAACTAGATTAATTCTACACAAACTAAACCAACTGTAGTAATATTTAGACACAATAAAATGATACCAATTAAAACAATTTTATTTTTTGGTGTCATATTGATTAATGGTGCACTAAAATTAACCAGAGACCTTAAACTCCGAATGGCTGGAGGAAGGCATTCACATCTCAACATTATTACCAACAAGAAGAGCAGTTAAGTGAGATGGCGCTGCAATAGTATGAATATTTAATTAATAATTAGTCATGTAATTTCTCCTCAGGAATTATTATCCCTCAAACTGGTTTGTGAATTTAATTATTAGCAGCCTTTTTGTTTCCATGTCCCCTCATTACTGTCAGGATTGATGTAACATAAACTTCATTAAAAATTAAAGCAAGAGTCTTAATTACAAGGCTACCCTGACTGAAGTTAGAATTAGCCAACTCAGTGATGTGCAAATGAGTGCATTATTTAAGAAACATGCTGGAAGTAGTTATGCTAATGTAGAAGGTTCACAGTAGCAGACCTTTTTCACTTGGAGTTGCATATTCATTAACGGCACTATGCAAATTTAATGTAGCAGCCTTAGTAATGCGTTGTTAATTTATTCAGATTTATTGAGTACGACTTGTAAAAAAAAGTACAAATTTAATTACTCTATCTTGTTGGGATGATATTAGGAGATAGCGGAGGTTTAAAATGTGTTGATCTGGGTTACTGCAGTTTGATGGAAGATGTGGTATCAAAGGACACAATTTTGATAACTGGGCTTGAAAGAATATTTGATTTACTTATGGAATGATCTAAGAAATCACTAAAATTGCACATGCTCCTTCCCAATAGGAAAGTAAAAAAAAGTCTCAGTTGTATTAACTTAAGAGCTAAAGCAGTGCTGAGTCCACAGTCTAATGGATGTAATGACTCTACAGAGACCAGTAAAGGTTATGGATTGACATCTATGGGAAGCCAACTGTCTTTGTGGAAAGTTCATTGGCTGGTACCTGCTCCTTCCTCCATGAAGCAGCTGATGATCAAGTTTAACAACAGGAATCCCAGTCTTGTCCTCCACTGGCAGCATCACCAGACAGGGGCCAGAGAATTTGTTGGGGCTAGCTGACTTAGGATTTTAAATTTCCAGGTAGTTTGAGTTCCAAATGTAGAACAGGGCTATTAAATCACTGAGCATTTATTTTATTCAAGTCAACTTACCAAGTGTTTGTTAAAAACCTATCTCATAGATCTGGGCATGGGGTTACAGGTTCCAAATGCAGAACAAAACTATAACATTATTAAGCATTTATTCAATTCAGATCAGTTTATCTTACCAAGTATTTATTAAACCCCTATCTCATGGACCTGGCTGGAGGATAGAGGGTCTGAAAAGACAGAAAAAATGAAAACTTCTTCCCCCTTCCCCCAGAAGCTTATGTTCTATTGAGAAAGACATCCATGAATACTTGTTTTGAAGATGATTTTCCATGAAGCCAGTGCTAGCCAATAAGCCAATTAATTCCAAATTAAATTATTTAAAATTAAACTTGACTGTGGCAAGCTGTTGATAGTTTTACTACAGAAGGGAATGAAACTGGACCTTTTTTTTCTTTTTTTTTGTTTAGTGTTGGAAGTGCATGAGAAATTTTTACTTCTTTTTGGCCTATACCTCTGTCATTACCAAAAAATATTTAGGATGCTTTCTAATATTTAAGAAGATTATATATATTTTAAGAAATTATTCTGTCAGCTGTTCCTCTACAAATCAGTTTCAGTCAAATGAAGCGCATCATATGCCCAGATAAGATGTTTTATGCTATAATTAGGTTGACTCATCTCCTTGGTTTCTACTAAGTAATAAAGCAAAAAAAAAAAATTAATGTTACAATTTTTTTTAAAAAAATTCTTGATGTTTTGGATAGTATCTGCCAAATGATTAACAATTTTTTCAGAGAATTTACCATAATATCCTCAAGTAACAGAGTTGGAGTGACTCTAGAGGCTATTTATTTTTACCATTGACCTGTGCAGGAAGTCCCTTGATTATATCACTGACCAATGCTCATTTAGCATCTGGGGCAACTAGGTGGGGCAGGAGACATGGAAATGGGCTCAGAATCAGGAAGACTCCTCTTCATGAGTTCAATCTTGCATTATATTACTAGCTGTATAAACCTGAGCAAATCACTTATCTCTGCTTCAGTTTCCTCATCTATAAAATGAGCTGGAGAAGGAAATGGCACACCATTCCAATATCTTTGCCAAGAAAACTTAAATGAGGTCTCAAAGAGTTGGACATGACCGAAAAGAATGAACAAAGATCCAGTTGTGGGGAAACTTTTTTTCTTACAAGGTAACCCAGAGAAGTCTATTTAATAGGAAGATTTCATAAACACTGATTTAGAATCAGATTTTCTGAGAGCACACTTATGTGACCAGTGATAACTATACATAGCTTTGATAGCACCTTATCCATGCCTCTGTATCTTGTCTATAAACACATATTAGAGAATGGGTAAAATGCTTTGCTAAAATACAGATGGATTCTATCTTACAGCATTGTCCTGATAATCTAGCACTCTTAAAAAAGGAGCTGATGCTAATTTAACAATTTATTTTCTGTGAATTCATACTGGTTACTGATCATTGTTGCCTTTTTCAAGTATTCACAGACAATCTAATTAATCGTTTCTTCTAAAGTTGGATGTGGAATAGTCTTGAGCTTTCAGAACTCATTTAAAAATATTTAGACATTTGCCTCACAACATTAATAGGTGTAGACACTCCCTTAATCAATGCAGATGACAGCTTCCTTATACCTTCTTTAGTAAATAATTTAATGAGTTGTTATGACCTAAAAATAGTTTATCACCTAGTGACCAACCTTCTGAGGATAAACCTCTCGGAACACACTAAGACTGGTGCTCAGATGCAAGACATACTGCCTATGGCTGATATGAAGCTTGAAGTCTTTCCATTGTGGGAGAATGATAACATAGATTCTACTTTGATACTTCATTGAGGTAACCATTGAGATAGTTCTGGGTTATTGAAGGCTATGCATGTGGACCATAAATAATGATACAAACTCAGTGTTTATTAATAACTTGAGAAGATGAAGTATAGAGATCTATTGATAGTTTGCTATATGCAAACGCTCACTGGTTAAATTAAGAGAAGGTTGTTCTCAAATTGTTGCCCACTAGGTGATGATTTTTTTTTTCTCCAGCAAAACACAAAGACCATTAACTGTCTCTCCCTAATCCATTCTCCATTCAGCTATCAGTGATTTTCCTAAAGTACAGGAGTGACCATTATACTTCCTATGGCTCTTTATTACTTACAGGATCAAATATAAAACCCTCTACTTAGCTTTTAAAGCCATTTATTCCTGGCCCCTTTCTTCTTTCCCAGTCTTCTTATAGCCTACTGCACTCCATAGATCTATACTGATCTTGCTGTTTTTCAGGTTAATCACTGGCTTTCTTCTATGATTGGAACTCTCTTCCTCTTCATCTTTACCTCCTAGCTTCCCTGGCTTTCTTCTCATTTCATCTCAAAAGTAGCATCTTAAATTCCACCTTCTGCAAGAACATTTCCCAATCCCCTTTAAGGCTAGTACTTTCTCTCTGAAATTATATCCAATTTGTCCTATACCATTCTTGTTTGTATATAGTTGCTTGCCTGTTGCCTCCTCCCTCAGACTGAAAGGTCCTTGAGACATGGACTGATTTTGTCTGTATCTTTATGTATCTTATCTCCATGAATCTCCATGGCTTAGCATAGTGATTGGTGCATAGTAGGAGCTTAATGCATTCTCATTGACTTGTCTTGTGGGGCGTATGTGATGTGCTTCTATGGAAGGAATACTTATACTAATGAAATTACAGATACTTGAAATATTGAAGTATTATGTGAATATTTGGCTATTTAATCACCAATTTTAAGCAGAAAAATAAAAAATCTTAATTATAAAAAGACTAAAATATAAAATCAGTGCTAAAAGCATCATTAAGTAAATAAATATATGTACATATTATCAATATGTATATATGTATCTAACTAACTTAATATCTGGCCAAGGCAAATGAGATTTTACCCTAATGCATAATTGTGGGATTCTGTGTGCTACTCACGTATGTGTAAGAAATCTGACTCCTGATTGGCTAAGACACTTAACTACATATTTAATATAATTTCAATGTGACTCTAATGCTGAAAGTATTCATTGGCAGTCTATTGTCACAGGGAAGAACTAAGAACAAATGAATAGACAACTGATCCATATATCTTATTATCCACTAAGTAGTATTAAGGGAAGTAACCAAAAGAGGAAATACCTGATTCTGACAATGACAGTGGCAAGGTTGTACTAACCCTTGCCAAATTGGCAAGCCTTTAATTTTTGTATTGACATCGAAATATTTTGAAAAAAGTTGTTTAAATCAATCTCCAAGTACAATGGGAAGCTAGCTACATTATATGTCAGTGTTCTCTGGTCTAGCATACGAATATCTAGTATATTACTCCATATTGCATTCAAGGAGCTGTGCTATATTCCATAATGAGGTGACTAGAAGGCACAATGGATAAAGTGCTAGAATTGAGTGCAAATCCAGTCTCTTTACTATATGTGCAATCTTTGACAAATCATTTAACCTTTTTCTGCCTTAGTTTCTCATCTGTAAAGGGGGGGTGATAGCACATATTTCTCAGAATTGTTACAAGGAAAAGGAAGTAACATTTATAAAATACTTTTTGAACTCTAAAATACTACATAGATATAAGCTATCATTAGCATTGTTATTGTTATCTATTAAATTATAGTTTTAGGGAGTCAAATAGAATCTGAGAGTTTTCGAGTTAAACTAAGTATCAAAAATGCTTAGTCATTACATAATCCTGGAGCATGGAACTATGATGTTAGTGGAAAATGTCACACAAATCTAAATTCTAGGACTTGGCATGAAAGTTCCTTATATTCTCCTCTCAGACAGGAAATGTGAAGCCTCTTTAGGTCCTTGAGAATGTAGACTTCACCAAAGTTTTATGGCTATTCATGGCTGGAGAGATACTGCAACCCAGATTTCTTTCTGATACTCTACCCACTAAGCAATTACATCTTTGCTAAATTAGTCAAATAATAGATGTCTATGTTTCTGCCACAGCAGAATTTATAAAGAGGGAGAGATCTGTCTTATGAATTTGAATAGTAATTTTTATTTTGAAGCCAACAAATTCATTTTTGAACAACTCTCAAGAGTGGGACCATATGGCAGATGCTGTCAGAAAGAAAAGAGCGATTAGTAATAACATCTGCTCTTGAGTCTCACCTTTTGTCTAAAGATAGGCTTGCTAGGTGAGGCAATCAATCAATAGCATCTATTAAGTAATTATTATGTTCCAGGTCCTGAACTAAGTATTGGGAATGAAAAGACAAAAAATGAAATAATTTCTGCCTTCACTCAGCTTGCATTCTATTAGGTGTATGCATTTATATATATAAAAAGATATATATATATATATATAACAGCTCACAGCATATGATATGGGACAAATTATTGGTATAAATAGTATGTTTAAGATAATGCCTTTTACAGTTTTATGAGCATAGAAAACATGGAATAGTTGTTGAATGAATGATGTATGTAGATGTTAAGAGAAAAGGTAGTTTAACATAGGCTAAGAGTAATTAGAAAAAGATGAAGAATGAAGATTGACTGAGTGGATGTCCATCAGTTGGAGAATGGCTGAATAAGTTATGGTATATGAATGTTATGGAATATCATTGTTCTATAACAAATGACCAGCAGGATGATTTCAGAGAGACCTGGAGAGACTTACATGAACCTATGCTGAGAGAACCAGGAGATCATTATACATGGTAACATCAATATTATATGATGATCAATTCTTATGAACATGGCTCTTTCCAACAATGAGATGATTGAAGCCAGTTCCAATGATCTTGTGATGAAGAGGGCCATCTGCACCCAGAGAGAGGATTGTGGGAACTGAATATGAATCTCAACATAACATTCTCACTTTTTTTGATGTTGTTCGCTTGCATTTTGTTTTCTTACTCATTTTCTTTCCTTTTTGAACTGATTATTTTTTGTGCAACAAGAGAAGTATATAAATATGTTTACAATATGAGATTTAATATATATTTTAACATGTGTATCATATTTCGGATTACTTGCCATCTAGGGGAAATGGTAGGGAGAAGGGGAAGAAAATCTGAAACATAAGGCTATGCAAGGGTCAATGTTGACAAATTATCTGTGCATATGTTTTGAAAATAAAAAACCTAAAGAAAAAGAATGAAGATTGAAGAATAGGTAGAA
The DNA here is from genome assembly GCF_016432865.1 of Antechinus flavipes. Classification (NCBI taxonomy): domain Eukaryota; kingdom Metazoa; phylum Chordata; class Mammalia; order Dasyuromorphia; family Dasyuridae; genus Antechinus; species Antechinus flavipes. Next base: position 547,581,520 of record NC_067399.1, read on the forward strand.
TTGAGTGAAGAAATAAAAACTAACTTGTAATGGCAAGGAATTGGAAATTGAGGGATGCTCGTCAATTAGGGAATGACTGAACAAGTTATGGTATATGAATGTAATGGAATATTATAGTTCTGTAAGAATGATGAGCAGCCAAATCATTATTAATCAGAGAAATGCAAATTAAGACAACTCTGAGATACCACTACAATACCACTACACACCTCTCAGATTGGCTAGAATGACAGGGAAAGATAATGCGGAATGGTGGAGGAGATGTGGGAAAACAGGGACACTGATACATTGTTGGTGGAATTGTGAACACATCCAGCCATTCTGGAGAGTAATTTGGAACTATGCTCAAAAAGTTATCAAACTGTGCATACCTTTTGATCCAGCAGTGTTTCTATTGGGCTTATACCCCAAAGAGATACTAAAGAAGGGAAAGGGACCTGTATGTGCCAAAATGTTTGTGGCAGCCCTGTTTGTAGTGGCTAGAAGCTGGAAAATGAATTGGAGAATGGTTGGGTAAATTGTGGTATATGAATGTTATGGAATATTATTGTTCCATAAGAAATGACCAGCAGGATGAATACAGAGAAGACTGGCGAGACTTAGATAAACTGATGCTAAGTGAAATGAGCAGAACCAAGAAATCATTATATACCTCAACAACGATACTTTATGAGGATGTATTCTGATGGAAGTGGATTTCTTCAACAAAGAGATCTAACTCAGTTTCAATTGATCAAGGATGGACAGAAGCAGCTATACCCAAAGAAAGAACACTGGGAAATGAATGTAAACTGCTTGCATTTTTGTATTTCTTTCTGGATTATTTATACCTTCTGAATCCAATTCTCTCTGTGCAACAAGAGAACTGTTCGGTTCTTCACACATATATTATATCTAAGATATAGTGTAACTTATTTAACAAGTATAGGACTGCTTGCCATTTGGGGGAGGGGGTGGAGGGAGGGAGGGGAAAAATTGGAACAGAAGTGAGTGGAAGGGATAATGTTGTAAAAAATTACCCTGGCATGGGTTCTGTCAATAAAAAGTTTTTTTTTTTTAATGAAAAAAAGAAAAAAGAAATGATGAGCAGGTAGATTTCAGAAAAACCTGAAAAAAACTTACATGAGCTGATGCTGAGTGCAGTAAGCAGAAGCAGAAGAATACTGTGCACAGTAACAGCAATACTGTGAAATGACCAACTATGATAGATTTATCTCTTCTAAGCAATGTGGTGACTAAGACAATTCCTAAAGACTTGTGATGGAAAATGCCATTCATATTCAGAGAAAAAACTGTGGAAACTGAATATGGACTGAAGCACACGATTTTCATTTTTTGGTTTGTTTTTTCATTCTCATGGTTTTTCCATTTTGTTCTGATTTTTCTGTCACAACATGACTAATGTAGAAATATGTTTAACATAATTGCACATGTATAACCTATTGCTTGCTGTTTGGGGGGGGGGGGGAAGATGGTAAGAGAGAGCGGTAGAACAACTTGGAACTTGAAATCTTACAAAAATGAGTATTGAAAATTATCTTTACATGTAATGGGAAAAAATACTATTAAGGAGAAAAACAATTTGCTAAAAGAAAAAAAAACAGTACTAGGATAACAACATAAATAATAACTACATTATAGTAATTTAGCATCCCACTAAAATGCAATTGAACTCAGAATAATTGGACTGACCAATCTTGGTCCCAGAGAATGAATGATGAAATCTACTTCACTCACTCTCAGTAAAAAAGTAGTAGGCTAGGAAGATTAAATGTTGCATGAACTCTTAGATGCTTTTGCTTACCAGTTTATGTTTGTTGGTAGAGAATCAGGATACAATGTGGTGGTGTATTAGAAAAAATTGATATTAAAATGACAATAATTTAAAAATAAGTAAAATAAAATGAAGAGGAGAAGACCTATAGAAAGGTGCTAGAATATTAACTAAAACTTAATAAGATGATATTTTAAAAGGGAAATGAGATTTTGAATATGTGATTGAAAAAATCATTATCACAAGGACAAGATCAGGAAATGTGGATCATAGCATCTGAAGGAGTTGTAGGGCAGCCTTTGTTGACACAGATATTGCGGACTGGGGATGAGATTAATTGGAGGCAGAGGAAAGGGGAGAGAGGTCAGAGAACGCAACGGCCTCTCAGTCAGAGAGGTCAGAGAACAGCAGTTGCCTCTCAATCTCCTTGTGTTATCCTCTCACAAGAGAAGATTCATTTTAGGTTGGAGCTCCAGCAGCCACTGTCAGGTGGCTCCCATGTATTCCAACAAGGAAGAGGTAAACAAAGGTCTGAATAAAAAAGATGGAGGGGGAATGTTAATAAATGACAAATTTAGAGGAATCAATGGTATGATTTTTTTTCTTTGTCTGGACCTGTTAATTCCTTTGTGTATCTTTTCATAGAAACAACTTTTTTCTAACCTCTTCTGTTAGAGTTGCTTATGATACTCAGAAGTTGACAACTCATGGGTCATATAACTAATATATATCAGGACTTGAACCCAGGTCTTTTTGATGCTGAGACTAGACTTCTATCTACGATGCCAGGTTGCTTCTCAGTTTTAGAGGGCAGCCACAAAACTTTTTGTGTTATTTGGCTATATTCAAAAATGTGTCTAGGACTAAGAAGATAATAGTTCTACCATATACTTCTGCCTTGCTTAGACCAGATATGAAGTATTGTGTTCAAAAGAGAATACCACATTTTGGGTAGGACATTGATAAGATGGCAAATATCCAGAGGAGGGGAACTGAGCCAATTAAGATCTTCAAAATCATGCCATATGGGAATGGAAATATTTAATCTGAAAAAGAAAAGGCTCAGGGGGAACCTGACAAATGTCTTTAAGTATTGATGAATGATTTTGTAGATGTAGATTTTTCTGCCTGACCTAGAAGAACAGAATTAGCAGTAATGGGCAGAAATTTGAGAGAGCCAAATTTAGACTTAAGAGAAGAAAAAATTTCTTAAGTATTAGAGCTATCCAAAGGTAGAGCAAGCTGCTTCAGGGATAGCAAGTACTTCATTACTAGATGCCTTCAGATAGAGAATGGATAAATACTTGGTGGGGAGACAGAGATGGATGCTACAGAGGGGATTCTTGTGCTACTATGCGATGATTGTAGTAACCTAGAAGGTAGGTTTTCTTAACTATTTTAGCATCATGAACCCTATTATTCTCGTGAAGACTAGAACCTTTTCTTAGAAACAAGGTTTTAAACAAAGGTTTTTAAAATATATAGGACTATAAAGGAAGCTAATTATACTGAAATACAATTAAAAAGTAATTTTAAAATTAAATATGCAAACACTACACTGCTACTCTAGAGTTTTTTGGTAACTTTTAAATTGTAAGAATATGAAAGGCAAATTCAGAGAACAGTTGAGATTATTCTGGATAGAATCAGAGGATTAATGTGAGGAAAGGGGCTCTTCACCAGACCCCTTTGGCCAGTCTGGTGAAACTTTTGGACCCTTTCTCAGAATGATGTTTTTAAATGCATGTAATACATAGGCTTGCAAAGAAAAACAAATGATATTGAAATACAGTTATAAAAAGTTATGTTTAAAAATCACCGTAGGGCAGCTAGGTGGCACAGTAGATAGAACACCAGCCCAGAAGTTAGGAGGACCTGAGTTCAAATCTGGCCTCAGACATTTAACACTTCCTAGCTGTGTGACTCTGGGCATTTAACCCCAATTGCCTCAGGGGAAAAAATCACCTTCATGGACTTCCAAGTTAAGAATGCTTGATATGGAGGAATAATGGGAGATAAGGTCCCACGGGATCTGATTGTAGCAGAACTTTAATGAGGGGTAAGAAGTTTGGATTTTGCCCTATAGGGAATCTTTTTAGACTGAGATATGGTATGATTAAAGGTTAAGATTAAAGAAGTCCAGGCTGCTAAGTGACATAATGGATAGTATACCAGCTGTGGAGTCAAGAAAATCTAAATTCAAATCTAACCTTAGACATTTTCTAAAAGTATGATCTTGGGCAAGTCACTTAGCCCTGATTGTCTTCCCCTTTCCCACCCCAAAAAATAATATTAAAAAGGTGGTAATAGGTAGAGGGAGAATCTAGTAGAAGGAATATTGAACTTGTTAAAATCTTGAGTTTGAATCCCAACTCTGCTATTAACTAGCTGTATGATTTCAGACAAGACAATTAGATAAGTCATTCTCTCAAAATCTTCAATTCTTCATCTGTAAAAGGAAGAAGTGAGGAAGGGCAGGGCTGTGTGATCTGTAAGGGTGTTTCTAGTTAAGATAGTAAGTAATTCTGTAACTAAAGGAGAGACTGGGAAAAGAGAGATTGATTTGGAAGTATTTCACTATTCCACTAGAGCTGTGAATTGTCACAAAGTAGAAAGGAAAGAATGTATACAAGATATTTTGAGGTAAAAATCAGTAGACTTTAGTACCCAATTGGATAAAATCATATTGGGAGAGGGAAGGATCGAAGATATTGTCAAGGGTTTAAAGCTGATAGAGAGATTGATGATGGTACAACAGATAAAACCAGGGAAATCAGGAGGAGAGGGAGGAAATAATCCATTCAATTCTAGACTTGGTTACCTAGAGTAATGAGGTATTGAATGTATCGATTGATACTAATGAGATGTTGACAGTATCAATGTCTAGCAAATAGTTGAAGATGTGGTACTAGAGTGAAAGGAATTGGAAATCAGCTATATGGAAGTGTGAGAGATGAAGCACGAAAAGTAGATGAAATTTAGTCCAATAACAACCTGTAAGAAATTTTTCTAACTCCTTCAAACTCAAATCCTACTCATCATTATTACTGATCACTCCCCAAAATGCAAGATGCTGGGGCCTGACTTGATTCTCTTTGATTAAATGTAATACCTAGCAGAAAAAATATTCTTCATTGCTCCTTGCTCAAGAAGTCTTGGAAAGACATGTGGCCAGGGAGTGGAAGGCTTTCCACTGGGTGAGGATGTCAGAAAGCTAAGGCAGGATAACATTGGGTAGCTGTTATAGTCACAGCAAAGGAAACTGGGAAAAAAATTAATGGAAGGAAATAACAAAATGTCAGAGCTGGCAGTAACTTTAAAAGCCCTAGTAACAGATTATTTTTCTATAATATTTTAAGGTTTCTAAAATGCTTTGCATATATTATTCCATTTGAGTCTTATAACTCTTCCAGATAAGCAATATTATTATGCTTATTACACAGATAGGGAAACTGAGGCTCAGAGAGGTTATGACTTTCCTAGATCATGCTTCTAATCTAATCTATATGTTCAATCTAATAAATATATGCTCAGAGGCAATTAGTTGTAGTGGATAGAGCACCAGCCTTGAAGTCAGGAGGACTTGAGTTTAAATGTGGCCTCGGACACCTAACATTTCCTGGCTTCAATTGCCTCAGCAAAAATAAATAAATATGTGCTCAAAAAAAAAATGTGCTCAAATTGAGGTTTTTCAGATCCAAATACAATGTTCTATGCAATATATCATGATACCTTTCATGCTACTATCTGGCTTAATCCACTCATTTCATAGAAGAGAAAACCTGAAGCATAAAGAGATGGCTTGCCAAAGATTCCACATCTATTTAGAAGAGCTAGTATTCAATTCACTAAACTCCTGTTAAGTCCTTAAAGTGTTCAAGACATTATACCAGACACTAGAAAAACAACTTAAAAGCTGAACAGTCCCTGACCTCAATAAACTCCCACTTTAATGGAAGAAACAAATATTGATAAGTACATACATACATATTTAGATGTATAGGAAAATGCCTAAATATATTCATATTTACAAAACCCACATGCAAAGTGACTTTGTGAGGATGATGGAGGAAGGTAACTACTAGCAGAAAAAGTAAAAGCCTGATGTGGAAGGTGGCTCTTGAGTTGAGTCTTGATTGAAGTTAGGTATTCCAAGAGGCAGAAAAAAAGGAGGGAATACATCCCAAGCAAGGAAAACAAGATGGCAAGGAATATATAAGTAACAACAAAAAAGCCAGTTTGACTGGATGGATGGCATCTGGAGAAGAGTAAAGTGTAAAAAGGCTGGAGGGTAGAATGGGGCCAGATGGTAAAGAACTTTAAAAGCCAAGCAGAGGAATTTATATTAGATCTTGAGGTTCTACAAAATCTCTGAAGCATATTTGGTAGTGGTGTGTTATTGGACTAATATTTACCAGATTTCTATAACCTTGTTTCTCTTCCACCCCAAACACAAGGAAGATCAGGTACAGATTTTTCCTCCTTTTATTCATGGACAGGGATTTGTTATTCTTTTTTTTTTTCCTAGTCATGTCTGACTCTTTGTAACACCATTTCTTTTTCCAGATCATTTTTACAGATGAAGAAAACAGAGTTTATGTGACTTGCCCAGAGTCAACAGATAGTAGCATTTGAGGGCATATTTTGTACTCCTAAAGATGAACCTTCTTTATTCTAAACTCAGTGCTCTATCCATTGTGTCACCTAGCTTTCCCAAATGGAAATGAAATTTTCCCCAATACCTAACTGACCACAGCTTCCCTGACATAGCTGCCTGGTTACATCAAGGCAAAAAGATCCCACTGTGGCCCCCTTAAATTCAATAGATTTCTGAGACCATTGGAGTTACCATATCTTTCATCTTATCTTGACCTGATGATCATCCTCAAATTCCATTTGAAGATCAAAGGGCAAATTCCAGAGAAACTAATTTGCATATTCATGGGGCAATCTTTCTCCCACTCCTATCTACCTTTCCTCTACTATCTCATGATTCCTTGATAGTTTTGAAACTGACTAGGATTTAAAGAATTTAAAAGTGGGAGAGATTTTAAAAATGTCTGGGCTACAGCCACCAGGAGGTTCAGATGTATAATAACATTGCTTCCTATTTGTTGTTTCCTGAAAAGGAAGATAATATTAATAGCTGGCAGGATAAACCTTTTGTTAACTTTTCAAGTACATAATTTTGTCCCAACATTGAACTTAAAATGAGAGAGATGGTAGCCTCCAACAGAGTGATATGGTCCTAAAAATGTTTTATGAAATCATTTCAGTAGCTGTTTGGAAAATGGATTGGAGTGAGGGAAGACTGGAGGCAGGGAGATCAGTTAGAAGCCTAGTGCAAAAAAATTATTGACATATAAGATGGATCTCTGGGATAGGGAAGAAAGGAGAGATAAAGGGGAAAAGTTTGGAAATATAAAAGCATAAGATTCTATTTATTTCTATCTATCTATCGAATAGATGTATATAGATATAGATATATTTAAAGCAGACTATCACAGTAGTCTAAGTAAGAAGGACCTATACCACTATTGTGCTGTAGAGAACGACATGGGTTATGGACATGGATTATAAATAAACAATGTTTGTTCCATGGACAGAAATCTGTAAGTTTTATAAAAAGGAAAAAAATTGGGTGACAAAAATAATGAGTTGTTTTGAATATGTTGACTACAAAGATAAAACTGGAAAACCAGCAAGGTTTTTTTTTTTTAATTCCTTTTTTTTCTTTTTCTTTTTTTTTTTTTTATTATAACTTTTTATTGACAGAACATATGCCTGGGTAATTTTTTACAACATTATCCCTTGCACTCACTTCTGTTCCCCTTCACTCTCCCTTCACCCCCTCCCCCAGATGGCAAGCAGTCTTATACATGTTAAATATGTTATAGTATATCCTAGATACAATATATGTGTGCAGAACCGAACAGTTCTCTTGTTGCATAGGGAGAATTGGATTCAGAAGGTATAAATAACCTGGGAAGAAAAACAAAAATGCAAACAGTTTACATTCATTTCCCAGTGTTCCTTCTCTGGATGTAACTGCTTCCATCATTGATCAATTGGAACTGAGTTAGATCTTCTCTTTGTCAAAGAAATCCACTTCCATCAGAATACATCCTCATACAGTATTGTTACTGAGGTATATAATGATCTCCTTGTTCTGCTCATTTCATTTAGCATCAGTTCATGTAAGTCTCGCCAGTTCTCTCTGTATTCATCGTGCTGGTCATTTCTTACAGAACAATAATATTGCATAATGTTCACATACCACAATTTACCCAACCATTCTCCAATTGATGGGCATTCATTCATTTTCCAATTTCTAGCTACTACAAAGAGGGATACCACAAACATTTTGACACATACAGGTCCTTGGGATATAAGCCCAGTAGTAGCACTGCTGGATCAAAGGGTATGCACAGTTTGATAACTTTTTGGGCATAATTCCAGATTGCTCTCCAGAATGGTTGAATTTGTTCACAACTCCACCAGCAATGTATCAGTGTCCCAGTTTTCCCACATCCTCTCCAACATTCATCATTATTTTTTCCTGTGATCTTAGCCAATCTGACAGGTGTATAGTGGTATCTCAGAGTTTTCTTAATTTGCGTTTCTCTGATCAATAGTGATTTGGAACACTTTCATATGAGTGGAAATAGTTTCAATTTCATCATCTGAAAATTGTCTGTTCATTTCCTTTGGCCATTTATCAATTGGATACTGGTTTGATTTCTTATAGATTAGAGTCAATTCTCTATATATTTTGGAAATGAGGCCTCTATCAGAACCTTTAATTGTAAAAATGTTTTCCCAGTTTGTTGTTTCCCTTCTAATTTTGTTTGCATTAGTTTTATTTGTACAAAGGCTTTTAAATTTGATTTAATCAAAATTTTCTATTTTGTGATCAATAATGATTTCTAGTTCTTCTTTGGTCACAAATTCCTTCCTCCTCCACAAGTCTGAGAACTAAACTATCCTATGTTCCTCTAATTTATTTATGATCTCATTCTTTTTTTTTTTTTTAATTTTTATTTAATAATTACTTTATATTGACAGAATCCATGCCAGGGTAATTTTTTTTTTTAACAACATTATCCTTTGCACTCGTTTCTGTTCCAATTTTTTCCCCTCCTTCCCTCCACCCCCTCTCCTAGATGGCAAGCAGTCCTTTATATGTTGGATATGTTGCAGTATATCCTAGATACAATATATGTTTGCAGAACCGAACAGTTCTCTTGTTGCATAGGGAGAATTGGATTCAGAAGGTATAAATAACCCGGGAAGAAAAATAAAAATGCAGATAGTTCACATTCGTTTCCCAGTGTTCTTTCTTTGGGTGTAGCTGCTTTTGTCTGTCATTTATCAATTGAAACTCAGTTAGGTCTCTTTGTCAAAGAAATCCACTTCCATCAAAATATGTCCTCATACAATATCGTTGTCGAAGTGTATAATGATCTCCTGGTTCTGCTCATTTCACTTAGCATCAGTTCATGTAAGTCTCGCCAGTCCTCTCTGTATTCATCCTGCTGGTCATTTCTTACAGAACAATAATATTCCATAACATTCATATACCACAATTTACCCAGCCATTCTCCAATTGATGGGCATCCATTCATTTTCCAGTTTCTAGCCACTACAAATAGGGCTGCTACAAACATTTTGGCACATACAGGTCCCTTTCCCTTCTTTAGTATTTCTTTGGGATATAAGCCCAATAGAAACACTGCTGGATCAAAGGGTATGCACAATTTGATAATTTTTTGGGCATAATTCCAGATTGCTCTCCAGAATGGTTGGATTCGTTCACAGTTCCACCAACAATGCATCAGTGTCCCAGTTTTCCCGCATCCCCTCCAACATTCATCATTATTTTTTCCTATCATCTTAGCCAATCTGACAGGTGTGTAGTGGTATCTCAGAGTTGTCTTAATTTGCATTTCTCTGATCAATAATGATTTGGAACACTCTTTCATATGAGTGGTAATAGTTTCAATTTCATCCTCTGAAAATTGTCTGTTCATGTCCTTTGACCATTTATCAATTGGAGAATGGCTTGATTTCTTATAAATTTGAGTCAGTTCTCTATATATTTTGGAAATGAGGCCTTTATCAGAACCTTTAACTGTGAAGATGTTTTCCCAGTTTGTTGCTTCCCTTCTAATCTTGTTTGCATTAGTTTTGTTTGTACAAAGGCTTTTTAATTTGATGTAATCAAAATTTTCTATTTTGTGATCAGTAATGGTCTCTAGTTCACCTTTGGTCACAAATTTCTTTCTCCTCCACAAGTCTGAGAGATAAACTATTCTATGTTCCTCTAATTTATTTATAATCTCGTTCTTTATGCCTAGGTCATGGACCCATTTTGATCTAATCTTGGTATATGGTGTTAAGTGTGGGTCCATGCCTAATTTCTGCCATACTAATTTCCAATTATCCCAGCAGTTTTTATCAAATAATGAATTCTTTTCCCAGAAGTTAGGGGCTTTGGGTTTGTCAAACACTAGATTGCTATAGTTGACTATTCTGTCTTGTGAACCTAACCTTTTCCACTGATCCACTAATCTATTTCTTAGCCAATACCAAATGGTTTTGGTGACTGCTGCTTTATAATATAATTTTAGATCAGGTACAGCTAGGCCACCTTCATTTGATTTTTTTTTTCATTAATTCCCTTGAGATTCTCGACTTTTTATTGTTCCATATGAATTTTGTTGTTATTTTTTCTAGATCATTAAAATATTTTCTTGGAAGTCTGATTGGTATAGCACTAAATAAATAGATTAGTTTAGGGAGTATTGTCATCTTTATTATGTTCGCTCGGCCGATCCAAGAGCACTTAATATTTTTCCAATTATTTAAGTCTGACTTTATTTGTGTGGAGACTTTTTTATAATTTTGCTCATATAATTCCTGACTTTCCTTTGGTAGATAGATTCCCAAATATTTTATGGTATCAACAGTTATTCTGAATGGAATTTCTCTTTGTATCTCTTGCTGTTGGGTTTTGTTGGTGATGTATAAAAATGCTGAGGATTTATGGGGATTTATTTTGTAGCCAGCTACTTTGCTAAAATTATGAATTATTTCCAATAGCTTTTTAGTAGAATCTCTGGGGTTCTCTAGGTATACCATCATATCATCTGCAAAGAGTGATAGTTTGGTTTCCTCATTGCCTACTCTAATTCCTTTAATATCTTTCTCGACTCTTATTGCCGAGGCTAGTGTTTCTAATACGATATTAAATAATAATGGTGATAGTGGGCAACCTTGCTTCACTCCAGATCTTACTGGGAAAGGTTCCAGTTTTTCCCCATTGCATATGATGCTTACTGATGGTTTTAAATATATGCTCCTGACTATTTTAAGGAAAAGTCCATTTATTCCTATGCTCTCAAGTGTTTTTATTAGGAATGGATGTTGGATTTTATCAAATGCTTTTTCTGCATCTATTGAGATGATCATATGTTTGTTTGGTTATTGATATAGTCAATTATGCTAATAGTTTTCCTAATATTGAACCAGCCCTGCATTCCTGGTATAAATCCTACTTGGTCATAGTGTATTATCCTGGTGACGATTTTCTGTAATCTTTTTGCTAATATTTTATTTAAGATTTTAGCATCAATATTCATTAGGGAGATTGGTCTATAATTTTCTTTCTCTGTTTTCAGCCTACCTGGTTTAGGTATCAGTACCATGTCTGTGTCATAAAAGGAGTTTGGTAGGACTCCTTCAATCCCTATTTTTTCAAATAGTTTATTTAGCATTGGAGTTAATTGTTCTTTAAATGTTTGGTAGAATTCACATGTAAATCCATCTGGTCCTGGGGATTTTTTCTTAGGGAGTTGATTGATAGTTTGTTCTATTTCTTTTTCTGAGATGGGACTGTTTAGGATATTTACTTCTTCCTCTGTTAGTTTGGGCAAGCTATATTTTTGGAGGTATTTTTCTATTTCATTTAAGTTGTCGAATTTATTGGCATAAAGTTGGGCAAAGTAACTCCTAATTATTGCTCTAATTTCCTCTTCGTTAGTGGCGAGTTCTCCCTTTTCATTTTTAAGACTAACAATTTGATTTTCCTCTTTCCTTTTTTAAATCAGATTTACTAAGGGTTTGTCTATTTTGTTGGTTTTTTCATAGAACCAACTCTTAGTTTTATTAATTAATTCAATAGTTTTTTTACTTTCAATTTTATTGATCTCTCCTTTTATTTTTAGAATTTCAAGTTTAGTGTTTGACTGGGGGTTTTAATTTGTTCCTTTTCTAGCATTTTTAGTTGCAAACCCAATTCATTGACCTTCTCTTTCTCTATTTTATACAAATAGGCCTCTAGAGATATGAAATTTCCCCTTATTACCGCTTTGGCTGCATCCCATACATTTTGGTATGATGTCTCATTATTATCGTTTTCTTGGGTGAAGTTATTAATTATGTCTATGATTTGCTGTTTCACCCAATCATTCTTTAGTATGAGATTATTTAGTTTCCAATTATTTTTTGGTCTACTTCCCCTGGTTTTTTGTTGAATGTAATTTTCATTGCATCGTGGTCTGAAAAGGATGCATTTACTATTTCTGCCTTACTGCATTTGAGTTTGAGGTTTTTATGTCCTAATATATGGTCAATTTTTGTATAGGTTCCATGAACTGCTGAAAAGAAAGTGTATTCCTTTCTGTCTCCATTACATTTTCTCCAGAGATCTATCATATCTAACTTTTCTAGTATTCTATTTACCTCTTTGACTTCTTTCTTATTTATTTTGTGGTTTGATTTATCTAATTCTGAGAGTGCAAGGTTAAGATCTCCCACTATTATAGTTTTACTGTCTATTTCTTCTTGCAGCTCTCTTAATTTCTCTTTTAAGAATTTAGATGCTACACCACTTGGTGCATATATGTTTAATATAGATAGTGCTTCCTTATCCATGCTACCCTTTAGCAAGATATATTGCCCTTCCTTATCTCTTTTAATTAGGTCAATTTTTGCTTTAGCTTGATCTGAGATCAGGATGGCTACCCCTGCTTTTTTGACTTCACCTGAAGCATAGTAGATTTTGCTCCAACCTTTTACCTTTAACCTGCATGTATCTCCCCGCTTCAGGTGTGTTTCCTGTAAACAACATATTGTAGGATTCTGGCTTTTAATCCATTCTGCTAACTGCTTCCTCTTTATGGGGGAGTTTACCCCGTTCATGTTTATGGTTAGAATGACCAATTCTGTATTACTTGCCATCTTGTTAACCCGGTTTATGCTTTTCTCCCTTCTTTCCCCTTTCCCCCCTTCCCAGTATTAAGCTTGTGAGCACCACTTGCTTCTCACAGCTCTCCCTTTTTAGTATCCCTCTCCCCGCCTTAGAGTTCCTCCCCCTATCTTACCCCTTTCCCTCCCAGTTTCCGTATTCCCTTCCACTTAGCTTATTCCTTCCCTTTTCACTTTTCCCTTCTCATTTTTCAATGAGGTGGGAGAAGTTTCACCATAGATTGAATATGTCTTAAGATTTTTCACTTAAAGCCAATTCTGAAGGCAGTAAGATACCCACTATATTCATCCCCCTCCATTCTTTCTCTCAGATATAATAGGTTTCCTATGCCTCTTCATGAGATGTACTACCCCCACTTTACCCTTTTTCTGGTACAATGTCCTTTCCACATCAATTTCTAGAACAAGGTATACATGTATTCTTTATACATCTATATAGTCAAAATATAGTTCCCAAGATTAATCTTTACCTTTTTAGATTTCTCTTGGGTTCTATATTTGTAGATCAAACTTTTTGTTAAGTTCTGGCTTTTTCATCAGAAATAGATGAAATTCGCTTACTTCATTGAATGTCCATCTTCTTCCCTGGAAAAAGATGCTCATTCTCGCTGGGTAAGTTATTTTTGGTTGCATACCAAGTTCCTTAGCCTTTCGGAATATCACATTCCAGGCCCTTCGATCTTTTAATGTGGATGCTGCCAGATCCTGGGTGATCCTTATTGTGGCTCCTTGATACTTGAATTGGGTTTTTCTAGCCGCTTGCAATATTTTTTCCTTCATCTGAGGGTTCTGGCATTTGGCCACTATATTCCTTGGTGTTTTGAGTTTAGGATCCCTTTCAGTGGGTGATCGATAAATCCTTTCAATGTTTATTTTTTCCTCTGTTCCTATGACTTCTGGGCAGTTCTCTTTGATAATTTCCTGGGAAATAGTGTCCAGGCTCTTTTTTTCATCATGTTTTTCTGGAAGTCCAATGATTCTCAGATTGTCTCTCCTGGATCTGTTTTCCAGGTCTGTTGTCTTCCCCAGAAGGTATTTCACATTCTTTTCCATTGTTTGATTTTTTTGGATTTGCTTGATTGATTCTTCTTGTCTCCTTGAGTCGTTCAATTCCAATTGTTCAATTCTGATTTTCAGTGAAGTATTTTCTTCACTCACTTTTTAAAAATCTTTTTCTAATTGTCCCATTGAGTTCTTTTGTTCTGTGGAATTTTTTTCCATTTTGCCAATTTTGTTTTCCAGTTCACCAATCCTATTTTTCAAGGATTTTACTTCTTTATCCACTCTGTCTTTAACTGACTTCTCCAGGCTCTTTTGCCAAGCCTCCCTCTCCTTTTCCCATTTTTCTTCTAGCTCCCTTGTGAGAGCCTTTTTAATTACTTCTATGAGGTTCATCTGTGCTGAGGAACAGATGATCTCCTCCTTTGGGGATTCACCTGGGGACTGTCTGTTTTTAGTCTCCTCAGGATTTAGAGTCTGCTCTCTATCTGTATAGAAGCTGTCAAGGGTTAAAGTCCTCTTCAGTTTCTTGCTCATTCTGTCTAATAATCAAAGACAAACTAGCAAAGAAAAACAGAAAAAATTGGAGTCTTTCTTTGGGGGAGGTGCTGGGTGGTGCTACCAAGCTTCCTCTACAGACTGGGGGGAGGGGGGCAGCAGTGAGGCACTAGCCCGACTGTGCTGCGCCTGCGCTCTGAGATCCCAGAGCATGCTGAGTCACTGTGGGGGGGGAAGGAGGAGGCGGCCAGGTCCCGAGAGACTCCAGCTGTTTGGGGTTGCATTCTTAACCCCTGGTGTTTTTAGCTTCTCTGCTGGGCTGCTGACTTGCTGCCGGAGCAAGGTATCTAATCCTGTAGCGAAGCTCTCCCCGCAGAGACGGCTGCGATCACTCCCCACCCCCTCTCCAGTCTGCTCCCGTGCTCTCACTGCAGCTGCCCGCCGCCTGCGCCCGATCTAAAACTGTCCCAGCCCTCCAGTAAAGACAGACCTTTCTTGGCGAATCTCAAGCATGGCTTCTCTTGGTAACTATTTGTGGGTTTTTTTTCAGTCAAGCATTAATTCAGAGGCTTGTAATGAAATGGATAGAGAGAGAAAGTGTGGAGCTACACAGCTGTGTGCCTCATCTCCGCCATCTTAACCGGAAGTCCCCTGATCTCATTCTTTATGCCTAAATCATGGACCCATTTTGATCTTATCTTGGTATATGGTGCCTAATTTCTGCCATACTAATTTCCAGTTTTCCCAGCAGTTTTTGTCAAATAATGAATTCTTATCCCAAAAGTTGGGATCTTTGGATTTGTCAAACACTAGATTGATATAGTTATTGATTATTTTTTCTTGTGAACCTAACCTATTCCACTGATCAACTAATCTATTTCTTAGCCAATACCAAATGGTTTTGATGATTGCTGCTTTATAATATAGTTTTAGATCAGGTACAGCTAGGCTACCTTCATTTGATTTTTTTTTCATTAATTCCCTTGAAATTCTCGATCTTTTGTTCTTCCATATGAATTTTGTTGTTATTTTTTCTAGGTCATTAAAATAGTTTCTTGGGAGTCTGATTTGTATGGCACTAAATAAATAGATTAGTTTAGGGAGTAGTGTCATCTTTATTATATTCACTGGGCCTATCCAAGAGCACTTAATATTTTTCCAATTATTTAACTCAGACTTTATTTGTGTGTAAAGTTTTTTGTAATTTTGCTCATATAATTCCTGACTTTCTTTTGGTAGATAGATTCCCAAATATTTTATGCTATTGACAGTTATTTTGAATGGAATTTCTCTTTGTATCTCTTACCAGCAAGGTTTTTAAATAGGTAAACTCTGGAGTATAATAATCAAGCTTGGCACTAAAGAAGAGGTGAGAAAATGTATCATTCTGTCTTCAATCAATCACACAGACCAGTATCCAGGCATTTATTAAGTGTTAGAAATAAAAAGTATAAGCAAAAACAGTCTTACCCTCAAAGGGCTTTCTTTCTAATTCTCTAATCAGAGAGATGGAAGACTATGGGTTTGGAATGCTTCAGACACTATCAGATAATATTGATATGTTGACTGGTTTTACTGAACTGTTTCTTATTTTGATTTTTTTATTTTATTTTTTGTTACAAGGGAAGGCTTGTTAAGAAAGGGGGGCAGGAAAGAGGCATATTCATAAGTGATTATAACATAAAGTAAAAGGCATCTATAAAGCCAAAAAAATTTTTTGTAGGATTATAATATAGGACTGCAAGAGACTTAAGATGTAATCTAATAGAAGTTTTAATTTTACAGATGAAGAAATTGAGAGCCAAAGAGAGAGAGTAAGTGACTTGCCTCCAATCATATAGAGAAAATCACAGAATCATCAGTTTAGAGTTGGATGTACCTAGTCTAATGACATCATTTTAAAGATGAAGAAACTGGGTCCCAGAGGAGATCACACAATTAGGTAGATAGCAGAATTAAAGAGTTGCAACAAACAAACTAAGAAATTCAAGAAGAGAAATCTGGCATTTTATTCTGTATTTTGTAAGAAAAAAATTCTAGAAATGCAGCTCCCTTATACACCTTTCCCAGGCAACTTGATATAATCTTTAATTTTCTGATAAACCTTATTTCTTGGGAGGTGCTCCCTTATGCTTTGCTACTCCTTCCAACTCACATAGATGACTTTGGGAAATTGATTTTCTGAGATTTAGTTCTTGGCTTAATGATTATATGTGATTAAACAGAATCTTCTATGGAAAGGGGAGAATGGGAGCCAGAACTTATATATTTAAATATCCTGGGCTTTAGAAAACTTTTTTCCTAGTTCATTGGGTTCAAGGTGTTTATGGAAAGTACAGAATTAAGTTCTTGTACTTCCCTTAGAAGTACATGAAAACAGAAATTTCTTGTGTTTTACATGATTGTACATATTCTAACATATATCAGATTGTTTATGATTTCAGGGAGGGATAGATTTTGCAACTCAAAACTTAGAAATCACAAATGTTAAAAATTATTTTAACATGTAATTGGATAAAAAAGAAAATATCTAAATAAGAAAATAAATTTCTTAAAAGTACATTAAAAAACATTTAAAATATGGGTTTCTGTGGGTTTTGTTTGATATATGATAATAACAACCAAAGTCCCCCAAACCCAGTCTCCTAAATGTGTGTTGCTTTTCTTGGAACACAGAGAAATAAATAGATTTCCATGAAGAAAGTTATAGTGGAATGATATGGTAGGTGAATTATGATGACATTCCTTCCCCTCTGCAACTAACCTTATCCATTTTGATACCTCCATCATATTGACTTTCAGATATTCCCAGAAATCATTTAGTAGGACAAGATTGTCCTACAAAAATGATTGCCTTAATCAGAATTTCTGATTAGAATATGATCCATCTCAATTTATTCCTAATACCCTAGGAAAGGAGGACTAAAATTTCTAGAAATAGGTTGAGATGGATTCTGGTCCAATTAAGAATAAGACAGTTAAAATATTACAATAATCCACTGAAAGTCATTGATATAGTTATCCAAATTATAGGGGGCCTTGCTGAAAACAAAGCAGAAACCTGCATAAATGTGATTGCAGCATTGATTATTTACAGGTTATTTTTTCCCCCTCTTCTGATATCTTTGTAAATAGTCTGGTCAATTGCTCAACTCACTGTGTGATTGGAAGGGCTCACTTTTCAAAAGGACCGCATTTGGATCTGGTAGATTTTATCCTTTTTAAATGGGTCCCAGGGATTGTTTCCAAATTGCAGATGCAGAAAGTTGTCAAACCCAAGATTGGGTTTGGGGAAAAAAATGTGTGCATTTGGCTCTTCAGCTTGGAGCATCATTCAGCTCTCATTGACACAGAGGGCTCAGGAGGCTCATTATCTCCACCCGGTGCATCTGTGTGCCATTCGAATAAGACAGGTTCCAAGACGCAGTGCTTGGGCAAAGGCAAGACTGTTTGCTTCTGATGAGATTGTTTCATCCGCCTCCATCACATACTCTACACCGACCTGCCAAAGGCAAAAGCTTGCTGCAGAACAGTAGTAAAGAAGGGCATGTGGGCATTGGCGACAGAGTCTGTTAATCAGTAAGTAAATATTCATGATTGAACACCCAGCCCAGCAGGCAGACACAAGAGAATTGGACCAAAGTGGAATATCCCAATTTCCATTTCCACTGGGTGAATGGTAATATGAAATGATATACAATTGATGTGTGTTGAGAGCAAAGTGATAGGGCATTTACATCTATTTAATTAAGGAACGTGTTGTAACCTCTATTTACTTCTGTTTAATTAAGAAATTGCTTGTTTCAGTTAAGATACCATGCTGAGCCTTCTACTACTTTTGTTATTCAAAGACCAAAAAGGATGGATAGGAAATAGTTTGGTGATCTTAGCTCAGTCCCTAATGGAGAGAGATTCACATTATAATGCCAATAAACTACTGGCAGCCCTACAAAATAGAGTCAGGGGTATTATCAGGAAAATGCTATCTCTGAGGAAGGTAGGTTATCTTTAAGAATGGTTGTTATTTTAGGGTCTAGTCACAATTTAGAATCATTGTGAATTCCTGTGTGGAAAACCAGCTATATTAGCCTGTGAAAGGAATAGCCAAGAAAAATAAACATAGTTTGCACAAACCTCATTTACATGAAATGCATTTAGTATGTTGACCAAAACATAAATACTTATCTGGGATAGGCATAGGAATTTTGCCCCAATAGGAGGAAGAGAGAAAATATGGAGCCATCTATAGAGTTCTTTGATACTCTTTTGCCAGGATGGTATTCCTAAAGCTTAGATCTAAATCTATCACCTCTCTCTCCCCCGTTCAAGAAACTCCAATGGTTCCCTGTTATCTTTAAGATAAAACATAATCTATTTTCCTGGATTAATTTCATGTTATTTCACACTCTCAGTTCTAGTCAAATTAGCTATTCTTTATATGCATGACACTCTTTCTTTGCCTCCATTTTATTGATAAGGACATGACTAAGGTTATATAGATAGTTGAACTCAGTTCCTCTTACTCCAGGTCTGATTTTTTGTGACCACATTTGTTTGTTTGTTTTGGGATACTGGAATGGCCTGCCATTTACTTCTTCAGTTCATCTGACAGACAAGGAAATTGAAGTAAATAGGGTTAAGGGATTTGCCCAGAGTCCCATAGTCAGTAGTGTCTGAGGCCAGATTTGACATCAAAAGAATGCATCATTCTAACTCTAGGCACAGTATTCTCTCCATTGCACCACCTAGATACTCCTTATGTCCACCACCAGATTTCTAGAGAGCAAGGACCACGCCATACTTCTTTATATCCTTTAAGGTACCTAGCACAAAATTCATTATTTAATAAATACTTGTTTAGCTCATGGATATATAAAACTTATGCCAACTTTAGTGCTTCCCCCAACCCAGCACGCATTCCTACTGATTCCTTCCCTACTGCCTACAAACATGCTTGACCCTCTCCCATCTAAAAACAAAGAAATTAAAAATACCAAATTTCTCTGTAGATAGAGACCTCAAGTTATCATCCCATATTGCTCCTCTTTTTCTCAGCCAAATTCCTAGGGAAAAAAATATCTTCCAATTTAGAGTGACTGAAAAATCTCTATTACACTTGAGGAGAAAGAGAGCAAATGCCATCATATACTGGGAGCATTCCCATTGGCACTTCACTTTTTCTTCAAGGTAAGGGGCAATACAAATGCTTTCTCAGGGCATTCCATTGATATGGGGGGAGAATGAGGCTGTTTTCTAAGGTCCATTATTTTTGAACTTTTCCTTATATATTTGTGTATACATATTATTTGTATCAAGTCTCTCCCATTAGAATCAAGAATTCCTTGGGGGAAAAAATCCCATATTCTCCATGCTCAGCTAATGACTGGCATGAAATACATATTTAACAAATGCTTGTTAAAATGTGTTTTTTTTTTTTGAAATAGTGGAATCTCTTTTCTTCCAGTGTCTTTACAAAACTTCTATTCTTTAACTCTGCAAACTATGTTTTTGCTAGAGGTGTTGACAGCCATTATACAAGATAGAGTCAAATAATGATTTTCCACATTTTCCAGATCATGACTGCAAAATCTGACAAGTGTGAAAGCCTTTCAGTGAATCTGGACTCTTCCTGTTATGAGAGATACTGAAATAATGGATGTGACCACGATTCCAAAGCAAATTGAAATGAATATAAGATGGTACAGTGTAAGTAATCCTAGATTTTGAGTTAGAAAACTTTGGTTCAAATCTTGACTTTCAGACTGTATAATTTAAATGTCCCCTGACTGAACCTCTGTTTTTCTGGGTGTAAAATGAGATAGCACTAGCTGATCTCTAATTTTTAGCCCCAAATCTCCAATTAGTAAGGGAAGGGGAATGAGTATTAAGCAGCAAACACTTTTCAAAGTGCTTTATGTTATCTTATTTAATATTTACAACAATAATTCTATGAGGCAGGTGCTAACTATTGTGATCTCCATTATAACTGAGGCAACTGAGGCAGGCAGAGGTTGAGTAATTTACTGGGAGTCATACAGCTAGTAAATTTGCCTTCAGTGGCTGAGAGATTTAAGAAGTTGCAAATGTTAAGCAGTAGAGTAGATTAAGTCATCTGTTCTCCTCCCTATCTTTTACCTCAGTGAGTTGAGATAGGGTGGCAAAAACCCTTAGCAAATTATCCCTTTCCATTGAATAATGGGGCTTTTGCTATGGGTCTGAGCCTTTGATGAAGATGAAATTAGTGTAATCAGATTTGGTCAGGCTCTCTCATCTCATCATTTCTCTAAAACCTACCCATCCCTATTCTTGCCTAGTACATTAGCTGGAAGAAAAATTTATGACCTCGTTAGTTCTTTGAATTGATTCACTTAGGACAAATTGGAGCCTAAAAATGTCACTCAACTTTGAACTGCTCTGAAAATGGTTAACTCTTCAAGGACCATTTTGGTTATGTGTGGCACTTAGAGCTTCTTGGTGTGGTTGAGAGTTCTTATGACAATTTAGATGCTACACCACTTGGTGCATATGTTTAATATTGATATTGCTTCATTATCCATGCTACCCTTTAGCAAGATATATTGCCCTTCCTTATCTCTTTTAATTAGATCAATTTTTGCTTTTGTTTGATCTGAGATCAGGATGGCTACCCCTGCTTTTTTGACTTCACCTGAAGCATAGTAGATTTTGCTCCAACCTTTTACCTTTAACCTGCATGTATCTCCCTGCTTCAGGTGTGTTTCCTGTAAACAACATATTGTAGGATTCTGGCTTTTAATCCATTCTGCTAACCGCTTCCTCTTTATGGGGGAGTTTACCCCATTCACATTTATGGTTAAAATGACCAATTCTGTATTACTTGCCATCTTGTTAATCCCTGTTTATGCTTTTCTCCCTTCTTTCCCCCTTAACCCCTTCTCAGTATTAAGCTTGTGAGCACCACTTGCTTCTCACAGACCTCCTTTTTTAGTATCTCCCCCTTCCTTTAGAATTCCTCCCCCTATCTTATCCCTTTCCCTCCCAGTTTCCGTATTCCCTTCCACTTAGCTTATTCCTTCCCTTTTCACTTTTCCCTTTTCACTTTTCAATGAGGTGGGAGAAGTTTCACCATAAATTGAATATGTCTAAAATTTTTCTCTTAAAGCCAATTCTGAAGGCAGTAAGATACCCACTATATTCATCCCCCTCCATTCTTTCTCTTAGATATAATAGGTTTCCTTTGCCTCTTCATGAGATGTAGTACCCCCATTTTACCTTTTTTCTGGTACAATGTCCTTTCCACATCTAGTTTCTAGAACAAGGTATACATGTATTCTTTATACATCTATATAGTCAAAATATAGTTCCCAAGATTAATCTTTACCTTTTTAGATTTCTCTTGAGTTCTATATTTGTAGATCAAACTTTTTGTTAAGTTCTGGCTTTTTCATCAAAAATAGGTGAAATTCGCTTACTTCGTTGAATGTCCATTTTCTTCCCTGGTAAAAGATGCCCATTCTGGCTGGGTAAGTTATTTTTGGTTGCATACCAAGTTCCTTAGCCTTTCGGAATATCATATTCCAGGCCCTTCAATCCTTTAATGTGGATGCTGCTAGATCCTGGGTGATCCTTATTGTGGTTCCTCAATACTTGAATTGGGTTTTTCTAGCCACTTGCAGTATTTTTTCCTTCATCTGAGGGTTCTGGCATTTGGCCACTATATTCCTTGGTGCTTTGATTTTAGGATCCCTTTCAGTAGGTGATCGATGAATTCTTTCATTGTCTATTTTACCCTCTGTTTTCTATGACTTCTGGGCAGTTCTCTTTGATAATTTCCTGGAAAATAGTGTCCAGGCTCTTTTTTTCATCATGCTTTTCTGGGAGTCCAATGATTCTCAGATTGTCTCTCCTGGATCTGTTTTCCAGGTCTGTTGTTTTCCCCAGAAGGTATTTCACATTCTTTTCCATTGTTTTATTTTTTTTTGGATTTGCTTGACTGATTTTTTTTTTGTCTCCTCGAGTCATTCAATTCCATTTGTTCAATTCTGATTTTCAATGAAATATTTTCTTCACTCACTTTTTTAATATCTTTTTCTAATTGACCAATTGATTTCTTTTGTTCTATGGAATTTTTTTCCATTTCGCCAATTTTGTTTTTTAGAGAGCTATTTTCTGTTTCCAGTTCACTAATCCTATTTTTCAAGGATTTGATTTCTTTATCCACTCTGTCTTTAAATGAGTGGGATGACTTCTCCAGACTCTCTTGCCAAGCCTCCCTCTCCTTTTCCCATTTTTCTTCTAGCTCTCTTGTGAGAGCCTTTTTAATTTCTTCTATGAGGTTCATCTGTGCTGAGGAACAGATGATCTCCTCCTTTGGGGATTCACCTGGAGACAGTCTGTTTTTAGTCTCCTCAGGGTTTAGAGTCTTCTCTCTATCCGTATAGAAGCTGTCAATTTTCAATTTTTTGCTCATTTTGTCAGAGAAGAATCAAAGACAAACTAGCAAAAAGAAAAAAAGGAAAAACCCCTAAATGGAGTCTGCTTTTTTGGGGGGAGGGGCTGGGTGGTGCTACCGAGCTTCCTCTACAGACTGGGGTGGGGGGGGGCGCAGCAGTGAGGCACTAGCAGGATTGTGCTGCACCTGCGCTCTGAGATCCAAGAGTGTGCTGAGACACTGTGGAAGAGGGATGGCCAGGTCCCGAGAGACTCCAGCTATTTGGGGTTGTGTTCTTCACCACCCTCTCCTTCCCCCTCCCCCCCCACCCGGTGTTTTTAACTTCTCTGCTGGGCTACTGACTTGCTGCCAGGGCAAAGTATCCAATCCTGCAGCAAAGCTCCCCCTGCAGAGATGGCTGAGATCACACCCCACCCCCTCTCCACTCTGCTCCCGTGCTCTTGCTGCCGCTGCCCTCAGCCTGCACCCAATCTAAAACCGTCCCCACCCTCAAGCAAAAACAGACCTTTCCTGGCGAATCTCAAGGATGGCTTCTCTTGGTAACTATTTGTGGGGTTTTTTTTCAGTCAAGCATTAATTCAGAGGCTTGTAATGGAATGGATTTTGAGAGAAAATGCGCTTACACAGCAGTGTGCCTCCTCTCCACCATCTTGGCTGGAAGTCCTGGTTGAGAGTTCAAGAATGAGAATGACCATTTGTTCTCAAATAAGCACCTTGCTTCTATTCACCAGAAGTTTCTTTTGAAGATACTGGTTTTCCCAATAACAAAGAGACACTCTTCTGGGACTGATTAAAGAAATATTCATGATTTCTCCTTACCCTGATCAGTTTGGTTCACATTACATAAGCAATTCCTTACTGTCTCACCAACAATTCTGCGCTTCTCTCTGTCTCTTTGCTCTTACTCATATTATTTAACTATCCAGACCAACCCATCTTTCCAAGGGCAGCTCAAGTTCACTCCATATCATAAGGATTTTCTTACTACTTAAGCTCCTATGGATGTACAATTTCTGAACTTTGCCAGCACTTCCAGTCTGTCACACAATCAAAAATATAACAGTCTACTCCAATTCACAGTTGTTTCTCTAACTAGGTTATAAGCCCTTGTAGGATGGGAAGGAAGGAAAAAAAGACAAACATTGTTACGTTGTAGTTAGGGAATACTAAAGTCAGGAAAACCCAAATTCAAATGTGGCCTTACACACAAATTGTGTGACCCTGGATAACTCATTTAACTTTGCCTCAATTTTCTCATCTGTAAAATGAGCTGGAGAAGGAAATGGCAAAGCACTCCAAGATCCTAGACTTGTAGCATTTAAGCAGTTAACACACACTCAGTCATTAAATGCTAATAAATGTCTAAGATGGAATTTGACTGTAGGACTTTCTGACTTGAAGTCTTAATGCTCGAGCAGCAGAATCCCCACCACAGTAAAGATTAGATTAGACTGCTCCTTCTTTACTGGTTCAGGAAACAAGAAAGTATTAAGTACCTCCAACATGTAGGAGCTAACCCAATATATTTTAGAACTTAATAAGTTTTCTCTTCTTGGAAGTCTTCAAGTCAAGGTTTGCCAGATATGTTGTAGAGGGAACACTTATTAGGTAGATAATCTCAAGATGTTCCTTCTAACTATCTCAAGAGGTTCCTCCTAACTTGGAAATTCTGTGACACTAAGTACCTTGCAGAATCTAAGTAGCCCCATGGATAGAATAGCAGAGTTTAAATATCACTGTAGGAACTTAATAATCATGTGTCCCTGGATAAGTCATTTAACTATCATCTTCCTCAATTTCCTCATCTGTAAAATATAGATAACGATAATACCCACCTCTCAAGGTTATTGTGAAAATCAAATATGATGATAATTATAAAGTATTTAGCACAGTGCCTGATACATAGTAAGTGCTATATAAATGTTAACAACATATGTGTATATACATATAGGCAATATATAATTGTATTATTATTATTATTATTATATACCTGGCTACTTCAGGAACTCTACTGCTGAAATTGTTATATTTTTAAGCTATAAGTTTATATGGATATGTATATGTGTGTATTCATGTGTGTGTGTGTTTTATACACACATTAATATGTGTAGAGCTATTTTCCCAAATCCCACTCACACTGGAAGGCTGACTCCCCAGATCTTGATATGACATTTGTTCTCAGAGTTCTAGGGCTAGCTGTTAGAAGGTGTGAGGAAGGGTGTCTTTTATAATGCTATAGCTTGCCAGCCCCCATCGGTGTACTTTGGTCTAGACTATCAACTGATATCAATTACCTAGATAATTATCTTTTAGAAACAGCTTATTGTTCACTTACAATTGCTAAGATACATATATTGATTGACTGACTCAATGGATTGTCTATATAAGTGAATTTTATAATTTATACAATAGGCATTTAAAAAAAATTTGGTTTCTCCTCTATGAATTCTTAGGACAATCTCTTTTGAATGGCTATAAACCACAAAGAGATGAGTCACATAAGAAATTAATATTCGATAAATTGTAACTTCTCTTTAACTTGTGGATACTTCCCTCAAATTTATAGTACTCAGCTGAAGTACATGTATGTTATATAAATGCAGTGATCCCTAGAAGTCTAGAATATTTACTTCAAAACTTTGGAAGTTCACAAGATCATAGATCTAGAGCTGAAAGATACCTCAGAAGCCATCTGGTCAATCATCTTATTTTATACATGAGGAAATTTTAAAAATTTAAAAATTTAAATGTAAGGGTGGG
This sequence comes from Antechinus flavipes, assembly GCF_016432865.1. Classification (NCBI taxonomy): domain Eukaryota; kingdom Metazoa; phylum Chordata; class Mammalia; order Dasyuromorphia; family Dasyuridae; genus Antechinus; species Antechinus flavipes. The sequence continues at coordinate 547,607,250 of NC_067399.1, forward strand.
GTCAGCTAGGTGGTATAATGGGGTAGAGCACAAGCCCAGAAGTCAAGAGGACCTGAGTTCAAGTATAGTCTCAGACACTTAATACTCCCTAGCTATGTGACCCTGGGTAAGTCACTTACTCCCAATTGCCTTAGCAAAAAAAAGGGAAAAAAATGTATGTGTGAGGATTTTTGATGAAATTAACCTAACATGTGAGTGGGTAAGAGCTTCCATATCTTTTCTGTTTTTGTGATGTGACTTTCAAGTTCAAGTTTTTTAGTTTTGGCGCACCAAAGCTTTGCTGGATTTCCTGGGGTAAAATATTCTGACTATTCATTGAGATTTGTTGAGAATGACTTATTGAGAATGTGAGCTCTAGAGGTAATTGTAGTCAGTAAAGTTTATCATCAGTAAGTAAACTTTCTCCCTAAATTCCTCCTTCTCACTATCTGTTTGTGGCAACTTTCTGTTCCATTTTTTTCCAGACCTTATTCTGTGATAAATGACAGTAATATTTATTGGTCAATTCAATGAATGAATCCCTGATGCTGGACTGTCCATTCCAAATAACAATGATCTTTTTATAGTGTTCTATGTCTCTTCATAAGCTTCGATATCGCTTCTAGAATCTCATTTATGTCTGCAACCATTTAGATAGGTCAGGCATTACTATTTCTAATTTGCAGATGAGTAAACCCAAATGATAATGGTCAAATAACTTACTATAACTTACTAAAGCCACACATTTAGTAACTGGTAAGAGTTGTCATTATTATCCACATCTCCTTATTCTAAGTCTGCCACTCTGCCTACTTTCATAACCTAATTAAAATGCAAATATCTCTTGAAGACCAGGTAAAGATACTTTAGGATGCAGACATTTTAATATGGGCCTTCTGGAAACACAGTTCTTAATTCAAAGGAACAACTTTAATGGTGGAAGTTTGGGGCACCATGGCAGGCAGTAGCAAAGATAATTTTAGACAAAAGAGGAGGCTTTCTGAAGCTACTCTATGGAGGTGGTTCCCATCTTCTCAGCAGGTAAAATCAATGGGAGAAATGGCTCTTTGCTGTGTGCTAAGAATTTGACAGCACTGTTACATCTCTTTATTTCCATTCTCTCTAAATTTTACATAGTTCATTTTAACTAGTTGACTTCACATATATCATTCTGGCCACCTAGCTATTTCATAAGTAAAACCTCCTCCCTGATCCACCCCAATTCTTGTTTTCTACCACCTACTTTGGGGAAGGTAAACAAAAGAATATTTTCAATTCTCCAAAAAAAGGAATGGATCAATATACCATTCCCCAGACAGTTTACCATCTCCCAGCTTGTTTTCTGACCAGAGGATCATTCAAAAAATCCCAAGAGTTTCTTCCTAGGAACAGACATAGTACAGAATCTCCCCCTTCACAAAAAAAAAAAAATTCAAGTAGTTTGGGTATCATGTAGATACCCATGATTATAGATATCATAACATGCAAACTGTAGATTTAACTATGTGGGAGAAATATAGAGGAAGGCCCATTTGGCCATAATGCAATAGATCTTTAGTTTAAGAAAATGATCTTAAGAAGCTAAGAGAATGGAGGTGTTAGAGCGAGAAGGTCATAAGTATTCCAAAGTCCTAGTGTAGAAAGGACTCCAAAATAATGACTAGATAACAGTGTTACAGAAATAGCAAGACAGAAAGGCACCTCAGGGCCTCTCTCTTTGTCCCGAGATATAGGTGTGCTTGTAAAAATCCCTGGGTAACACAGTATAAATTAGAAGAAAGGCTTTAGCTCCAAGCTGCAGAATATCTGAATTTCTTGCCCAGAGCACACCACATTCCTCTGTCAAAAGTAGAATCCTGATTTATCTTGGTCAACGTAAACCCTTTACTACCTAGTTAACATTTATAAGTTGAGTCAAGGATAAGGTGAAAGTAACATTTGATAAGTGCTGGTGGGTAACATTGCTTTAGAAAAGCACATTAACCCTTTTTGCCTGTCCCAGTTCCTACAGGGAAGATAGAACAGGTGGACTTAATTGGCTCCAAACAAAGTCCTTGTAATTCCCTAGAAATCTAGGCAACCATATGTCACTTTTTGGTGCCTAATCTAAAGCAGGCATCTTCATAATAAGCTCAATGAAAGGCAGGTGGAAGGTTTATTTTAATGAAATTGAGCTCCCATCATTACTTCCCAATGCTTTAGAACTAGAAAAGAGAACAGGATTCTGGCTCTAGGGATTTATAATTTAAGTTGTGTGTGTACTAGGTAATGATTGGAATAAGGTGAGAAGAGGCATTAATAGAATATGATTTCAGGCAAATAATCGTAGAAAAATATCAGATTTCCTCTCCTGTTCTCCTTTCTTTCTAACTTTACAGAAGTTCAGTCTTAGAAGGAACCTATGTGGACAATGACTCCTACCCAGAATGGAAAGGGAATCACCACTATAATACACCCAAAAATGGTTGTCCAATTTCTATTTTAAACACTTTGATGGAAGACAACCTATCTCCTCCTGAAGCTTTCTATCTCATATTTGGATAGCTCTAATCATTAGGATTAGACATAGTACAAAGGACAACTTTCATTCTTCCCAGCATAACTTTGCTTCTTAGTAACTTCCACTCATCATTTCATGAGAGGTAAGAACATAGCGTAGCACTTGGTAGGTACTTGATAAATCTTTGTTTATTGATGCATGATCAGAAAAAGAGAGAGAACGATTATGCAGTGAAAATAAGGGATGGTGTGTATATATATATATATATATACACACACACACATACACACACACGTATATATATATATATATATGTGCGCCCAAGTTTTGTCTGCTTACCTACAGAATGTTGAAAGATCTAGAATAAGGCCTTTAATATATTAAGTGGATTGCCTGGGAAGAATTTACAGTAAAACAGGGACAAAGATCAAAAAAGGGTGAGAAGGAATAGATGGGCCACTATCTGTACCACTAGGTAATATATATTGAGAAGATTGCCTATCTTTTGAAGAATTAAAGCAGCCATGAAGGACTTGTAATAACCAATAAGCAAATGGGGAAATTTTTGTTTAGACAGAGGAATCCCATAAAATCATGTTCTCCCATAGTGCTCTGGATATAGTGCCTTTAGGATGATGTGGAGAGGGGTTGGAAGAGGCAGGTTATAGTCTGATCCCTTCCCTCCTATATCTGTTCATCTGCTCTCCTCTAGGATAATTGGCTGATATAGTGGATATATCTATATCTCAAAACTTCTCTGTCAGATTTTTCTCAAGACTTTTTTTCTCTGTCTGAACTTAGGTCAGTCTTCCACTCTAGTTCCCCTCACTTCTGAGAAGTGGGGTGAGTAGACTTTGCCCCAAAGTACTGATATCTATCTAATGGTCCTCTATATTTACTGGTCAGTCCCATTCTACACAGTGTGACAGCTTTCAATGTTCCCTTCCCCCATGTCCTTCTCCTGGCTCTGGACACCATCCCCAACCTGGGGTCCCATTGCCGTCTTATGCTTATATTGCCTTATGATTTGAAAAGCCACTCCCTGTGTGGTGACTGGGAACAGTGATGAGGCAGGTATGGATTGGTCTTCAAGTAGCTTTGGCTCCCTTTCTTCCTTCTTCCTCTTTATCATTTCACCTAGGCCCAGACAAATGAATTTACCCCAAGAGCTAGGAATCTTAGTTCTGTTTTGTCTAATTTTAACCTAACTTTCTATTCTTTCCTCCTTTTTATCCAAAATTAGGACAGCAAGGTCTTGATTAGTGCAAATAATGAGTCTCTTATGAAGTAGTCACATTAATTGGATTCCCACTGTATATTTCCATTGGGTTAGAAATAATTATCATATGTCACATATAATTATAACTTTGAATAGTGTGAATTAGAAGACCCACTCCATCAGATTCATTATTCTCACTAATCAGGACACTTCCCCATTGGCTGACTTAGTACTCCTCTCTCTATTATTTCTAATTTTAAGGTTTTTGCATCCACTGGAATGCATGGCTCAACACTTTAAATCTGTGAGTTCGTTAATGGAAGGAACTTCCTTACCATATCATGCTGCTTACCAGATACACCCCTTATCATCAGACTGTTTTATTACCAGAGTTTGACCTTTTTTATTAAAGTGTTTGTCTCTGAATTATTTTTTTAAAAAGCATCCTTTTTTGGTGTCTGAAAGAATAATTGGAAATAGTTGGCATGCATTAATATAGAATATATCATAATTGTAGACCTGGGAGAGACTTTCAAAGTCAGCTGGTCTATCCACTTAATTTTACAGATGGGGAAACTGAGACTCAGAGAGTTAAGTGATCTGCTCAGGGTCACTTAGCTAGTAAGTGACAGAAGAAATCTGAACCCAGGATTTTTGACTCCAAATCTCAGTATTTTTCCTGTAATGATAAATATGGAAATTATATATTCCAGGAGTCTCAACTAAGCATTCCTAGCATGGGACTTGAGACCATCTAAATGATCTGTATATTGGTGGAACAAGAAAGCCTTAATCTCTCCGTCTCTCTGTCTTTCTGTCTGCCGCTGTCTCTGTCTCTTTCTGTGTCTCTTTGTCTCTCTCTGTTTCTCTCTATCTCTTTCTCTCTGTCTCTCAGTCTCTGTGTCTCTGTCTCTGTGTCTCTGTCTCTCTTTCTCTGTTTCTCTGTCTCTCTCTGTCTCTCTCTCTCTCTCTCTCTCTGTCTCTCTCTCTCTCATTCCATCCTTCTTTCCATATGGTATAGGATGATAGACTTTATTATCATAGACAAAGTTGGGAAGGTCATGAAGTTTCTGCATTTTTTTCCTCCAGCTGTCTCAGTTCTTTTCTCCTTTAACTGCCTCTTTATCTCTTCTTCATTTTCTCAGGGTCCTTATAACAACCAGCCTAGCTATTTGCCCCTATATGCTTCTACTCTTGGCAAATGAACTCATTTAATGCCAACCTACAAGCTTGATATACAGTCTTGCTGCTGGTTTGCTTTTGACCCCAGTGTCACAGCTGCCAATAACTGGCTTGCTTGTTTTATTTCCAAGTTTCTCAGTAATTGAGATTCTGCCATTTATCCCAGCTTCTTGGTGGTTAAACTTCATATCTTAAATACTAGTTCTACAGAGATTTAGGGTTTTTTTGAGGGGAGATTCCCCAAGTGCCCATCTTTCAATCTGCTAATGAACACTGATAGATAAAATCATATGGTTATGCTGACTTCATCTACTACAAGTATTTGCAATTTACTCTCAACTTGGATTTTACATGGAAATTCTTTTATTTTTGCCTGATTGAATATCTCATTCTATACAGTGGCTATTAGAAGTTTTTGGACCTTTTCCTTGCTAATGCTAACTCCTTTGCTTGTTTTCTTATTCCCAGTCCTTTCCATTCATACGGGCCTCCTCCCACAATCATGACCCCTCTTGATCTCAACTTTAACCCCACTTTACATACTGGTTCTTTCCCAACTACCTATCAACATAACCAGGTCTCACTCCTACATTAAAAACAGAAGAACAAAACAAAAAGTTCACTTAACCCTATCACCTCAAGCTATTTATTTTCTAAAATCTTTTCTCTTTTACAATAAAACTCTTGAGTCATCTCTACTCAGTACACATATTTTCCTACCTTCTACTCACTCCTCAATCCCTTTTATTAACTTCCTACCCCACCATTTAATTGAAACTGCTCTCTCCAAAGTTAACAGTGATCCCTCAACCACTAAATACAAAGGCCTCATCGTGGTCCCCGTTCAGTTTGTCTTTGCTGGAGCTTTTGACCTTCTCAAACTTCTTCCTGTGGAAATGTTTTTCTCCTTCGATGTTTATGGCACATGGTTTGTTTCTCCTCCTGTCTGTATGACCTGTTTTTGTTTACTTTGCTGAATCATCACAGATCACACACTATCCATTAAGTGTGGTTGTCATCCCAGCTCTCTCTTGGCCCCTCTTCTGTTTCCCTACATTCTGTTTCCTACATTCTCTGCCTTGGAAATCTCATCAGTTCTTGTGGTCCAGCTATCTTTTATCCAGATTACTCACAAATCTATATAGCTACTTATTTCTCTCTTAAACATCCTGATGTTTTCAACTACCTAATGGATATCTCAAAGGCAGCTCAGATTCATAATGTCCAAAACCAAACTATTACATCTTCCCCTAAACCCATGTAAAGCCAATCTCTTCTTCATATCAACCTATTTCTGTTGAAACACCACTGTCTTGGAAGTCAACTAGGTTTGCAATCCCAATATTCTCTCTTCCTCACTACTCCCATTTCTACCTTTACTTAGATGCAAAGTTTTGTCAATTGTATCTCTTGAATCCAGTTCTCTTTTTCCATTGACCTGCCTCCTACCCTGGTTCAGGTCCTTGTCACCTGTCCCCTGTACTATTACAATAGCTTCTCCTTGCTTTCAGTCTCTCCTTTCATTAGGTCATATTCTGCACTAATGTTAAGTTGATATTCCTGTCTATGTCACTGCCCTGCTCAAAAGTCACCACTTGTTTTCTTTTGTCTCTAGGATAAAATATAAATTTTTATTGGGTCATTTAAAGGTTTTCACCTCTAACCAAGTTGATCAGATTGAATTCATATTGCCTCTCACATACTGAAACCAAACCAGACACAGCTATTCTCTAAAATGATTCGCCAAGCACTACCTTTGTACAACCCATCCTCCAGTACTGGAGTCCAGTCCCTCCTCAAGTCTGCCCTGTCAAGTCACTGACTTTTTTTAGTGCTCATTTCAGGTACCATCTCTTCCCCTTTCCTGACCTCCAGTCACCCCCAATTCTCAGAATGATCCTCTCCTTTGAATTGTTACATGTACTGAGATGTGTATAAGTTGTATTTCCATCCTCCTTCATCCTCATCCTCCATCCCAGTAGAATATAAGCACCTTTGGATTTTGTCTTTGTATAATTTAGAATAGTTCCTTGAACATAATAGATGTTTAACAAATATTGCTTGAAATGAGTGACACAATTATCAATCCACCAACAAGTATTTTTAAGGTGTGGACTGCATTCTGGTGGGACCGCTAGGGGAATCACTGCAGAGAGCACTGAGTTTGGAATCAGATACTTATTGGGCAAGTCACTGTCTTAATCCACTAGAGAAGGAAATAGCAAACCACTTGACTATCTTTTGCAAGAAAATCCTATGGATAGTATAGTCCATGGAGTCACAAAGAGTTAGACACAACTGAACTACTGAAAGACAACAATGTTCAAAATGTTAGGTGCTGGAGCTATAAGTAAAAAGAATGAAAGAATCCCTATTCACAATGGACTTGCATTCTAATAGGGTACAAAACATATATATATATATGAACTATGTAGCACTTGTATATAAAACTCATTAAAACAAATATGTACAAGGTAAATTAATGCAGGATAGCTGGGAAGGAGAGGATAATTGAGCTATGTCTGAAAGGAAGTACTCAGTGAGCAAGAGGTAAGGAGGGAATAAATTCCAGTCATGAGAGATAGCCTATGCAATGGCTTAGAAATAGAAAAATGGATCATTTCATAGGAAGAACAGAACAGAGAGATCACTTTGACCAGATCAGAGAATGCTAAGGGCTAGGAAGATGGATAATGTTTAGTGAAGCTGGAAATATAAATTGGGCCAGGTTGTATAGGACTTTAAAACCTAAACTGAATCATTACTTGATTAAGGGATTCATGCAGTCAGATCTACACTTCAGGTATTTTGAATACTATGTAGACTTTGACTAACAATATTTATCTTTGTATGTTCTTCCTAGCTTCTGTATCTCATTTCTGGTTCCACATGGCTATATTTACAAAATAATAGACTCCTACTTAGGCTCCCATTTTTGGTCTACTCATTTGTCCATGCAATAGGTTTTGACTCTTTTCCTCCTTCCACCATTACTCCAATTCTAATTATAGAAATTTTATTGCTGTTTTATGGCTGTGTAGGGTTACCTACTAGAATCCCCTTGACTTTCTTCAAGACTCAACTCAAATCCTTTCTTCTACAGAAAGTCTCTCTGTATCCCTCCTCCTTAGTCTGTTTCCTTATATCTGCATCCTATGATCTTGTACATACTTATTCATGAATATTTGGAATAATTTTTTCACCTTTTTTGTATTTCCAGCAGATTTTAAGTGCTAAATAAATGCTTATTTATTGAGTGATAATCCTTATCTTTTCTGGTCCTTTTCTTTCATCAAAATTTTCCTTTTCTGTTGAGACCCTTGGCTAAGTGAATTGAGAATCTGATAAATTGAGATAAGATAATGGGTAGTAATAATTATTAAAGTATTACCTTCCCCACCTGAAAACTTGCATTCAGTGCAGAAAACCACAAGACAAAGCATGTTTTATGTTTGTAGCACATTTCTGTCACAAAAGAATAACAGACAATAAGGTAAGATAGGAAAGCCAAAACTATATTAACTATTTTCTAATGCTGCTTTTTCAAATGAGGGGAGAAAATAAGAATTTTTTTTTCTATATATATATAACATCATTGATTTTATATTGTTACTCATTACTGTAGGAAATACACATCAGTTTCCCAATTCCCTTTGTTGTTTATCAAGAAACCAGTAAAGGTGTTTGGATTTTGTTCTAAAAGATGAAATGCAAGACGTGAAGCTGATTGTCTTTAAGCTAATAACTACCCCAAGGCTTCCTCTGTTATTTTGTTGGAGAGTAGATCCATTAGGATCTTTCTATCAAAAACAACAAACCTCATTTGTATTTTTACTACTAAGTTATTTGCTAACCTGACCCAAGAGATGCAGAAAAATTATGAAGACAGCAATCACCTAGAAATTACAAAGATAGTGGTGTGTACAGAGAAAGTATGGGAAAAGAAATGAAGAGTAGATTTCTAGAGCCTGGGCAGAACCTAGAGAGATGCAGCAGAGCTGGATAGTGAGTTTTTTTTCAGAACAATACAGTAAACTTTTCTCATAAAGTCATTGTCTCAGGATTAAGGCTTTGTGGTACAGTAGAAAGAAAAAGCTGGATTTGGAGGCAGAAAAACTCAGCTCCAATTCTATGTGTTCCACTTACTACCTATATTAGCTTAGTCAAATCCCTTTAACCTCTCTCGGCCTCGGTTTCCCCATCTGTAAAAAAAAAAAGGGAGTAGAATTAGATGCTCTAAGGTATATTCCAACTCAAAATTTATGATCAAATGAGATTGTTAGGCTACTTTATTGATCTCCTAATTTATATATTTTTGAAGTCAACTTTCATTGTTCCCTGATGTTTTAAGAAAAGGATTCATCTAAAAATGGGATTTTTTTGAAGGGAAGGAAGAATAGGTGCTGATTGATATGCACATTTCCTTCTGCCTGGGACTCAGAGGTTGGCTTGGTTTCTCTCTCAATCTGACCCTCCCCAACAGCCCACCCCCATATCCTCCCTGGGCACATTACTTCCTGTAACATATACACTTCTTAATTTAATGAGTTCATTAGTCTATTATAGCTTTTCCATAGCTTGAATGGGTCAGAGCGCTGATGAATGGTTTATCAAGAAAGTAGCTCTAGGGGAGAATTTCATAGATGATGTGGCAGCACCTTAATCAGAAAAATCAAGGGAGTAGAGGGGGGAGGATAGAGAGGGGGAAGGACATTTGGATCACCAGAGAATTTCTTCTCTTGGGTCTCCTGCCTCAGAAACATTAAAAATCTAATGCAGCTTTATTCTCCAACCTCCTTTAAGCCTTAAATGTCTGTCTTTGGGGCATGGACTGTAATAGACTAGGGCTTTAGGACCAGTTTCCCTGAGAAGGCGCCAGTGTTCAAGAAGGGCCCTTGACACCATTCTGACTTAATGCTAGACACATCTGCAGCTACTTGGACAAAATTGACATTGTCTAGAGAGCAAAGCAATCACCTAGTGCAGCATTACTGAGCATTTACACTTGAGCCATGTTACCAGACAGTAAATCTTGACCTTTAGGAGTTCAGAGATTAGATTTTGTCGCTGGCAGCATTCAAGATATTGTTAGGAATTTGTTGCTATTCAAAGCAGATTTCAGGGGTTACCTATGGGTTTAATTCATCGCATCAATCATTTTTTGGAAGGTTCTTTTAAAGCCAAGACAGCTTCAAATAAAAACTAGGATTACTTTTCCATTGATTGTCAGTAGTTGGTGGGGAAGAGAAGGGGGTGAAAAGAATCTTGAGAGACCGTTAAAGTTTTAGTATTTGTTCCTGTAGGCAGCAGCCTTTGTAGGGAGGGGGATGCAGAAAAAAAGATAGCATTTCTCTCCTATAAATGCCAGCTCCAAGTACTTTCTGTGTTAGTCACTCAGTCTATCAGAATCGAAATTTGAATCAGGATTTGACTTAACTCAAGATCTTTAACAAATTCGGTGTCCAAATCAGGGCAGGGTAGCATTCAAGGCAGTTTCATTAAAAAGAAAATTCACTTACGGTAATAGGAGTTTGGTGGGAATTATTTTCTATGAGTCAATCTGTGTAAGTAACATGCTTCCCAATTCATTCATATATGAGTGAATCTAGGTATATATTTATATATACCATGTATACAGATGTGTGACATAATATAGTTTATTGTTGTTAGTCGTCAGTATGTCTGACTCTCTGCGATCCCATTTGGAGTTTTCTTGGCAAAGATGCTAAAGTGGTTTGCCATTTCCTTCTCCAACCCATTTTAAAGGTAAGGAAACTGAGACAAAGAGGGTTAAGTGACAGCTAGGAAGTATCTGAGACCAAATTTGAGCTCAGAAAAATAAATCTCCTTGATTCTAGACTGCATTACATCCACTGTGCTATCCTAATACCTGGAAGGCACCTAGTATTTTTTGTTCAGTTATTTTTCAGTTATGTCATTCTCTGTGATCCCCCATTTGGGGTTTTCTTGGCAGAGATACAGGAATAGTTTATAATTTCCTTCTCTATCTCATTTTACAGATGGGGAAACTGAAGCAAAAGGGGTTAAGTGACTTGCCTAGGATTGAACCGAACATGATGAGCCTTCCTGCCTCCAAGCCTGGTGCTCTAATCACTGTAACACCTGACTGCCTCGTAATACAATAATACACCATTTATCCAGAGATCAGTTTTTTAGGGACTTCAAATCCTTTGAAACCTTATCCCAGACTATTGCAAAATGTTTCAGAGGGACCCAACGTAATTGGGATCACAAATCTCCTAGACAAGGGTTTGCTTTCCTCTTTTGGCTCTCACTCATAGCCTCATTGACACATGTTTAACATATGATCCTTAATAAGCTTGGTTTCCTAGATCCCAGAATATTACAAGCAACAAATTAGAAGGGGTTGGGGACAGCTGTTAAAGGGCAGGATGACAGCAGGAGAAGTGACAGCTAATAGACCGATAGTGAGGGTAAAGGCAGAAATACCTTCTAGACCAGTCTAGCAATGAATGCTGAGTCATTACCCAAAATGAAATAATGTTCAGTATCCTATTTAAGAAGGAAAGCATATGAAATTTCTGTGCAGAAATTTTACATTGAAAAATTGCTAAAACTGAAAAAGAAGTTTTATTGCTCAATAATAAAGATTTCCTTATCATAAAAATTAATTTCAGTGAAATTTAGTTAAAAATAGCAATTATCTACAATGTCTATACATACAGCATTATCTTATAAATATAGCTGTAATGAAAGAACTGTAACTAGGGCAAGACAAATGGGGATTTTCTCAGGATGCTGAAATTTAAAGAAGGCTGATAGCACTTATACAGTAGTATAAAAACAATTAAGCTTAGCATCTAGTTAGCAAGAATAATTAGTTGAAATAAGAAGCCAGCAGAAGAAAAGCTCCTTCCAATTTCCTGTTACAATATCCCAGATGAGCTCTTTTCTGCTTTGGTTCCAGCTGTTCCCTGCTCCTGCCACTAAACAGAATTAAAGATACAATTTACATCACTTATACTAGGGGCAAAAATTGCTACTGATGGACATTTTTTTTAAGGATGTATAGTAGCAATATGGAATGATGAATCCTTAAGTATTTTTAAAGAGAAAAACAAACAAGCAATATCTGATCCTTAAATAAAGCAAAAAAAAGCTCCCTTAAATAAATAAAGCAAGTATTTCTCTTTTTTTTTAGTTTTTATTTTAGCTTTGTCTTTTTTTTTTACAATAATAACTTTATTTTTCAAAATGCATACAAAGATAGTTTTCACATTCACCCTTGCAAAACTTTTTTTTTTCTTTTCTTTTTTCTTTTTTTTTTCTTTTGCTGAGGCAATTAGAATTAAGTGACTTGCCCAGGGTCACCCAGCTAGAGTGTTAAGTGTCTGAGACTAGATTTGAATTTAGGTCTCCTCCTGTCTTCAGGGCTAGTGCTATACACTGCACCACCTAGCTGCCCCTGCAAAATCTTTTACTCCAAATTTTTCTCCCTCCTTTCTCCCTCCCCTCTTTCCTGGAAAGCAAGTAGTTCAACATAGGTTAAATGTGTGCAATTCTTCTAAACATATTTCCACATTTATCATGCTATACAAGAAAAACCAGATCAAAAAGGGAAAGAAAGAAAAAAAACCAAGCAATCTACAATAACAAAAAATGTGATAACACTATGCTGTGATCCACATTCAATCTTCATAGTCTTCTCTCTGGATGCAGATGGCTCTTTACATCACAAGCCTTTTGGAATTGCCTTGAATCACCTCGTTAGTTTTGTTTTGTTTTGTTTTTTTATTTGTTTTTTTTTAATAGCTTTTTGTTTACAAGATATATGCATGGGTAATTTTTCAGCATTGACAATTGCAAAATCTTTTGTTCCAATTTTTCCCTTCTTTCCCCCCATCCCCTCTCCCCGATGTATTGGTAGACCAATACATGTTAAATACAATATATGTATACACATCCATACACTTATTTTGCTGCACAAGAAGAATCGGACTTTGAAATAATGTACACTTAACCTCTGAAGGAAATCAAAAGTGCAGGCAGACAAAAACAGAGGATTGGAAATGCTACATGGTGGTTCACACTCATTTCCTAGAGTTCTTTATCTGGGTGTGGCTGGTTCTATTCATTATTGAACAAATAGAACTAATTTGGTTCATCTCATTGTTGAAGAGGCCCACTTTCATCAGAATTATCATCATATAGTATTGTTGTTGAAGTATATAATGATCTCCTGGTCCTGCTCATTTCACTCAGTATCAGATTCATGTAGGTTTCTACAGGCCTTTCTGAAATCATCCTGCTGGTCATTTCTTATAGAACAATAATATTCCATAGCATTCATATCAGTTTATTCAGCCATTCTCCAGTTGATGGGCATTCACTCAGTTTCCAGTTTCTGGCCACTACATAGAGAGCTGCCACAAACATTCTTGCACATACAGGTCTTTTCCCCTTCTTTAAAATCTCTTTGGGATATAAGCCCAGTAGTAACACTGCTGGATCAAAGGGTATGCACAGTTTGATAACTTTTTGAACATAGATCTAAATCGCTCTCCAGAATGGCTGGATGTGTTCACAACTCCACCAACAATGTATTAGTGTCCCTGTTTTCCCACATCCCCTCCAACATTCAACATTATCTTTTCCTGTCCATCCTAGCCAATCTGACAGCTGTGTAGGAATCACCTCATTGTTGAAAACAGTCAAGTCTAAAACAGTTGATCATTGTATAACCTTATTATTGCTGTGTACAATGTTCCAAGAGTACATTTCTAGGGGTATATTTTTCCAAGTAGTTCTATATTCTTCTTAAAGATTGGATTTTGAAAGTCCCCTAAAAGATAAAGAACTGTGTTTATTGCCAAGAAATAGAAAATACCTAAGGAAAAAACATCCTTAGCTTCCCTAGAATAGCATTATAGAACATATAGAGTTGGGCCATGTTTAAGAACAGCAACACTTATTAGATGTCTACTGTTGTGCCAGACTGCAAGACATCAGGGACATGAAGATGAAATGTAGCGGTTTCTACCCTCAAGGAGTTTATATTTAACATAGGCAATGAGATATGCACAAATAACTAGAATACAAGTTGAGAAAGATCTAAGTGCACAGCAGAAGCCAGGGAATAATGTTAATAGTTGATAGTTACATGGTACACTTGAGTTGCAAAGCCTCTTCCATATATTATCTCATTTGAATCACAATCCTGTAAAGTAGGTGCTGTTACCATTTTACATTTGAGAAAACTTGTCCAAAGTTACATAGCTAGTAAATGTATGAGAACTCAGGTTCTCCTGATTCAATTACATCATTCTATTTTCCAACCTAGTTGAGTGCTTCAAAAAAGCATAATAATTATAATAATAATAACAAAAATGATAACTACTGGTATCTATGTAATACTTTTAAGACTTGCAAAGCACTTGTGATCTTTATAACAACATTCTGAAGTAGCATCACCCCTATTTTACAGATGGGGAAACTGAGGTACAGAAAGTTCAAGTGACATATTAATGGTTATACAATTAGCAAATGTATGGGGCAGGATTCAAATTCTAATCTTACTGATTGGGTCTATACTCTATCAACTGAGCTATCTAACATCTTTATGGTTGGGAGTGGGAGATCAGGGAGGGTTCATGGAGAAAATGGTATGTGATCTAGGTCTTGAAGAAAGAAAAGATGTTTAGCAAATGATAGTGTCATGTTGACCGTTTGCACATCTATTGTAGGCATGATGAATGGCTTATATAAAAAAAATAATGGTGGGAGAGCACATGATAAGATTGGGGAAGAGTTGAGTAGAGCATAAAATTTGCAAAAAATATTATTAAATATTTTCTAATATTCTAATATAATATTAATAATATTAATTAATTAAATAATAATTAATTAAAATTAATAATAATAATATTCTAATACAAAATATTAGAAACAGCTTACAACCAAACTAAGAAATGTAGAAATAAATGTATACATACACTTATATCAGCAATGGGACACCTTTGATTTTTTTTAAAGAAAAGTAATATTGTCAGATTTGGGCATTATTAAGATGTCTGAAAATAGGGTGAAATCTGATTTAGATCAAGGAAGGGCTAAGGCAGAAATAGGGGGATTATAATAGTCTATATAAGAGAGACAATGACCTTATGATCTAAAGTGGCAGCAGTGGCAATTTAAAGGATGAAAAAGCAGGGAGAGATATTTTGGGTTGAATTTAAGGAAATGGTTAGTCAAGAATTACCATGAGTTTTAAAATCTTGGTGACTAGGGAAAAGAGGAGCAAGTTTGGTGGGGGGATGAAGAATTTAGTTTTGGTTAAGTTGAGCTTGAGGCATAAGGCTGGGGAATTGGAGAAGTATCGATGTTTAGCAAAAATATGAAAATAGAGGGCTGAAGTTGTTATTTTCTCTTGGTGTTGAATGAAAGAAGGAATGGCCATCTTTGAAGAGTGTGGTTAGGGCTGTGGTATTCTTAAGGAAAATCCAAGCAGATTTCAATTAATTTAAGAGGTAGAAGAAGCAGTAGAGGAAGACATCAAGAATTAAAGAGAGGGAAGGATTCTGGGAAGATGAAGGAGTAGGTTGGTAAATTTCAGGCTCTCCAAATCTCCTCCACAGATAGAACAAATTTGTACCGCAGGGTGAACATAGACTGGTGAAAAATCAAGATTTGGGGCAGAATAAGGGTCTATTACAATCCAACAAGTTCTGAAGAAAGACCCCAGGCTGGAATTAACCCATGTGAAGTGCAAATACCTCCTGGCTAGCTCAGCTGGACACCAATCAGAACCTCTCAAGCTAGTTTGTGGCTGGAGTCTCAGCAGGAACACAGAGACTTTCACCTCCTTAATTGTTGGTCGACTTGGATCAGCTGATTGGAAATGCCAGGCCCAGCTGTACCACTGGGACACTGAGAAGAAAGCAGCACTGGTAAGTGCAGGAGCAGTGGGGCAGGGACACTGCTGGCAGTGGATGCTTGCAGGAGAATGGAGCTCTTGGTTTGGGGTTCATGGTCAGAGTGGAGAGCTGAAGGAAAGTTTGAGGTACCATACCCTCACCCCACAATTAGAGAAGTTTACAATAATATCTCTTATTTTAAAAATAAATTGGCGAAGAAGAAAGAATCCCACCATTGAAACATATTTTGAGAATAGGGAATACCAGGGTTCATTTTTAATAAAATACTTTAATTTAAAAAAAACTTCTAATCCAAAAAGTAACATGAAATAGCTCCCTGTCCAGAGAGAATTTATAAAAGATCTCAAAAAAGAATTTAAAAATCAAATGATAGACACTGAGAAAAAACTAAAACTAAAACTAAAAACCATTCAAGAAAAACAAGATTATGAAAAGAAAAGTTAACCAAATGGAAAAGGAGGTACTGAGTCTCAAAGATGAAAATAGTTCTTTGAAAATTAGAATTGGGCAAGGGGAAGGCAGTGAAACTATGGTAGAACAGGAAATAACAAAACATTCTAAAGAATGAGAAAATAAGGGCAGCTAGATAGCATAGTGGATAGAGCATTGGCCCTGAAGTCAGGAGGACCTGAGTCCTTAGATACTTCCTAGCTGTGTGACCCTGGACAAGTCATTTAATCTCAATTGTCTCAGCCAAAAAAAAAAAAAAAAAAAAAAAAAAAAAAGAATGAGAAAATAGAGTATAATATAAAACATCTTATAAGCAAAATGACGGATTTGGAAAACAACAAAATATATATATAAATAGCTGGATTTCTAGAAAGTTGTGACCAAAAAAGAAAACCTTGGTGCCATAATGCAGGAACTAATCTAAGAAAATTGTCCTGAAATGATAGAAAATGACGGAAAAGTAGAAATAAAAAAAAAAAAATCCACCAATTACCACCTCAAAGAGATCCTTTGTGGAAAACACAGGAATATTATTGCCAAATTTTGAAAACCCAGATCAAAGAGAAAATTTTGCAAGAAACAAGAAAAAAAACAATTAAAATATACTGGAGCTACAATTAGAATTGTACAAGACATATCAGCAACCACAATAAAAGACCACAGGTCCTGGAATCACATCTAGCAGCAAAATTATCTCTAATTTTGAATGATAAAAAATGGACATTCAGTGAACTTGCAGATTTTCAGGACTTTCTATCTACCAAACCCGAACTTAACAAAAAATTTAATGTATAAGAGCCAATATCAAAGATCAATTTTAAGGAACTCAACATGGACAAATTGTTTAATTTTTTACATAGGAAATGTATATTACATGTTTTAAGATTCACATCAACAATAAGGTCACTCAAAAGAAAGATTAGCAGAGTTAAGGTAAAAATAGTAGTCATGTTCTACAAATGAAGTGCAGAGGAAGAATAGACAAAGGCATTAGAAGTGAGAGAGGGGCTTATAGTTCTGAAAACTTAATCAAATTAGGAATGGGTTCAATAGGCAACACTACATATATATCACAAAGGGTATGGCACCCTCCAAAATTTATAAATAAAGGAGAAAGGATGGGCAGATGGGGAAGCAAAGGATGAGAGAAAAAGACAAGGGAGAGATTCTTGGGTGGGGGAAGATTAAATAATAGTGAGGCAAGTTATGAAACAGAATTTAAACAAAGAGTCACCAGAGATATGAAAGACTGGTGTGTATGTGTAGTATGTATGAGTGTGAAAGTGTATATATGTATATATAAATATATCTTTTCTTAACTGAAGCTTGCTTGGGGATGGTGGGGGGGATCAAAGGGAGAAATAAGAATAAGATAAATAAGATGGACAGCAAAGAACCAAAGAACAATTTACAAGAAAGCAAAGAAAAATGAATATTAATGAATATAATTTCTTCTACATATATGTGTGTATATATATATATACATATATATATACATACACATATACATACACACACACACTCACACACACATACATTTTCTTGATTGGGTAATTTGTTGTTATATATTTTGAATCTTCCCTGATGTTCTGCTGGGCATATGACAATGTTCTCTTTTGTTTTGCTTTATTTTGTTTTGTATTTCTTTTCTATTTATTTCTCTTTTTAAAATTCAAGTTTTCTTTTTCAGATAAAATTTATTTAAAAAAAAGAAAGAGAATTTGTTGACCATATAACAAGTTTTTCAAGGGATACCTGAGAGCAGCAATAGGAAGATGGGAATAAAGATCAGGGAAGAGTAGAGCTGAGATGGATTGCAATAAGAACATGAGGATAGATTGCAAGAATCTGTTTCTAAAACAGCAACAGTCATAAACAAGTACAGTGATTCTGCTATTATCCCCTCCCCTTAATATTGTTGAGAAAACTGAGGTACAGAAATTTTATGTGATTTTGTCAATGATTACACAAAAAATGAATATCTAAGTTGTGAATATAATCAATCTACCTTAGTCCACAAAGTTACCAGATAAGGCATTCTATACATCCTTAACATGAATATTTATAGCTATGCATTATACACTGTGAATTCATTATTTGCACAAGATTAAATGCATATTCATGTACAAATATATGTATTATTAAACATGATTGTTAATCTAGTTTATTCATATGGAAATATGTCAATATGTACATGTTAAAATATTGCTTGGCATTTTCCCTCCAGCTTCAAGTCAAACAGAATTTCAATTCGTTTATGTTACTTTTATCCAAACCATCTGGAGCTCCCAAGTAGAAGATTGCTTCCATTCTAATCAGAAGAATTATTTACTTCTTTTTGGATCTCAGGTATAGAAGTGAGTTCATTAGAACTCAATGGTAGTAAATTAGACATTGTATTAAACTATTGTTGAATGTTTATTTACTAAAGAAAAAGTTATTGGTTCTGGCCCCTTGTTTTTCACATGATAAGTTAGTAAATGGATTGGTTTACCCATGTTCATATGCTTTATTGATTTGTATAGCAAAATCCTATAATGTTAATTGAATTATAGCTATTAAAATTGATATTTTAATGGTACTATAAACAATACTGACTCCTAGATCATTCAGGTTTAGTAGCTAATTTCTGCTGCCTTGTTGGTTCTAAAACATAAATGAAAGAGGTGGGTCACATCTTTTTAATGCAGAGCATCAAAGATGTCTTGGGCTGACCACTGGGGTCACAATTTGAAAGCTTAAGATCTTTCTTAGGAATGTCTGACTACCTACAAAGGTAAGACTCATGGTAAGAGAGTAAAGAGAGGTTTTGTGGAATGCACAGTGACAGGAAAGATTTATGGAGGAAAAGATAACAGGAAAATGGGAAATCAGGATTTAAAGTGAAAAGGCAAAGGAGAAATTTCAAAGGTAAATATTGTGGTTCAGGAAGAGGTTTCCATAGAATGTTGAATACAAGTATGTCTACATTTGACTCACCCACAAGGATGTTTATCTCATTCAATTCTACAGAAAAACATTAAAGAACCCACTAAGCTTGACCCATGTTTTAACATTAATATTTTTCTAGCAAAGCCAGATAGCTATTTTATTATTGCTCAATCATTTTCACCTGTATCTGATTCTTTATGATCCCATTAGGGTTCTTCTGGCAAAGATACTTAAGTGGTTTGCCATTTCTTTTTCCAGTTCATTTTATAGATGAGGAAACTGAGGCAAACAGGGTTAAGTGATTTGGTCAGGGTCTCATAGCTAGTGCTTTAGTATTTAAAGAAGAATTCAAACTCTGGAATGTCATTCTCTGAAGAACTGAATTTGATAGAAGCCAAGCTGCAATAAATACATAGTGGGCAAGAGCAGGCTGCAACACGTTATAAATTAATAATTATGCCATAAAAGTTGTGGAAAGGATATTATCAGAGAAATTTATGATTGGGGAAAAAATGAGCCTGTTACATTGTGTGAGCAAGAGATAGCTGATGGGCAGCCCATGTGCTCTACTAGTGTTTAGGGAATGTCTGGAAATCTATATGAATACCCCATCATGTTTGCTGAACCCTCTATGATGGATTTATGAGAGAACATGAACAAGGATGGTCATATACAGGACTGGAGATAATGGATCTTCATTTAAAAAAATGCCCACATAGGTGAGCTCATAGATCTATCAACGCCTGCAAAGGACATTTAGCTAGTTATCTATGGGAAAGAAGATAGCATTATCTCCCATGATAATCTGTTTCAGACGTAGAGATTTCAGTTGATTCTCAAGAATCTAGTAGTCTATGAAATATGTAATTTACCAAGATTACGCTCTCAATTTCTTTTTCTTGCCCTATTGATATATCTACCATTCTAGTGCTATGTCAAATAATAGTAGTGATAATGGAGATCCTTGCTGTATCTCTATTAGAGGAATCTTTAGTGCAACTCTATTGTCAATGAGGTAGCACAGTGGAAAGAGCTCTGGACCTGAATTCAGTAAGACCTGAATTCATTTGAATTTGACCTCAGACACTAGCTGTGTGATCCTGGATAAGTCAATCTTTCAGTGTCTCTGTTTCATCAGGGTTGGTGTGAGGATAAAAGGAGATGATATTTGTAAATCTTTGTTTATCTTAAAGCTCTCTGTAAATACCAGCCATCATCACTATCATTTGATATAGAAATTTATCATGCTAAAGAAAGCTCACTTTATTCTAATGTATTTTAATGTTTTTAAAAGAAATGAGCATTGCACTTTGTCAAAAGCTTTTTCTGAATCTATTAATAAGATTGTAATCTCATATAATAGTTTTTATTAATATAATTTGTCTGTATTTCTCCTAATATCGAACCATTTTGTATTCATCATGTAAATCTTACTTGGTTGAAGTATTTAATATTCTTGATATGTTGCTATAATTTCTTTGCTAATATTTAATTAATTTTTGTTGACATTTATTAAAAATATTGGTCTAAAAGAAACAAGGCTAATTTTAATGACCCTTTAAAGGCAACTGAATAAAATGATAAAATGTTCTAATTAAATTAATACCCATATGGCATAGGGATTTTTTGTCTCCTAAAACACAGTCCTTTCTATTTTTTCTTTTGTTTATCTTTTAAGTTTACAATGATCTTGCCAATCACTAAAAAACAAAATTTTCCCCACATTATTTCAAGAGCAATAGAGGATTTTATACAAACCATGAATTTTGGTCACACATGGATTTATTCATTTTCTTAACATTTCCTTCTCAATAACTTCTGCCTCACTCTTTCTTTTATGTCTGACTTAAAGAAAAAAAAAAGGTACCCATGTGACAAATTGTAACTTCCCATTTATAATTCTCATATCTCATCCTGGAATTCTTCCTCAATTTCAATGATTTCCCTACCTTCTGACCTAACCTGTCTTTTAAATATTCCTGGAATCCTAGCTGTCTTTTCCCCTTCATATGAGATCTTCAGAGGCTCCTTACCCTATACCCTGAATACCATAGCATTCTGCCAATCAACTTTGGGTTTCTAAGAAATATTATTGGCTGGCTGACAATGTTCTAGTGTCATGAAAGTGAAAATATTTTTTTCTATCAAATAAGCACTGATACCAAACATATCTACAAACTTGCTTAGGTTTCTGCCACGCTCAAAAACCTTCGCTTGATCCTAAAGTGATTATTCTTGACCCTGTATCTTAAAGCTATTATTCTATAGCTATTCTTTTCTTTATAACAAACTCTTAACAATGATTATCTACAGTCATCTTTCCATTCTTTAATTCCTACTCACTTCTCAATCCACTGCAATTTTGTTCCAGCCCCCAAATCCTACTGAAACTCTTTTCTTCAAGGTTACCAAGTAATTTCTTAAGTGTTAAATTCAGGTGCCTTTTTTTTAAGTCCTTCTTCTACTTGACTGTTCTACATTCTTTGAGGCTTTCTACCATATTCTCTTTCTAGACATTTTTTTCCTTCCTTAGCTTTTATAACACTGCTTTTCCTTCTCCCTTCTATTTTCCCATTTCTTAAATGCCCATGAACTTCATTTTCATCTCTATACATGACTCCCAGAATTATATGTCCATCCCTAAACTCTCTCCTGTTCTCTATTCCTGCAAAATGAATTCCTTTCTTGTTGGACACATCCATCTAGATGTTTGATAAGCATTGAAAACTCAAAATTGTTCAAATGGAATTCTTCCTATTTCTTTACAAACCCATCTTGCTTCCTTTTTCAATCTCATTATCTGACTTGATGCCAATTCTTATTGATCTTTCTTCTACAATATCTTATATCCCCTCTTCCCTATTTTCATAGTCTCTTCCCTGTTTTAGGTCTCCATCATTTGGAAAATCACAGTTCTCTGCTTCTAAGTCTCTTTCCTCATTGATGTTTTCTCTATCAAGCTGCCAAAGTGACAGTTCTAAGACATAAACCTGACTCTTACTTATGTCTAGAGCACAATATTCATTGCTTGTCTCCTACTTACCTTTCTACTCATATTTGATATTATTTTCTATCTTGTACTCTCCACAGCTTTCTAACTCTTCATAAGACATGGCCATATTCTACCTCCACATTTTTATATAATTGTCTTCAAGTTCTTTTTATCTCTTCATCTTTGTGAAGAATTTCTCTCTACAAAGCAGGTGCCATCTACACTAGGAATTTACTTTCTCCTGTACCTCTGTCTCTCCCTACTCTCCTCTTTGTTTGTACTTCATCAATACTTTTGAAATTACTTTTTATAAATTTGTTATTTACTTATGTATATATTTTATGCTCTCAATAGAAAATAAGCTCCTTGAGGGCAGCAACTGTTTTGTTTTTATCTTTGTATTCCCAGTACCCAGTACATATACCAAGCACTGAATAAATGCTTATTGGGTTGAATGGAATTAAATATAGCACTTAACAGTTGATACTGAATTAGAAGATACTGAAAAGAAGAAATACAGTGATTATGATGGCTCAGTTGGTGGTATATATGGTAAAGCAGAATCTTTTAAAATATACAAGATGACAATTTGGGGCAAATAATTAATATGTCTATACTCTTACTAACTTACCTACATGTATGGCTAAGTCTGAGTCACAGTAGGTTTGGGAAGTAGAGCCATTAATACTTTAGTGAAAGAGTGAATTGCCTCTGAGAAGTGAAAGAGGCAGCAGGTGGTTGAGGCTGGGGCTGGAGGTAGAGGTGAGAGAAAGCTACCAATTCTGATGAGGCTTATTTATTTATTTAGTTGTCCCTTGCATTATTATAGAATTTGATTAATTTTCCTCAAATAAAAGTTGTTTTTTAAAATGGATTAAAAAAGCTTGCAGGTTAAAAACTTATTATACTTTATATTTCCTGGTAAATAAATGATTCCTTGAAAGTGAGTTAGGTACTTAGGAAGATACTTTTTTTTTTCTCAAATACTAGGTTACCATTTTATTTAGCACCAAAGATTTAATTAATCACCTACTAAAACATCTAGCTTATTATAGAAGAGCGACTTAGGTGGGGAGAAAAATGTGCCTCATCCTTTGAAGAGGTAAAAGAAGACATAGGGAGAGCAGAGAAAGGCATGTGTAGTATTGTGGAATAAGGACCCAGATTTCTCATGTTTTGTGGTATTTCTAGAGACCTTAACATTGCTGAAAAAGCCTAAGGGTAAATCCCTATATTTTTGCCTGCCTGCATTTTGAAATTCTTTCACAGGCTAATTGTACAACATTTCAGAGCCTGATTCTTTTTGTACAGCAAAATAACTGTTTGGTCATGTATACTTATTGTGTATCTATTTTATACTTTAATATATTTAACATCCACTGGTCATCTGGCTATCTAGGGGTGGGGGGAAGGAGGGGAAAAATTGGAACAAAAGGTTTGGCAATTATCAATTCTATAAAATTACCCATACATATAACTTGTAAATAAAAAGCTATTTTTAAAAAGCCTATGGGTAAACTAATCTGAAAAAAGTAGAAGAATGTGGAAATATATGGGAAAATATATTATCTTGAAGCAGAACAATAGATAGCACCTCCTCGACTTTTTGTACTCCTTCCTAAAATGTTCCAATCACAACTTGATCCCTGTATCCCATTAACTATACCTTCATGTGTCTCCTTATTTATATGTCTCTCTCAGCATTATACTGTAGGCCCTCATTTGTCCTTCAACTCTGCATCACCCTGAATCCAGTTGTAAGACTACAAATTGGTGAGCCATCCTCCATTTAGCTGGAGAAAATGACTAAAGAACGTATGTTTGCCTCCATAATCCAGTTGTCCTACTTGTGGTCACAAGTAATAAAATTCCTTGGATTGAGGCAGAAAACACAGAACAATGAATCAATCCTCCCACACTTAAGCATTGCTCAATTTTAGAGAAAATTTGAAGATGGGAATATTTTAGTTCCAACCTTTTTTCTTCTTGTTATAGTAGAGGTATTCTCACTATGCTCAATGGACTTCACTGAATAAAGAACATGGGAGATACTTCTTATGGAGCATCGTCGTCCAGCAACACAGATACAAGGAGCTATTATTTCATGGAAGCTGACACTGTGAAAGCTCAGATCTGTATAAATTCAGTCCTTCAGCTCCTCCCTGGCTAGGCCCCTCACAGAGATTCTGTGGGGTGGGAGTCATCCACATAGCACATCAGGGATTCAGAAGACTGCAGCAGTTAATCATTTTGGATGCTTTATACACTTTTTGCAAGCTAATTCTGCAGAAAACCCAAGTAAATGATGCAGAACTTACTAATGAATCAGTCCTGAAATTTTCATTTTTCTGCATTATTGTGCCTTTGTGTGCTGCTTTTCAGTGGTGGACTTGACATCTGTTATCCTGAATCAGATAATGAGGACCTTTAAAAAAGATACTTTACCTTTTTCTCATTTCTTTACTAGGACTTCCTTTTAACCAAATTTTAATTCAATGTCATAAGTTGAAACCATGGATTAGTAAGGTTAGTATTTAAGAGACCAGTTGCATTCTACTTCCAAATTTGTTCAGTTAACTTCAAGGATATTATCACAACATGTAAATGTTTGTCTCAAGGAAGAGGTAATAAGTAATAATATTGTTGTCTGTAAAAGCTGAGAAAGGCTGAGAAAAACAAGATGTAGAAGAATTAATATATTTGTGTGTCAATAAAAGACAAAAGTAGTGATAGAAATCTGTAACATTATGCTTTAAATCTTGTGCCCCCATTTTAGTTTCCCCTGGGAATGACTGATTTTCTTTCATTTCTAGCTATTATCTAAGTCTCCTCAGTTCATTCACCAGCACCAAATTAACCAAGTACAGAAAACAAAATAAGTTGATGATGTACAACAAAGAATACAAAAGGACTTGATCATAGTCAAGAAAAATTTCCCCTCTAACAAAGCCTTCCCTGAGGGCTTATACCATCACCTCAGAGTTGTAATACAACTCTCTGGTTGAGTTTTTCCCTCCTGAATGGGGGAGAAATTTGGGTTGCCAGAGAATTTCTTCTCTGATTGGGTCTCCTTCCTTTGGGACTCATCCACTGGTGCTGTGGGAACCAGTGAAAACCAAAGTCTGTTTTTATTCAATTTAGTACTATGCCTTATTATTCCCCAGCTATGCTGCCTGAAGTTTAAAGACATGATAGAGGCACACTCTTATTAACTTTTCCCAGTCTCTGTATCCTCTTGTTAAGACTTTGAACTTCTGCTATTACTTTAATCTCTCTATCTGTCATCTTCTTCCTAATGCAGACTCAGGAAAGAACCATCATCTGGGCTTCAGAGCTACTCAACACATTTCTAGATCTAGAGACTTCTTCCTGAACTACATGAAATATGTGTGTGTGTGTGTGTGTGTGTGTGTGTGTGTGTGTGTATGTTCATTTGTTTCTCATTAGAATTTAAACTCATTACCTGTAGGGATTGTTTCATTCTTTGTACCTGTATCCTCAGCACCTAGCACAGTGCCTGGTATTGAAGGAAGAACTTAATAAATATTTGGTGGGCACACAAAAGGATTGTTTAGGCAGGGACTAAATTCTTACAACTTTTATTTCTTACACAAAGAGGTCTGTGATTCTCACTCTTGGTTTAGTTATATAACTACATTTTACTCATCTCTTCCTGTCCTCAAGATGTTTACTCTTTCATATGGTTAGCATCTCAGACTGAGTCTTTTCAGGCAGGTTAAAAACCCTTGAACTCTTTTTCATTCTTTATTCTGTCATTCTTCCCTTCATGCACCTCACCTAATAGATGGATAAACCACGTAAATTGTCTTGAGGCTCAGAGAAGAAACAGTGGTGGGAGAGGGGCAAGTGTGATGGAGCCACTGCGAATGTTTCTGCCCCTATGTAAAAGATCCATGTCACCCTGACTGAGGAATCTAACAAATAGCTTAGCTCTAGTTTCCATTGCAGGCCATTCTAAACATGCTTACTCTTATATATGAGTAGCAGAACACTTGGAATGGAAAGATGCAAGGATGACCTGCTTACCAGGGGAAGCAGGGATCTCCACTTTTCATCTATAGCTCTGCTTGGTTTCAACTTCAGGAATAAATGCCCCTGCCTTAGCACCACCTGGTATTCCCCATCCCCTTTCCAGTTTTCTCTTATGTGTTATCTTCCCCCATTCAATTTTAAGATCTTTGAGAACTGGGACATTTTCCTTTTTCTCATTTGTTTCCCTAGCACTTTAGCACAGTGTCTGGTGCATAGTAGGCAGTTAATAGATGTTTACTAAATTGAATTGAGGGAAAACAACAATCTGCTCAGCTAGTCTGAAATTCTATTTTTGGAGAATTAGTCTAAGGAAAGGCAATCTTAGGAAGAATAACGTATTAAACTGTCCTTAATCATTACTACGTTGGCATGAATTTATTTATGAGATTCTTTCTAACAGGATTTTAGCTGAGTGAAGGCCTCTTAACCAAAATAAGTTCAGAACAACAACAATAAAAATGACTTCAGAACAAAGAATATTAGATGAGATCTTAGATGAGAACACAGATCTTTGGAAGGTTGGCGGTAAACACATCAGATACCAGAACTGTTTCAGAAGAACCAGGCTTGAAAAAATGGGACCATTTCATTCTACCATTAAATGTAAGAAATGAAAATGAAAATATCCCAGGATACAATCATCAGTGACACTGGTATGTCACTATAAGGACCTTCTCTCTCTTCAGAGGACAGCCACTGAGGCCTAGAAAGATAAGAGAATGAGGAAGGAGGGGAATTCAGGTAGTAGTAACTACTTCACAAGGTTTGGAAGATAAAATCTCAAAGGACTGCAGATTGAAGAATCTGAATTAGGATTTAAAAAAAAACTTATATACAAGTCAAATTTCCAAATATCTCCAAGTAGAGATCCTCAGTAAAGGGACTATTTATTCATTAGTCTTCCTGCCTTGAGTCTCTTACCATGATAATCTGTCCTCCACTCAGCTATGAAATTAGTCTTCCTACCATTCCAGTCTTCCTATATTTTATTCACTTTCAGGTATTCTTGCTTCCTTACTATTCCTTGAATACAGTATTCCATGTCTGACACTCTGGGAACTTTTACTGAATGTTCTCCAAGCTTGGAACTCTTATCCTTCTCATCTCCCCCTCCTGGTTTTTCTAGCCAAAGTCCCACCTTCTTCAAGAAGCCCCTTCTCTCTGAGTTTTCTCTTTGAGATTATCTCTAGTTTATCCTATATGGATCTTGTTTGTACATAGTTGCATAGGCTCTTTCATTAAACTGTGAATTTTTTTAACCTTTCTTTGCATCCCTAGAACTTAGCCCAGTGTCCAGCATGTAGTAAGTTGCTTAATAAATGCTTCTTGACTGACTGACTCATGAATTGATAAGAAAGATGTGTGTTTAACATACCAATTTTAGAAAATTGGAGACTTCTAAAAAACTGGAGATTGGACAATTGCTTATTCTCTTAAGTACTTTGAACATTCTGTAAGAGAGCTTAATTATATAATCCTGAGTGAATCATATCACTTTTCTGAGCCTCTGGTCCTCATTTGTGAAATGGAAAGACTGGATTAAGTGATTCCTAAAATCTCTTTCACATCTAATAAATAGTCCATGATTCTGAGCTCCTAAGTCAATATGTATTATCTATAGAGACAGTATTGCTTAGCAATACTGGACTAACGATTGCAGTTTCCAAAATTTTGAAGCACTAAATAATGAGGCCTTCCTCTCTTAAATATTTTCTGTTCTCTTTGTGTTTGAAGATGGTAATATAATAGTCATTACTGATGTGTGTGTGTGTAAGCATGGCCAAGAGATCAATTGGGAGAGTGATGTCTATTGAATAAATGTTGAATTAAGTTGTTGAATTGAAAGGCAGTCTCCAGAGGTACAAGCCAATGAATAAATTAAAAAATGAAAAAGGGGAGCTTTTTCACTCTCTATTATAACAAAACAGAATGCTCTTAAAGCAAAACTATGGTTACAAACTTGATTTTCAGTACCCCCATCTTCTTTCTGTATACTTTCCCTTCCTTCCTTCCTTATTCTCTTACCTTTCTAGTCCTCAGTGGCTTCCTACTTAGTGGTCATCCTATGAAGAAGGAGAAGGTCCTCATGGTGACATGTTGGTATCACTATTGAATATCTCCTGGGGGTACTTTCACTTTCAATTCTTACATTTAATGGTAGAATGAAAAGCTATTCCCCTTTTAAAAAGAATTTCAGACAACCTTGAACCAAGTGTAAAAAGTGTTTTACATAGGTGAGTATCCAATGATCTATTTATGATCTCCCCACATATTATGTGAGCTCCTTGAAAGTAGGGATTGTTTTGCTTTTCCATTTGTATCCCTAGGTTTAGCTGAATGCTTGGTAAATGCTTTCTTCCTTCCTTCATTCTGTTCTCCCTCCTTTCCTCTCTAACTCTCCCTTCTTCTCTCCCTCCCTACTTTCCTCCTCTTCCTTTTTACCTTCCTTTCTTCTTTCCTTCCTTACTACCTTCCCTCCTTTTTCTCCTGCCATCCTCTTAGTCTTTCATTCCTTAAAGCAATTGCTTCTCAAGGGGCTAAAATTCTCTCTCATCTAACCTTAAAGGGAAGAGGTTAGTCTAAACAAATGATATTTGTCACAAGGTCTAGCCATTCACCAGCCTGTTTGCTGAATAGTTCTGCCTAAGGGTCCCATTGGCATCTCAAACTCAGCATATCCAAAATAGAATTCATTATATTTCCCCAAAAACCTATCCCTCCTCTAAACTTTCCTATTTCTTTTAATAGTACCATATCCTTCCAGGACCCAGGTTTATGACCTTGAAATTATCCTTGAATCTTAGCTTTACCTCAACCATATTATCTAATCAATTGCCAGGTCTTGTATATTCTTCCTCTAAAATATATTTTATATCCACCCTTTTCATTCATATCTCTACATTGGATTTAACATTTCACTTAGATAGTAGCCCTTGAATTGGACTCCCAATTTCTAGTCTTTCTGTTGGACAAACTAGCCTTCAAACACCTGCCAAATTGATTTTATCCCAGGTCCAGCTCTCACCCCTTTTTAATCTTTTTTTTTTCCATTTTACTCCCTTTTAGGCATTTTTATTTAATAACATTGGGCCTACTGGGAGTTCCTCACATATGGCATTCTATCTCTCCTTTGCATAGGGAGTCCCTCATGAACAGACTATACTTCTTATTCACCTCTGTTCATAAAATCCAAAGCTTTCTTCAAATTCTTACTTAAATATTTTATATAATACCTTTATAGTTTCTTTTTATTAGTCTCTCCTCCTCTCCTCTTTGTTCTCTCTCTTTCTTTCTGTGTGTGTCTCTCTCCTTCCCTCCCTCACCTCTCTTTCTCCCTCTCTTTCATCCTTTCTCCCTCTGCATTACTTTGGACTTCATTTGCTTCTACTCCTCTGCTTTTATGTTGTTCCCATCAAGTGGAACGCATGCTCCTTGAAGACAGGGATTGTTTTTCATTTACATTTCAAAAATGAATTGACTTGAACATTTGATTGAACTGATTGAATGCCCTAGGAAGTCACAGAAAGACTCATGGAAGTATGGAAAATTAGAAATATTGACTAATAGTGCTTGAAAGTTGCCTCCCCACACTGCTCTAAGTGCCTCCCTGCTTAATGATAGGGGTAGCGAATTCCAAAATCAGTTAGTCAAGAAGTAGTTATTAAATGCCTACTTTGTACCAGGCACTGGTGACACAAAGGGAGTCCCCACCCTCAATGATTTCATAATCCAATGAGGAACAATCAAACATCCAAACAACTATATACAAAGCCCTATTTCCTGATCTTTCACTGTGAATTTTGAAAACCATTACCAGCCCTTCAGAAGGAAACTTTCTGGCAATATTTCTTCTGCCATCAAAAATGTTTCCTTTCCATGGGTACTCCTTCTTATGTAGAATCAGGCACTATGACTTTTACTTCTGTTTGCAAGTCAGGCCAGAGGTGGTTTGTGGGTATTTATCTGTGTGTGTGTGTGTGTGTGTGTGTGTGTGTGTGTGTGTGTATTCCATTATGTTAAAGAAAAGATTAAATTAAAGAATAGATCAATTTAAGGAGCAGTTAGGTGGTACAGTGGATACAGCACCAGCCCTGGAGTCAGGTCAGGAGAACCTGAATTCAAATATGACCTCAGATACTTACTAGTTATATGACCCTAAGTAAGTTACTTAACCCAAATTGTGTCAAAAACTCCCCAACAAACCAACAGAATCATTTATTCTGGGAAACATAATAAAAGTAAATAGTCAAAATGAGCAGCAATATCAGAGAAGTATTGTACCCAAGTTGCTCAGGATACCTGATCTCTGAAAAAAGAACGGGTCCTCCCTTCCTGAAGGAGTAATTCTACTGTTCCAGCGCCTAGGTCCCTTTGTTGCTTTTGTATCACATGTTTGACCATTTCTACTCCCCTATGGGATGTACCCCAAAATCCTCACATTCTGGTGCCTGTCTCCTCCCATGACCTTCCCCTTTCCATCGCCTCTCATATTTCCTGATTTCTAATCCAAATACTTCTTCCCATGCTTAATACAACTTTCCCTGACTGGGGTAGAATGTCCCTTTCTTCCCTTCCTCCTACATCTTACTTTTGCCCACAACTGAATTTCCTCCTCAGAATTCCTAGCTATGACTCTTTAATTGTACAATAGGATGTTTTGAAATTTTTAATTCCATTTTAGTCTAAAAGGAATTCCTTTTTACTGTTGTCTTATTTTGGTAAGTTAATTTTCCTAGTATAATTTTGAATAGTAGCAACAAAATAATATCTTACATTTATATAAGCTTTTTAACTTTGCAAAATATTTCCACAACTACAATCTCACTTCAAAATAGCATTCTATCCACCCACCCTTTATGCTCAGAGCTTCTAAAGATTTCATTGTAAATGGACTTTTACTAAGGCAAAAATATGTCTGGAGTGCTTTCATCTAAGGTATTCCAATTACTTTGGGGATATTGTTTTAGGGGTTTGAGATCCCTTATCTTACTAAATGTGAAGGCTGTTTAAAGAGTACTATACTGCAATTGGGTCATCATGGCAGGGAGCTAGAAATAATGTTTTACTTCTGATTTCCTCATTTGCAATAGGAAGATTTAAGTAATAAAAGGCTGCTGAAAATGGCCTAGAATTAAATTGGTATTAGGAGAAACAAGGTGGAAATGAGGTGGAATGCCCTCCTGTGAAAAAGAAAAAAAAACATAATTCAGCCAGGAAATCTGATGACTTGTCCTTATCTTATAGGTAGCTTGAATAGTACTTATTTTTAGTCAAGAACTTCCCCTTAAAAAGGGGACAATGTAACCTCTGCCTTTAGATACTTGAATACCTTTTTAAAATAACTATTACGACAATTTATAAATTGAGTCTTATTCGTTCAAGAGTTGAGCTTATAGCTTAATTTTGCATAATACAGTAAACTTCACCCTACCTAGTCACAAAAGGATATTCAGCTCTTTCTCAATTCTCATTTATTCATTCATGTAGTCTTCCTATTATATATATGTATATGTATATGTATATGTATTATATATATGTATATGTAAGCTTTGGAGTCAGAAAGGCCTGGATAATAAACCTACCTCTGACAATGAATAATTCTGAGACCATGGATCTTCACTTCTTAATTCATGGATACTTAAGCTCTCTGGGCCTCAGTTCCCTTATTTGGTAATGATTCTTTCATTACTTACTTTATAGTTTACAGTGAATTTCAAATATGTAAAATATTGTAATTTTTCAAACTATAAACATGTTAAAGATTATTATTTTTTTTAAAGCTTTATAAAAGAGTGTCAAAACCAAGTGTTATGTGAAGTCAAAAAAGTAAGATTGAAGATATAGAAGTTACAAACATTTCCCACCCCTCCTATCTGTACCTTCTCCATGATCTAAGAGCATCTACTGACCCAAGCCACTTTAAACTTAGGAAGTTTCTACATAGTATTATTATATAAGGGACAAGATCAGGGAAAGATTTTTGGGGAAGGTGACAATTGTGACCAAAAGCATGGATAGGGGTTCTTGCTTTGGTTCTTTCCTGCCCAGTAACTATTCAGCTAAGAGAGACAATGATATAAAGGAGGAAGGTCTTTCCCATCTGAGGTTAACATTTTTCAAGAGTATAGATCTCTTGGCACTTAGCTATGTAATGCTGGACAAGTCACTTAATCCTGTTTGTCTCAGTTTTCTAATCTGTAAAATGAACTATAAAAGGAAATGGCAAACTACTTCAGTGTCTTTGCCAAGAAAACCCCAAATGGGATCACAAATTGCAGCTTAACTGAAACAATTCAACAACAAAATGATTCTTTTGTGGAAGAGAAAAAAAAAAAAGAGTATAGATCTCTGTTCTTTGCCGTTTTGCATATGTAACCTGAGTTTTAAACCTGGGTTTTGTTTATTTCTTGCTGTTAAGCATGATTTAATGTTGGTGAAGAAAATTATTACTCTATGCTGAGTGGCTACAGAAGTGAAGTTGATGGATAAACTCTGAACAGAAGAGACACTCTTCATTTCTGCGTCTAGAGAGACACAGGTATTTCCAGAATATCTTGAGGGTTGACTCTAGAGAAAAGAAAGACAAAGGCTTTCTTGCAGACGTGTGACTGAGCCAGTAGCTCAACTTGTACCTGATTTCCAACTTGTTTCATTAGAGATTTTGAGGAATTTCTGCTTGGCTGATATAAATATCTTTCTTTTAGTTGAGAGTTCTCTCAATGGAAAAACTCATTCATGTTTTGTATTTTTTGATATGTTCTAAAGTTATAGAACTTCAACATTTGTTATCTGCTCGGATAAATGGACTTACTATTCACTATTTGTGATGGTTTTTTTGTGTAACAGCATATTTTGGGAAAGGATAAAATCCACTAGTCTAAGAATTTTTAGAGAATTCTTCCCCTTAAAGGATAATAATCAGTAAAGATAGTGACTGTTGCTTTTGGACCTATAAATTATCCTTCTAGTCTAGCAATATTTGGGAAAAGGGGTAGGAAATTGATACAATTCTAGTCCAATGCCCCTTATCAGAGGACTATAGATTAGTGAGCCTCATGATTCCTCCTTGTTCCCTTCTAGGGAAGAATCAAACTCTGCGGTAGGGGAGAGGTTCCAAAGGTCTCTAGCCATGTCATTTAAAGTCATATTTATACAATCCATAAGGACATATACATAATATACACAAACATGATAAACCTTATTTGTTTGTTCATTCCTGTTTTATAGGAGATTGTATATATCTATGATGTAGTGAGGAAGGACTTGTTATGGAATGCCCCAAGTTGCTGTCAGTTCTTGCTCTGTGCTGTTCAATTTTCTTAATGAGTAAGTTGGATGAAGATGGGGATAAAATACACATTTTTTTTAGATGATCAAAAATAGGTTTCTTTGGATGGTTAAAAAAATATTCCAGAGGGCAGTTTACTTCTGCAAAGGATCCTGACAGGCTAAGATGATAATTTAATTTAATCTGTCTCTTTCTCTTAGACAATTGACTGAATCAATCAACAAACTTTTATTAAGCCCTACTATTTGCTAAATAAAGACAACTAGATAGCATGATGGAAAGAGTGCCAGTCTAGAGGCAGGAAGCGTCATTTTCCTGCATTCAAATCCAGTCTTTAAACAAATTGCAATTATTATTCTGGGTAAGTCTTTGCCTCAGTTTCCTTATCTGTAAAATGAGCTGGAGAAAAAAATGAAAAAAATACCACTCCAATATCTTTGCCAAGAAAATCCCAAATAATATCATGAAGTCAGACATAACTGAAAAACAACTGAACAACATTTTCTAAATAATGTGCTAAGAGACTGCTGTCTCTGTCCTAAGGAAGCTAATGTTGAACAACATCTATATTAAGGAATCAAAAAAGAAAAAAAAAAAAAAGATGAGGAGTCAAGAGAGAAATAAATCCAGTTGAGGAAATTGTTAACAGTGTTCAGAACTTCAAAAAAGTAAAAAATAATGTAGGTTAGAAAAAAATGTTCCTAGATTTGATGATCTGGTGATCACTAGTGGCTTGAGAGAGAGAAGTAAATCAGTGGGCCAGAATCTCAGTTAATCTAAGTAACTGGGGAGAGAATGGAAAATGAGTAGATAGAGATACTAGGAATAGACCACTTTTTCAATAAGTTTATCAGTGATTATAGAAGAGATGAGATGGTGACTAGGATAGAGTAGAAGAATACAAGCTTTCTTCTTTTTGGATTAGAGAGAACTGAACATAGTTTATAGGTTAAATGGGTAAGAATCAATGGAGAAGGGACAGATCTATATGTGTAAGGAGAGGAGAGGATGAGAAGGAAGTGATAGCTGAAGCAATGTCCTGGAGAAGTCGGGAGGGAATAAAATTAGGTGGCTCCAGAGAAAGATGATGAGTTAATGATGAATAGGGATATCTCTGTGTCACTGGGTGATGATTCAAAGAAGCTTAAAGGAATGAGGCTGAAGGAATTCACATCAGAGATCCCTTAATCTTCTCAATGACATAATTGCAGAGGTAGAGGAACACAAGATGAGAGGGAAAAATTTAGGATCATTTCTGTGGCAAATGATTTAGGGCATCAGTAAGGATTAGTGGTGTCAATGATATAGGAAGTTAATAAAAGTAAAAATGGATGGTTGAGGAGCAGCAAGAGTCCAGGCTTAGATTACATACCATAAAGTTAGATAACAAATCAGTTCAATTTAATGACTTTTTCTAATGATTCTCAAGAGAAAGCTTATGAAATCAATTGTTGGGGGATAACTAGGAATAAGGGACTGGAGACCAGACATGGTATAAAGAGAGAGTAAAGTATTGAAGTGTTCAACAAGGAGACCAGTGCTAAGTATGAAAGCAAATGGAGCCAGAGCAAGGAAGTAAGACTGACACAATAAGAATGGACCAAAAGATTGAAAGTTCCCCTTAGGGGGGATAGTAGGTTCATTATGAATGACAAATATATAGAGTAGGAACATTAAAAGAATAGAAACTCAGAATACTAAGTCTGTAATGCAGTACAATTAAAACGTTGATGAAGTCTTGCCAATATATGACTAAAGTAGGGCAGAGGAAAAGGTTCTTGAAGTTGGGAGTGAGGGATAATGCAGGTATATTTTTAAGAAGCATAATCAGCATGAATATTGAAGTAACCTAGAATGATAGGGGACAATTGCAAAGGAAGATACTAAAATCATTGAGAAAATTGGGATAATGGCCTGAAGGTCAGAATAAAACAGCAAAGAAGAATAGGACAGAATGCCATAAATAGGTTGCTTCAAGAAGGGCAGAGTTCTGGGATGAAACACAGCCATTCCCCTTTAATAATGATGATGCAGGACACTTGAGGAAAGGAACGTGGGAACAGTGTGGAGATAGAATGGTGAAGTTGTCCCTATGTATGGTCAGTGCACCCAACTGATCATGTCTAAGTCTACATCATGTGACTAGATTCATAACTATATGTCTGTTATACATTAATTGACCATATTAGTTAGTTAATCTAATGAAGCAAATTCAACCAAAATCAGTGACTATATTTAATTGGCTGGTTGTTTAACTGAATCATCTGCTTAGTTCAATCAACACAGTCTGTCTGGCATATTCATGGTCAATGATGTGAATGTAGTATGTGGGCTCCTTTTTATTTAACATGTTTCTCTAGGAGTAGAGCAACCTAGATTTCCTTAGAAATCTTAGTTCTCTGAGGTATGAAGTAATCCTAGCACAAGGGAATATAATTCTATAGAAATGGCCTCAGGACTGGATTTGATATGTTCATCCCCCACCCTAACTCACTGTTGATCTGTTTCACATTTGATTGGAAATGTGGAAAGGAAGAGACTGTGAATTTGAAGATAGATTTCAGAGTTCAGCCCAAAGGCTTCCTGGAAGTGTGAATACTGTATGGGAGAAAACAATAGCTAAGGAAAGATGCTTAATGTGTTGTACATTAATTTACATTCAATAAAAAAGCCTTCTAGCTATAATTATCACATTTTTGTTAATATTGAAATTCTAGATGTCAAATTTAATACTTGAGTAAACTAATTATACAATCTTTTTTTAGCTTTGCCAAACATTTTCTATAACATATTGAAAATTTTCAAATTTTTTGCTTAATCTACATTTCAAGTATTGAATGATTATCTGATAAAATTGCTTTAATTCCCCACCCATCTATTATTTCGTTAATCTTTTTTTTTTGCCCATTGTCTCCCCTCCCATCCAAATGCCTTCGGTGTTCTTTTGTTAAGGACACTGTTTTCAGACAGTGTTAATGTGTCTTCTTTAATCATGCCTTTGAGTCTTTTTTTTTTTTATATGCATTTTGCCAAATAGTTCTAGGTGGAATTGCCTCTTAAGATTTCCTCTTTGGCTGCCGTACATTCAGGCTCAAATTGTTGTGCTCAATAGTGCCATTGTCACATTATGATGGGGAAAATGCTTCATCATGTGTTATAGAGCAAGATGAAATTTTCACTGAGGAGCTCAGGGATCAAAGTAGAGGAAAAATACTCATTTTTATGCATCGAGTCATTATGAAAGAAGAAAGAGACATTAAGATTACCAGAGAGTATTTTTTTTTATGTTTAATACCTACCCAGAAAATGTATTGATCCTAATTTGTTTTTATCATATATATGTAAGATGAATGAATGGTAGAACAAAGAGATATACACATATATGTATGTATGTGTGTATACACACACACACACATATGTGGGTTTATATATATTATTTTATACATATATGAGGGAGGAACCGAGCCAGAGTCAGATTCACAAAGGCAGAGAGGATTGGGCAGGGGGTGGTGGGGAGACTTATTAATAAATGATGACAGTTTGGGGAGTATAAGAACTCCCAACTTATTTTAGGGAATTTTGAAAGAAATATGCTATTTGATCCTCAAGTGAAAAGGATCATTGTGCTTTTTATAGTGCAATGTCAAACTCCCAGCTAATAGGAGCTAATTCCTTATTATATAAAAATACCCTTCCTAAAGTCATATCCACATGGTACTACAAGATTCCCTCACAATTCCAAGAAATTAAGTATCTCTTTGCTTTAAAAAGAGGCATTTATCTGAGGAGAGACCATTATCAAAAATTAAGCTGGGCACTGAAGCCAGACTGGCCTTCTGTATAGCTTGCCTTTTGATATGTGATACCCCTACATCAGTGAAAACTGTAGATAAACCTATTAAGACACAATCTAACAATGGAAATGAGGTACTACTTGTCTAAGTTCTTTGTCCTGCAAAGATTGTGGAAAGAACTGAATGAATGATTTTCCATTCCAGCTCCAGCAAGTAAGCCACTAGTTTCAATTCAGTTTAAAAACATTTACTGAGTACCTACCTACTAAAACTTCAGCAACTACAGTTATCCCTTCCACAACACGACTTTCCCCATCCCAATTTGGATAAATCATGGATCAGCATAAAAAATTAGATGGGAATTGGGGGGGGGGAGATTTTTGTGGAAGCAGTAGACAATACAGAAAGTGTTTAGAAACTCAGACATGAATAAAATGTGTATATGCTAATGAATAATATCAGCATATTTTAACTTTTAATACCACAATAGTTCAGACTTCTTCTCTGGTACAAAGAGATGGCCCAAAATTTTTACACAGATTTTCTAAATTGTGGGGGAGTCCCCCATCCCGAACTAATACTTTATTTCCCTGAAATGTGGAAAAGATAGCTATATTCTGGGCAATGTTTGATACTCAATACTGGGCATACAATGACAAAAAAAAAAAAAAAAAAAAAAAGCAATCCTGTCCTCAAAACACATCCGCTCTATTGAAGCAATAGACTATGAACATAAGCTAGGAAATATAATTCATCTACAAAATTATATACACAGTACTTTCAAGAGAATGAGAATTCAAGGAATGAAGAGAAAGAATGAATGAGAAAGGAGACTGCAATTGAACTCTGATTTAAGGGAAACTAAATATGGTGAGGGCTGTGGTCCATATTTAACATGAGGGTGGTGTTGTGTGACCTACAGAGATGTAAAGGTGTCCCACCTTTCTTCAAGGGAAACTATTTCCTATGGAGGAAAAGCAGGAGATTGAGGTCAGAAGCTGCCATCCTATCTCCTCAAAGAGAAAAGTATTCTGGGCTAGAAATATATTTCTCTGCTTCCCTTAAATTTTACTTGATCTAGAGGATTCAGTTTTTTATATTCATGCTAACTTCTGATTACTGTTTCATTAGTTGGGGGAAGCAAGACTTACGCTCAGTATCCAAGACTTGACCCTTTCCCATCAAATATCAATTCCATAATGAATACAGATATGAAAAATAGAAAAGAAACCCATTTATCCAATTCAAAAATTAAATAAAAATCAGAGGTGTGTGTGTGTGTGTGTGTGTGTGTAAATATTTTCCAGACAATACAGATTGAGAGTTCTTCAATTGGGGATGAGTTACCTCATCTCAAGGGCAACTAAGAGGTAATGGATAAATCAATGGGCCTGAAGTCAGAAAGATTCATGTACATGAGTTCAAATCTAGCCTCAGACAATTACTAGCTGGGTGACTTGGGCTGTTTGCCTTAATTTTCTTATCTATAAAATGAACTGGAGATGGAAATGGCAAAGCACTCCAGGATCTTTGCCAAGAAAATTCCAAATGGGGTCACAAAGAGTGTTCCTGAAAAATGACTGAATAACATCTAAACTCAACTGAGAGTCTCAGATCCCAATCAAGGGAAAAATCTCTGAAGTCTCACGTTGATAATAAGAACCTTATATAGATTTTCAGTTCCTCTCATGTCAACTTTCTAGAGTCTTTTCCTTCAGCAAAATGAATTGGCATCTTTTATCTTATCTAGTAAAACTGGAAGCCAGAAGCACCTGAAGCGACCACAGTACAGGATGAGCTGGAAGAAAGTTCTGAAAATACTCAAGCTCAAAGAGAGCCAACTTCTCTCTCCTGCTCTTGTCAACTTTTCCCTCGCCCCTCTCTCCTCTTTACCTCCCCCCCTCCATGCAGGTGCAGGGGATTGCTCTCTACCTATGAAGGTCCTATATCAAGGGGCATTGGGACTTAGTTACATAGGGATTCCACAACACAGATGTAGAGAAGAAGTACATTCCAAACAGGGGACACTGTTTATTTTCCCAAAAGCACACAAATGGGAGATGGAATGTCTCCATGGGAAATAGTTGGCAGTCCAACCTGACTAAAACCGAGAAGGGTAGTAAAGGCATACTTAAGCTTCTAATCCACAAAGGGACATAATACAAAAAAAAAATATGGAATGGGAGGTAGGTAACAGATTGTGGAGGACTTTAAATGCTAGACTGAGGATTTTATATTTTATCCTAGAGGAAGCTTTTAGAATTTATTTCAACTTATTTTTAATGAAGTCATTGTTACTGTTTCTCCTGCCAAATTATTTCCTGTATAGTTAATGAACTCAGATCCAGCAGATCACATACAGTCATTATAAGGGCTAAGAATAAATAGATAGGGTGCCACTTGGTGGTACATAGCTGAAGGACTATAGAAAAGGGCCTGGCTTCGAGGCCGGAGAACCTGAGTTCACATCCTATCTCTGATGATTGTGAACTTTATAATCTTGGACAATTCATTTAAATTCTTTGGCTTTCTTCTCTAAAAAATGAGGGAATTGAACCAGATGACCACTAAGGTCCTTTCTAGCTCTATGACCCGAAGAGTAAGTGTCCCAAGTGGCCACAGTCTGCTCTAAGAAGCTTGTTTGATGATGTTGTGGTTCTAATAGATCAGGGGTATTTCTGTAACAAGTAGGTAAAGGGCAGAGTCAGAATTTATACTTATTAGCTGTGTGACTTTGGGCAAGTCACTTAGTCCTGTTTGCCTTAGTTCCCTCATCTGTAAAATGAGTTGGAGAAAGAAATGGCAAACCATTCCAGTATCTTTGCCAAGAAGAACCCAAATGGGATCACGAAGAATTAGCCACAACTGAAATGATTGGACAATAATTGAAATTTATTGTAACAAGAGATAGCTGTGTTCTGTGTGCAGTGACCAATGTTCTGTGAGCAGAAACCTGATGAGATATTTGGGGAGAAGGGCTATAATACACATTTCTCTGAGGTTCCAGATCCTAACACACACACACACACACACACACACACACACACGTAAAGGATCCTTTGCATACTGCTCATTCCTTTCTGAGAGACAATACTCAGTGGTTTTTATTCTTGATCTAGATAATAGAAAAAATAGAGATATGAATGCAACTGAATTTAAAACTTTAAACTTTATTTGGATTTGGTCCATGTATGGGGATGTTAAAAAAAAAACCTGATATTTTCATTAATATTAGAACTCAAGGTAATTTTTTTATTCTTCTTTTTCAATGAAAATTAATTCTAGTTTTCATCCTTATAACATGGCCTATATAACAGAAAACACATTTTTAAAATACTGCCACTAATTTAAATGTGACATTATAGAGCTGTCTGAAGCTTAGATAATTCTTTCAGACATCTCAAAGTGGTGTATATATATAGGGTCGTTAATCAGAAGCCCAATATTTTATTCATATACTGGCTAAGAAAAGGCAGTAGGATGACTGAGATCAAAGATGAGAAGAGTTATTAGCAACATTGTACATCAAAATAAGTTCATTCTTAGGAGAGAAGTTTTGTTTCATTTTTAAATAAAGTGCTTTACCTATACATTGGACTTTCTGGAATGGAACAGTGGAGTTTTTTTTTTTAATTTGTAAGTTGGAGAATCCCTATTTACTATTAAAATAATAATAATTAGCATTTATCTTGTGCTTTAAGGTTTGTAAAGCAATTTATAAATGCTATCTCATTTGATCTTCACAACCCTGGGAGGTGGGTACTATTATAACCCCCATTTTTTAGATGAGGAAACTGAGGTCAAGATTAAATGACTTGCCATATGGGTCATATTAGATATAGGTTTTGGAACCATTTCCTCTGATATCAAATGCAATATTCTTTCTACTGTAATATGCCTTCACATCTAATCAAATCCTTTCACTTTATAGATGAGGAAACAGGTCTATATTTTAATTTGTCCAAGGTCAAGCAGCCTTTATCAACTGATACTTCATTATATTACATTACATTGTGACTGTTTTATTTACCATGTAGAAGAAAGGATATCTCATTATCTTGCCCTAAATAAGTCTAATTTACTGTAAATGGGGCAGTGATGAACTACGTAGCAATTAAGGAAGCATTGTTAATAGGGCAGGATCTTTAGGTTCTATTCCTTTTTTTAAAAAATGAAAGGCATAATCAATGTCCCTCAGATTGGGTTGGAATGATGAAGGAGTGCTTTTGTCTCCATCCTTCAGGATTTAAGGAATAGTTTATAAAGACTTAGAGACTTTGGAGAGAAAAAAGGCAATGAATGCATGAGAGGGTGGGACTCCTAGGTGTTAATCTGTTTAAACCAGAAATAGTAAAAGGGTATAGAAAGATTCACATAGAGCTTCTATTTTTTGTTGTTATTGTTCTAGTAGGCAAAACAGTGGTTTAGTTTTAGTTCTTTCCTTTTTTCTAAGACCCTCTGTTTTCTGGCCAGAAGAGCAATGGTCTATGCAGTTCTTAACCTCTCCTAATAGTCTTTCAAAATCAAGCCTCAATTTATTTTTCTTTTTCCTCTCCCTATTGGCTGGAATGGATCATGTCTCTTTGTCCCTTTGTCTGCCTGACTATTTATGAGTACAGATATGTGGGGTAGTGGATCTCATAGTCTCAAAAACACAGGAATTTCTTGCTTAGGCAAGTTGGATGGAGAAATGTTGAGTCTTAGAATCAATCTTCATAGAATGGTTCCAGTATTTTGGAAGCTGAAAAAGTCCTAACGTATGTTATATCCCTGAATGACATAGTTTTTAACTTTCCAGTTATCTCAATAGAAAAAGAAAGTACTCACAGAATTCATAGTTCAAAGAGCTAGAGCTGGAAAGGATCTCAAAAGACATGTAATCCAATCCTTTTATTTTATTATTATTTTTTTTTACAGAAGAGGAAATTGAGGCACAGAGAAGTTATGTCATGTCCAAAATCACAAGGTTGAAAGTGGGAGAAGTCAATAGACAGGAGGTCATGTGTGAGAGTAATTAGTGACAAGTGATTATTTGGTTGTGCCCACATATAGTTAAATGAGAGACAATAGATAACTATATGTTAATAATAAAAATAGAGAGCTACATGCTTTTTCTTTCTCTTATATCCCATTCAAAATTCATGTACAAAATGTTTTAGACTCTTCTTTTCATTTTTGTTTCCTCTTTCTCCTTTCTCTTAACAGTTGTTATATCCTTCATGTTGCATTTCATTTAAAGCATGGTATATGTGGTCCAAAATTCATGTTTGTTTAACTTTTATATTTGATTATGGATGTGTCCATTGTCTTGAGAATTCACAGCACTGTAAATAAAATGATGAAGCCCATGTTCAAGATCCAATTCAGAAGGTAGTTAACATTCTAGGTCTCCTCTGAGATCCATTCATCCTTGTTCTTTATTCAATCCTGAGGACAAACAGAAACACTTCTCAGATTTATGCAAAATATTAACCCAGTCAGGGTTGACCACTTTTGATAAATTCACTTTCTTTCAGGAGGAATTAAGGTGAAAGGGGTTTGCCTTCCATCCCTATTTAGCATTAAGAATATAAGTGATGATAATCTATTTAATCGGGACAGAGATTAATGTTAACAAGAAAGTGAAAGCAACATTCACTATGGATAATCAACTTTACACAGATTTTTTTTAAATTATCTAGATATGGGATCATATCTGTGAGAAACCTCTACAAATATAGATGAACATATCAGTTGTAACTTAATCTTAGAGAGCAATCTGGGAGCATTGAGCTAAAATGACTTGTCCATTGCTCATAGCCCATATACCAGGTATCCCAAAAAAGCTTGGAGCAGTTGAAAGCTTTAATAGCTTAAAACCATGTTAAACCTTGTATATTGGTGACAGAACTTGCCCAATCTCTCTAACTCCAAGACTGGCTCTCTATCCACTAGGTCATTATATCTAAGTATTATCAGTTTTAAGATTGATTAGGTAATAGCTTCTCTATAAATCAAGTACAATATGAAATGTTTCTCCAATAAAGAATTCTGACTTGACGGCTATTTAGGGATGCTTTTTGCAACTATTGCTTTCCCTGTTAAACCATATTGGGCTG
The DNA here is from genome assembly GCF_016432865.1 of Antechinus flavipes. NCBI lineage: Eukaryota > Metazoa > Chordata > Mammalia > Dasyuromorphia > Dasyuridae > Antechinus > Antechinus flavipes. Next base: position 547,650,652 of record NC_067399.1, read on the forward strand.
CCTGGAAAGCTGAAGTTTTGTAAAAATGTTGTGGGTTTTTATATATCCACATAATACACAACACAGGCAGGGCCCCACTCTCCATTGCTTTGTATGTAGGACTCAATTTGTATTTCCTTCCTCCTATATATGCTCTCATCACAGTTCACACCAGTAAGCTACTTCTGTTTTCAGTGAAAGTTACAGGACAAGTACAATCAGGATTCTGCCTTACAATGATTTAGATGAAGCCTCTGTCTCTGGGGACACATTGCTCTGAATGCAGCATCTGCTTTTCAATTTGATTGTTCTGATTTCATTTTGAATAGTGCCTGGTGGGTGTTATGGTGTTAGACCTTCTAGAATGAATGAAACAAACAATTAAAGCAGTAATTATATTAATTGACCAGATAGGAACAAAGATACTGTCTTTAAGGCTACTGCCTGGCAAGTAAAAACCCCATTTGGGGCTCAAATTAAATTTTATTCCTACTAAAAGATGATTTAACCATACAAGTCTTTTGCAAGGAAAAAGCCAGGTGAATTATTAATTTTATTTCTAGATTTCCTGATGAAATATCTTTATAGGTAGCCCATGCCATTTAGGTTTTTTGTTTTGCATAATTAACAGATTAGATCTTCCCTTCAGCTAAGATTTTTTCTGTTAATCATCTGGAGGCAATATTCTTTAAAAAAAAAAAAAACTTCTGAGCAAAGAGAAATCTCAAACAATTCAACTTTGTAAAAGGGACTAGGTACATTTGGGTGCAATTTCAGAATTTGCTTATCTAGGATGAAAGAATAATTTCAAACATAAATGTCAAAGTTCTGAGAAGAAGGAAGATAAAGAGATTAACTGGTACTCAAACAGCTCAAGATGACAAAATGCAGCTGTTGTTGACATCTGCACAGCCAGCTGTTGGTACTTCACTTGACAACTTTTTATGTGATCGCATTGAGAGCATGTCTGTTCATTACATTTGTAATAAGATATAGTCAGCAGATACAATTGACATGTAATAAAACGCAGATTTGGGAGCAGAAAAAAGGGTTCATAAATGAAAATAGCACATTTCTTAATTCCACTGACACCCCCCCCAATCCACTGTGCCTGAAAAATATGATACAGAATCTTACTTATTATAAAAAGATGGGATGAAATGTGACTTACTAGTTTCCACCTTCTTTGCATTTCCTGTTATCATTCTTGACCCCAGAATGCTCCCTATTCCATTGTTAAGTTACACCTAATACTTCAAGATCCAACCAAAAGCTTATTTATTCCAGAAATCCTTCCTTTGGCTAATAATTCTCCTTGACTCACTCTACTTGGTTACTCAGTTCTTCCTCAACAATTATAAATTCAAATTGGACTGGATTATTTTACATGGCAAAATACTTCTTCTTGACCCTATGATGGCTTCTTAGGAGTAGCTTCTATAAGCAAAGAAGGGAGGGAGGAAGCAGAAACAACATTCTGTGCTCTTTACCTCCTTTCACTATCTGTAAGGCTATATATATCTTCATTATCCAGGCAAGAAGAGGCAATTGTTTATGTGGAGTAATTTGAAGGGTCCCAGGAAGGTGGCTTTTCTGTAATATGTCACCTCCAATGGTGACAGCACCATTCTCACAGGGTTATTGTGAAGATCAAATGAAATAATAGTTGTAAAATGCTTAGCAGAAAGCCTACTGCATAGTACCAATGTGTAGTTGGTACTCTGCTTATTCCCATCCTTTCCTCCAATGTCACGTGTAGTTCAAAGCAGGAACAGATAAGATTAGTGGAGTCTTCTGCCTCCACCCTTCTCTAAGGGAGATTCTAATTCCTGACAGGAGGGTAAGCAAGAAGTTGAAGACCAACAGTTGGTTGCCATTCTTCTTTCCTCAGAGAGGGAGGGAACAGGACTAAAAATATTTAAAGAATATCTAAGGGATATAATTTTTTAGGTCCAAGCTAAACCCCTTATCTCTATTTCTTTAAGTAGGGGAAATGTCCTAATCTTTATATCCAAGGCTTGACACCATTCCCATTAAATACCAGTTCCATACTGAATGCACATAGCAAATATCAAAGAAGCACATTTATCCAAGTCAGTAGCAAAATAGAAATTTTAAAAATATAGATCTGTGTGTACATGTGTATATATGAATGTAGATATAAGAATATATGCTAGACAATATGAATTGAAGGAATTCTCCCATTAGGAGTAAGGCAACTCAGCTCAATCAAGAGAGGATGCCAGATCTCACCCAAGGGAAAAATTCCCTTAAGTCTCTAGTCTAACAAAGAAGGACATGAGAACAAGTACATGGTTGGTCTACATATTGGTTTCTTCCCAGAATTTTGGATTCCTTCAGTAACCTGAACAGAAATCCGCTTCTCCTATGTTCTCTCTAAAGTCTCTCTACTGGACTTTGATGACTCCAGAGGAAAGAGTGAGGTTGATGATTTGGTTCAGCTCTACCTTACTTAAGTGCAATTCAAATTCAAGTCCAGACATACCCTCAGGATGTCATTTATCTTTGAGAATGAAAGATGAACAGCAGCAACAAAAGCCAGAAAAACCTTTGGATGCTAGAAAAGAGGCAAGAGAAACCAGAACACTCTTTTCTCCTATTCTCTCCAATTTTACTGTTCTCTAAGACTTGGGATATTGATCTCCATCAATTAGAAGAAAGTCCCTCACTAATGGGCTTGGGGCTTGATTTCTGCTACAATTAAAGCTTTATTGAATATTTCTGTTGGGTTTCTTTTCAAACACAAACAGGCCTGGGCAAAGTAACACTTTGTCAACTTATGTCTCTTTTCTTCAGTGACATACAATCTGCCTTGAGAAGGAGAAAAGAGGGTAGAAAAGCTGGATGAGAGACCCACTTCATAGTTATGACAGATTTGTTTCTATTCCCAGAAACCTAATCTCTATGGAATAGCTCTGCTTTTATAAGCCCAGTCTCACTGGAATAAGACTTAATTTTTTTTTTTTATCCAAAGACAACTCATTAAGTGAACAGAGCATATCTGAAAACTGTTCAATTGGACAACCTATGCTGTCAATTAAGACCACAGAACATGATGAGCCTGTCTTCCAAAGATAATATCTTAAAGGTTGGGGAGGGGATAAAAAGAAAAGAGCCAAGAGAAGACAGACCAGGACCTTTAGCCACTTAATTCCCAGTAGTCTTTGCCAGCCAAGATGTCACAAACCATTTGGAAGGAGAGGTATCTTGGCTCTCTTTGATACAAGCACAGTGGTAGCTAAGTGACTAGCCTTTGGCAGCCAGCTCATTTTGTTTAGGTCTCCATCCAATAAGCAGAAAAAAAGGGGGAAATAAATAGAAAAAGAACACTGACCTACAACCCAAGACTCTTACATTGCTCTTCAGAATTAGAGATATTGCTTTGGAAGTAGAAGTGTGTAAATAATTTCTATTAATTTTTGCTAAATCCCCTTTTTCAGTAAAGTAATTGATAAGGTTATATGAACAAATGTGGAAACATTAACTTCCAAGGGAAATTATTTTGTAATTCTTTTGTGCTGGGAGGAAAGGAAATTAAGATTTCAGGTCTTCTCCCTTTTCTTTTAGTATGAATGAATGGAAAAGTAATTATTAAATGCATTCTAAAGATTAAGCAATGTACTAAGACTTGGATATGTAGAAATATAAGCAAGATAGTCCCTATTCTTATGGAATTCACTCTTATACTCTAATTTAGGAAGACAACTCTGTTTGGAGGCTTTAGCTGCAGGGTGGATACAAAGGTCTGTTAGTCCTTAGGGTTCAATTACAGGCTAAATGGCAAAGCCTAGGGATGCTTAGGGGATAGTGGCAAGTCAGAGCATTAAATGAAACCCTAGAGATTGTATGGGTATAGTGGCAAGGCAGATGGTGAGAAATGATAATCCTCTATCTTAATGGAAGGATTATAGTGGGTGATTCCCTATTCATTCAAGAGAGATGAGCATCTGTATCTGCCTCTCAACTGGGGTGAGGTGGGATCTACAGGGGTCCCTACCTACCACTATTAGGAAGGGAGAGTGGGGTTTGAGGATAAGAACTCTCTAGTTTTCTTCCCCTGGAGATATATATATATATGTGGGAAGAGGTATCAGAAAACAACTGGGAAGAAGCTAAAAGGTGTTTACAAAAAGTATTGGAGAAAGGGATCCCCTATTTTCTGTAAATGCCCTTTCTCAATCAGTGGAAACTGGACAGTTGGGTAGGCCATGGAGTGGAAGGACACCTCCAGGGTTCCTGATCCTGAAGAGTTCTTTAACATCGAGCTTTTATTTTATTTACAAGTTATGTGTATGAGTAATTTTACAGCATTGACAATTGCCAAATCTTTTATTCCAATTTTTCCCCTCTTTCCACCCACCCCCGCCCCTAGATGGCAGGATGTTAAATATATTAAAGTATAAATTAAATACACAATAAGTATATTATGGAATTCACTCTTACATGTTATTTTGCTGTACAAAAAGACTCGGACTCTGAAATATTGTACAATTAGCTAGTAAAGGAAATCCAAAATGCAGGCAGGCAAAAATATAAGGATTGGGAATTCAATGTAATGGTTCTTAGTCATCTCCCAGAGTTCTTTCTCTGGGTATAGCTAGTTCAGTTCATTACTGCTCCATTGGAGCTGATTTGGTTCATCTCATTGCTGAAGATGGCCAGGTCCATCAGAATACATCCTCATACAGTATCGTTGTTGAAGTATATAATGATCTCCTGGCCCTGCTCGTTTCAGTTCGTGTAAGTCTCTCCAGGCCTTTCTGAAATCATCCTGCTGGTCATTTCTTACTGAATAATAATATTTCATAATATTCATATACCACAATTTATTCAGCCATCCTCCAATTGATGGACATCCTTTCATTTTCCAGCTTCTAGCCACTACAAACAGGGCTGCCACAAACATTCATGCACATACAGGTCCCTTTCCCTTCTTTATGATCTCTTTGGGCTATAAGCCTAGTAGTAGCACTGCTGGATCAAAGGGTATGCACAGTTTGATAACTTTTTGAGCATTGTAACATCGAGCTTTTAGTACCTCTCTTCCTCTCAGCCACAGCTGGCACTTGTGTAGACAGAGGGAAGAGTAAATGAGTGTGTCACCATTTGCTTTACCATGATGGGGTTGGTTTTCTGGGCTATTTATATCATGGTATGGTGGTTTGTATCCATTAAAGCACTATGTTACTTATTGTTTCACTGCTTTATAAATCAGGAGTGATCTTTTTCTAACTTGTAGCAAAATTCATGTGGGTCTAGAAAACTGAATTTAGAATCAAGAAGACTTAGATAATACCTGTAATAATTTGTATCTCATAGGACTGTTGTGGAGCTCAAGTGAAATAAAGTCTTAAAGTATTCTGAAAACTCCTTTCCATGTCAGTTGTTATTGACTGAACCTGTGATTTCATCAGGTCAAGGAGCTCCTGGTGAAGAAATCCCTCTCCCAAAACAGATCAATGCTTTCTGGGCAAGTTCTAGCCTTAGAGATTTACTAGTGGGTATTGAAAAGTTAAGTAACTTGTCCAGGGTTGTTACACAGCCAGAATACGTCAAAAATGGGACTGGAACCCAGGCCTTTCTGATGCTAGGTCTCTCTTCACTATACCATGCTGTCTTTAATTATTGGATTATTGTCGTTGTTGTTTGTAGTTGTTGCTGCTGATGCTGCTATATCCTTCTCATTTTTTTTTCTTTTGAAAAGAATTCCAAATAGAAATGGTCCTGGAACAAATTCATTATTCCTTCCAATGAAGTATTTCACAGATACTCATACAGTGGATAAATTAAAAGCCTTTAGTAGTTAAACAAAAGTATTAAGATGTAAGCGCCTGCTCTGTGGGTTCACTGAAAGCATCCTCTATCCAACTCTAAGACCACAGAGATGGTAAATACCTCATTTTTTTTCTCTGCCTGATTTTGACCTTCTTAGCCAGGGCTCTCTTCTTTGAAAGCTTTTCATTCCATGCAGCTTGGAGAGTGTTAGTATTTGAAATGGTAATATCTTTTTAAAATTATTCCTTTTATCAATGTTTTAATTTGGGTAAGTGCAAGCAACAATTCATTATGTAATAATACAATACAGAAAAGATTTATCTTTTTGTTTTTGTTTTCCAATAGTATTTTTCTAGATCCATGTAAAGATAATTTTCAACATACAGTTTTGTAAAACTTTGTGTTCTAAATTATTCTTCATCCCTTCCTTAACTTCCATCTCCCCAAGACAGCAAGCAATCTAATATAGGTTAATTATGTGCAATCCTTTTAAACATATTTCTATATTTGTCATGCTGAGCAAAGATCAAAAGAAAAACCGTAAGAACGAAAAAACAAATAAAAAAGCAAAAATACTATGTTTCAATCCATATTCCATCTCCATAATTCTCTCTCTGGATATGATTGACATTTCCATTCCAAATCTATTGAAATTATCTTAAATCACCACGCTGTTGAAAAGCACCACATCCACCAGTTGATCAATACATAATCTAGTTACTATGTACAATATTTTCTTGGTTCTGCTCACTTGTCTTAGCATCAGTTCATATAAGGCTTTCTAGGTTTTTCTGAAATCACCCTACCCATTATTTCTTGTAGAACAATAATATTCCATTACATTCATAACATTCATCTATTCCCCCAACTGATAGTCAATTTCCAGATCCTTGCCATTGCACAAAGGGCTGCTACAAACACTTTTGCACATGTGGGTCCTTTTCCCTTTTTTTATAATCTCTTTGGGATATAGACCCAGTAGACACTCTGCTGGATCAAGGGATATGCACAATTTATAGCACTTTGGGCACAGATCCAGAATGGTTGGATCATTTCACAACTCCACCAACAATTTATTAATGTCCCAGTTTTCCCACAGCCACTCCAGTATTTATTGTTATCTCTTCCTCTCATATTAGCCCATTTGAAAGGTATGAGTTGGTATATCTGAGTACAACATTTATTAAACATCTACTATTTAAGTGCCATGTACTGCACTAAACATTGGGGATACAATTTTTTTTTGGAAAAAGAACTTATCTAATGGGGAATTTACAAAAAGAAGCTGAAAAGAGGAAGGAGTCAGAAGGCATAAGGCACAAGGACATGATGTTGATGGAGTCAAAATTACAAAGAAGAGCTGGTGGAAAATTAAGAATAGACAAGAAATTCTGAGCTCTCCATAAAGTGAAACTTAGTGCCCTCTAGTCCTCCAAATGGGGCCAGGCAACTGAGGGCACTGATAAGACATGAATACTAAAGTTAATGATAACAGTCTGGTTCCAGTACAGTTCACTGATTGAGTTCTCCAGAATATTAGAAATCTGTATTTTTAGTAGCTTCTTAGTTCAAATCCAACCTCAGATAGTAGTTATATGATCCTGGGCAAGCCAACTTAACCCTGTTTGCCTCAGTTTCCTCATCTGCAAAATGAAAAAGGAATGGCCAACTGCTCCAGTATCTCTGCCAAGAAAACTCCAAATGAGGTCATAGAGTCAGACGTGACTGGAATGATGGAACAACCACAAAATTTTTAGTATGGAGATCTGTCTCTGCTACCTCATGCAAGAAGCTGAGTTTCTCATACATAATTCTAATTACCAACTTGCGTCTTGCTAGTTATTCAGTAGATGTCAAATTTGTGTAGTCTTCAGTAATGGGTTGCATAGTTCACCATTTCTTTGCAGGAGACACAGTCATTAAATCCAAGAACTTTAAAGAAAACCCTTCCATAACCAGGCAATGGCCTGGTGTTGGATTGCTATCATAAATATCGTCATTTCAACAAATAAATCTATATGATCCAGCTGTTTGGTGCTTTTCACTCAATTTATTGTTGGCTGGGTCCATGGCTGGCACTCATGGAGTTCTTTTTCATTCTAATTCTCCATAGTTATGGCTCCAGATGGAAGTAAGCCTTTTTCAGTTATATTTAAAACCAATGCTAAGAACCCATTATCTGTCTCTGTTATTGCTCACTGAACATCCCCCAAATATTACTGTGTATTTTTACTTGTTTATCATGAGCACGAGATTATTTTTGCTATTATTGTTATGATATACATACTTCAGGGAACCATAGGTTATAGATAGTTCTTTGATTCATTAACTCCAGTTAATCTTTGCTAAATGAAAATTTCCCTGTGTAAAGTTCTGCATTTAGAATTGGATAGAGCATATGCTTCCAAAGCATATGTTTATAATAATGCTCTATAATAAAACAGCATGATACAATGGAGAAAGGAATGGACAGTCAGGAAAAAAATGGGTTCACTTCTTGGTTCTAATAGTTACTAGCTCTGTAACATTGGACAAGGTATTAAACTTCTGTGCTTCAGTTTTCACATTTTTTTTAAAGAATAATAATTGTACATTTCTTTGATGGGCTTGTTGTGAGAAAAATGTTTTGCAAATATTAACACACCGGATTACTTAACATTTCACTGCTTTGCTTTCCAAACCAAAGGTGGCCCTTTTCTGACCTTCAGTAGGGTTTATATGGGAAGGATAAATCTAACCTAATTCTCTGGGCTTAACTGGGCTCAGGGGTGGCCCACATGTTTATGTTTCTTTCATTCTTATTCTTCAGTAGCCTGGCAAACTAGTTTCCAAGCAGATAGAGCTCTTTCAAAAGGCTCTTTGACTGAGTAACATAAACCTTAGCCTCTTTGGGGGTAGCAAGAAGAATTCCCTCCAGATTTCTATGGCAGCTGCTGGATTGGTATGAAAGTGGTGCACTTGTTGTCTCCACCCTTAACCTCGGTATCCATAGTTTTCTACTTAGTTCCAAGGCTTTCTGATCATCAAAGAGACTCATGGAAAGAACAGTGAGTTGGGAGCCAAGAAACCTCCATTCATTGCCTTAAAATGGCTTAACCAAGATGGCACAGCTTCTCTGTAACCCATTTGCTCTGTAAGCAAAGTGAAAACAGTGATGGTTAGTCCTGGCCTACTTCCTAGATATGTGGCCAGGAGAAATTGGATAGGGTCAAGTCAGTGGAAGCATTGAGCACTGGATGAGAGCTCCATTTGGAACTGGAGGACATGATAGCTCTGTTTCAAGTATTTGAAAAGTTGTTATGGGATTAGGTTTGTTTTATGTGACTCCAGAGGGCAGAATCAGAAGCAAAGGAAAAAGGCACATTTAGGCTTATTCTTAGGAAAATATTTCTAACAATTTGCACTATCTGAAGGTGAGATGGGTCATCTTAACAGGAGGAGATGGGGTGGAGGTCTTCAAGCAGAGTCTTGGATGCCCACTTGGTGGTATTATGGAGTGGAAGTGGGGTAGTGGGGGGTCTTTTGTGTAGAATTTGGTCCAATTGGTGCCTGAAGTCCTGTCTAACTCCCACATTTTGTAAACCCATATTTTGGTGATAAACTAAGTCAAGTCAACAAGAATTTATTTTGTGTCAAGAACTGGAGATGAAAAGAGAAAGAAAAAGAAAAAAACAAACAAATACCCCAGCACACTCCTGCTATGAAAGAGCTCTAATAGAGGAGAAAACATGCAAATATGTACAAACTATAGATATACACATATATTTATATATGTACACACATGTGTATGTATATATGTATCTAAACACACTCATACCTCATTTATAAAATATTTTTGTATATGTATGAATATATTTTCTATTACGTACAAGATGTGTGTGTATATATATATATATTTGCTGTTATTCAATCATTTTCAGTCGTGTCTGACTTTTGTGATCCCATCTGGGTTTTTATTGGCAGAGATACTGGAGTGTTTTGCCATTTCCTTTTCCAGCTCATTTTACAGAGGAGAAAATTGAGGCAAAGAGGGTTAAGTGACTTGCCCAGGTTCACACAGTTAGTAAGTATCTGAGGCCATATTTGATCTTAGAAAGGCCTGGTACCATATCGACTGCATCACCTAAATGCCACATAACATAAACCCAACAAGGATGGATGTGAATATGTATGTGGGTATGTGTATATATATATGTATGTGATGAATATATGTGCATGTGTATATAAGCACATATAAAACATATATTGTTATATAATTTGTGTATACATATGTACATGTATTATGTGCATTATAATGTACACAAATATATGTATGTCTTATTTGTATATAAAATAATATGTATATTTATACTAGTGAAAATTAATAATGTACATATGTATTTTGTATAGAAAATATACATAAATATATACATATAAATACAAATATATTAATGTTTTATGCATGTATACATTTGTGTGTATACAGACATAATATGATATTGGAAATTATATGTGTATTATATAATATATGTGGAGATTTTACATATATGTATATAGTATTAGAGATAATTTTAAAGGGAAGGTACTGATTTTAAAGGGGATCAAAATTAAAATTAAAATAAGGCATTTGGCCTACATGACCTGTTAAGTGACATTTAGCACTAAATGTATGAAACTATATGACTAATTACTTGTAGCTATTTACTTGCTCATGTGATCTTAGATAAGTCATCTCATTCTCTTAATTACCAGTTACTATATTTGTGAAATGAAGGGCTTAGGGTAGATAATTCCTGGACCAGTTTTATCACCTGTAAAATAAAGGATTAAGCCATATCATCTCTTAAGTTCCCTTTCAGTTCTGCTATCCCAAAATTTTTACCTCACGATTCTTTTTTTTTTGCTGAGGCATTTGGGGTTAAGTGACTAGGCCAGGGTCACACAGGTAGGAAGTGTTAAGTATCTGAGGGCACATTTGAACTGACGTCCTCCTGACTTCAGGGCTGGTGCTCTATCCACTGCACCACCTAGTTGCCCCACTGTGATTCATTTGCAGGCCATTTTATGTACTCTCTTAGTAACTAATGGAACTAACTAGTAATTGATGATAACTGAGTAAATGCTATCTTGAGAGGCACATGACATAGTGCAATGGGATGATATCAAACTCAAATAGAAAGGAATTCCTCCTGATTATATATTGACTTAGAAAATCACAAATTAACATTATCTATGTTGCATTGTATTTTTATTTATATGTTAAACATTTCCAAATTACATTTTAATTAAGTTCCAGAACTCTTAGGAGTTTTGCAGCTGCTTTCAGGCTGTTAGCTTAATACAGGAGTGGAGAATGTTTGGCCCACAGGCCGGATAAGACCCGCTAAATCATTTGCATAATCAACTGTAAGGGATGATAAGCTGAAAACTAAGTATAACGTTCCACTGCTTGAATTCTATAAGTTGATAATTTTGTATGGTCCACAAATGATGTTATAAATATCCAAATGGCTCTTAGCAAAAAAAAAAAAAAAAAAAAAAAAAAAATTCCCCATCCCTCATGTAATATATAGCAGCCCCAGATTCAAAGTCAGAAGGTTTTAAGTCCAGCTTTGACTTAAACTATTTGGGTAATTTATATTATCTGACTTATACTGTTTGGGAGACCCTGGAAGAACCACTTAATTTCTCAGCACCCCAGGCAACTCTCTCAAGACTATATTTCAGAGAAGGTGCTAATCAGCATTGGTAGAGGGAGTTTCCTTAGTCTGGAGTTTCCTCTAATAAGAAAATTGCAAGTTCAGTTCTTATCGTATTCTAAATGACACCTCATTGGCCTGTAAGGAGAGCTTTGAAGAGTAGCTAATGCTCTCCACTGGGCTTCTGCAGCATGTGGAGCCAGGTGCTTTATTAATTAGCTTAAGTACTTTTCTCATTGGTTGGCTCTGAATTTGCTTTTAAATTTTCTGCCCTACGGAAAAGGCTGCAGGCAACAGAAGGGGCCTATCAAGAGATGGGAAATGGTAGCCTCTTGCCTTTATTTCTGTAGCATCAGCTAGAATGAAAAGGGCCAGTGATCCACCTGAAGGAGCATCCAAGTGAATAATTAGCTGGAATAATTACCAGCCCTAAGACGAATTCACCCACTGCTTTGCCTGTGATGCTATCAGGATAACAGGTGTTGAAAGTGCCTGGGAGGGACAAAGATTAAAGATGATTTCATTATCCAGACCCCTTGAGGGAGCCAAACCTTGAGCTTCATTCAGTCATGCACAGAAAAGTCTATGCCAGGGCTAGTTTTCCTCCTACTTGGCACTTTTATAGCTGAGCTTTGGATCAGAAATGTATTTTGTTTAATCTGGGGAAATAGTCTGTGTCCTTGAGAATCCCCAAAACCTCCTCTCTTCATAGCCTAGTAAAGTTTCCTTACCCATCTCCCCAAATACATTTGGGGATGCTCCTAGAGACAGCAGCATCCCCAACAGAAGCAGCCAGGAGTCTTCCTTTTACTGAGGTTGAGATTAATTAGGAAGGAGGTATTTGAACAGGGACTCTATTTCCAGAATTGCTGATGGAATACAGAGCAGTTTCACAGGCATTGTTTCAATATTTGGGATGAAATATCAGAACTCTAAAGGGAGAACCATACTTGCTATGGGTCCCCAGGTAGTTTGTATCCAGGATTCTTTTTTCTTTCCCGGCTCCTTTTGAGAGATCTAATCCCACCAGAATCACGGAGTATAAAATGTGCCTGTTAATTTCTGCACTATATCAATATAGTAGTATTTGGTATCAGGAAAAACCCAAGAACTCTATAGTTATTCATTTATTCAATAAACATTTGTTAAGAAATACTGTGTATTAGGCATTGTGCTAAACACTTGGGATACAAAAAGAGGCAAAAACAGTTCCTGCCCTCAAGCAGCTTACAATTTAAAAGGAGAGACAACATACAAAAGCAGTAATATAGAGGGGCAGCTAGATGGCACAGTGGATAGAGTACTGGCCCTGAAATCAAGAGGACCTGAGTTCAAATTCGATCTCATACCTAGCTGTGTGACTATGGGCAAGTCACTTAACACCAATTACCTCAAGGCAAAAAAAAAAAAAAAAAAATTTTTTTTTACAAAACAAGCTATATACAAGATAAACGGGAAATAATATAAAGAGGAAAAACACTGAAATTAAGAGAGATTGAGGAAACCTTCCTATAGAAGGTAGGATTTTAGTTGGAAAGTGGAAATTAAAAGAAAACAGAATTCAGGATTCACAGAAGAAGAGAAAAAGTGTTTATGGGATGTGGGATAGTCAGAAAGAATGTCTGAAGCCAAGAGTTGGGGTTTTTTGGACTTTGAATACCAAACAGAGCATTTTATATTTGCTTCTAGAGGCAAATCAAGGTTTAAATTCCACCTCGGATATTACCTATGTGAGTTGGAGTTAATCATTTAACTTTTTTCTACCTATTTCCTCATTCATAAAATAAAGACCTTTAATTAGATGGCTTCTGAGGTATTTTTAGTACTAAAACTAGAAAGGTATGCTCCTATATATCCAAAGTAAAAAAAAAATTTTTTTCACACTTTTCAGACTGAGAGGGGGGGGATTGATTTTAAAAATTAGCCACATTATTGACCAATTAACCATAAAAATCATTAATCACATCCTACAATCCTTTGCACAGTAGACTCTTCAAGAAATCCTACAATTTGAGCACAGTCATTTGCAGAATATCGCTAATTGGGAAGGATTCTAAGCCCCCACCCTCACTGTTACATAGAACCAAGTATCTGGGAGAGGCATCTAGAAAGGGAGAAGGGAGTTGAGCCCCTAGTGTTGCTTAAAAATAAAAATGTATGCTCTCACTCACATAGTCTGTGTGTAGGATTGGAGGAAGCTAAATTAGCTGCCTCACAGCAATGTGTTCTCCCCTCCTAACCCTCATCCCTGAAGATCCACTGTTACCTTTTTGTCTGTATCAACTTCTTTTTGACTTTTTCTTCCTAAGTAATGAGGGAAGAGGACATAGAAGGTGGCTTATCCAGAGCTCCTTACACCCCCCAAAATGTTCTTTTTGTCTTTCTGACATGAGGAATAAATAGTGTAAAGATGCTACTCATTTGCAATGAAAATTATATGTATTTGAGAATAAGGAAGTGATAAATTTTCCATTTTCATCACAATGAAAATGGGCACTCTTGGAAAGGTCTCTAAAAAATCAGGAAAATAAAAACATTCCAATGGGTTGGTGAACTGGTCCAATTGTTTACTTAATTCATTAGCAAAAATTTATTAAGAACCTCTTATGTACCAGACACTGTACTCTAAAAAACTATTTGCAATCATATTTTAAAAAGTCACCAAATTATTCCCACTCATTGACCCAGGATATCACCACTCAGTATACATGCCAAGAAAGTGAAAGACTTCCTTCCAAAAATATATAAAAGAATGAATGAACAAATAAATATCCCAGGTTTCAAGTTAAATCATTTGCATAAGACTGTCCTCCTTGGTAAAGAGCATGATAACTCAACATTGTACCTGTATTACCAGAAAAATTGACAGCAGAGCTTTGGAGAAGAGAAATATTCCTCTTCTTCCTTCCTTCAAGAGAGTATGTACACAATTGCAGACTCTCTCTAGCTCATTTCTGTTTGCCTTTCCAGTGTCTCAAGCCCATCATTCTCTAACCCAAGTTTCCTAGTGTTATTTTCCTGAAGACATAATTCATGTCCATAGAAAATGGCAATTTATGACCTAAGGTCTATCACAAGGCATTTGACCTCAACTTTACTCACAAATAAAGTGGTGCTTCTAATTTCATCAGGATATTCAGTTCCAGAAATTTGGACATTGAGGAAGAAATTCTTCCCCAGAGGATAGCCTAGTATGAAATTCCTAGACCTAAATCCTTACTGTCAATTCCTCGGGCATTATTTGGGTTCTAGTCATACCTGGGAATTTTGATTACGGAGAAATAAGGTCTGAAATCTTAAGTATGACCAGAAAAAAACATCGTCTTACCTGACTTAGCATTAGAAGCCTTAATTGTAATTCTTTCAAGCATTTACCTTTCTGCCTGATGTACTTAAAATGTCCTCATCTTTAAGTCTATTCCTAATATTTAGGAAACTATTATACTTTTCGATTGCAGACATAAGCTAATGCACTAAATTGTCTCAGTTCTCATTTTTCTTAACTATTGTTTCATATGTGCTGGCATAATAATAATGGTTATCATTTATATAGTACTTTAAGGTTTAGAAAGTACTTTAGAAATGCTATCTCTTTATTTTCACAACAACTCTGGATTAGGTGTCATTATTATCTCCATTTTACAGGGGGAGACAGTAAACTGAGATAGACAGAAGTCAAATGACTTGACCAAGTTCAAACAGCCAGGAAGTGTCTATGGCCAGATCTCTGGTTGCCCTGACTCCAGTTCCAGCACTCTATCTGGTGTGCTACTACATAACTATTAAAGCAAATAATAAATGTGCAATATTATAGCCACAATGCTTTATTGTGCTTAAATAATACAGTAGCACACAATAACACATGAATTCATAAAAACAGTATCCATGACTTTTTCTATGTATCGAGCAATCAAGCAACAAACATTATTTAAGCATCTGCTATATACCAGGCACTATGCAAGCACTAGGGATATAAAAAGAGGTTAAAAAAATAGTCCCTGCCTTCTAGGAACTTACAGTATAAAAGGGGAGACCACATGCAAATAAATAAATATATACAAAACAAACTATATACAAGATAAATAGGAAATGATTAATAGAGGGAAGTTACTGATATTAAGAGGGATTGGGGAAAGGTTTCCTATAGAAAGTAGGATTTTAGATTGTAATTAAAGAAAACCAGGGAGGTCATTTGTGTCAACAGACAATCATACTGTTAGGAGACTTATTTGAAAAAAAAAAGGTTTATTAAAAGAAAAATAAACATGCATGTGGAACCCAAAGAGTTTACAGTCTTAACATAACTTTGCCCAAATATGATAGTAGAACAAAAGGAAGAGGAGAAAACTGGAAGGAACATGGCATGAGAGGGGAAAGATATAATAATTCCTCCTAAAGAGGAGGAACAAGGTGATGGCAAAAGCCAAATTCTTTCCCCTTTGCAACCACTAGACTATGAAGATAGGAGGGTCTGTTTATCTGCAAAGGACCCCAGCTGCATAAGCATTTCCCCCAATCTGCCACAGATTAGCTGATTTTTGTCTTGCCTCCCAAGGACACAAAGAATCCAGCTTGGGTACCAAACAACAAATTATGTTAGCAGGGGGGCACTTGTCCTTGACACATCCAGGACTTCTTATGTGCTCTGTGTCTTGTATTTCTGGAAAATATAGCAACTCAAAAAGGCAAGTTCAGGAGACCCTCAGGAGACAGAGATAAATATCTACCCCTATCGAGTCAGTATGATTAATGATGGCCTGGGATGCAAGGATATCTGACCAAGCTCTAAGCACTCTACAATGCATCTTCATGGCCATTAGAACAGATTGTTCTCATCTGTTCATTCCATCCAGGAATAGTCTTCATATGCAAACATTTCCCTAATTCATTAATAAGTGTCCCAGGCCCACTGGTTAGCTTCAACATCCACTTGATGTAATCAGTCTGCCTAAATTGTTTATCAGGATGGCCATTGTGCATGCTTCTTGGAGGGACAGGTGAGAGTTGGATGAAGGTAGACACCAAAAGTTGAAGGAGCAGCCCTGAAAAGGGCTTTGCTAACCTCTCATACTAGAGGTACTACTCTTCTCTGAATACTCCTATTCTCTCAAATGGAAAATAAAACAAGTTTAAAAGACATCAAAATTTTCATCAGTTCAGGGACTATTCTAGAAACAAAAGAACTGACAGTGACTTCTGTCCTCAGCAAATAAGTAGTGGACAACAAACAAGTACAGAATGAAACATAAGTATATTTTCAGAAATGGTCAGTGTGTTGGTATGTTTTGTTTAATTACTTTTTTAAGTCAGGTGAACTAGCATTTATTAAGTTCTTATTGTGTACTAGGGAGTATACTAAGTACAACAGGATCAAAAAAAAAAAAAAAACAATTAGGTTTCCAGGGACTAAAAGCACTGAATTTGGAACCAAGAAGACCTGAGTTAAAATTTTGCCTCAAATACTTGCTGACTGTATGACCCACTACAAATCATTTAATCTTTCTAAGCATCACATTCCTCATTTGTAAAATGGGCGGTTATAATAGCACCTAACTCACAGGATAGTTGTGAAGGTTAAATGAGACCACACATGGTGCTCTAAAAACCTTTACACTATATAAATACAATCGTTATTATCAGTTATTACATTGCTACAAAGTCACTGGGAAATGACATCAATCTTTAAAAATGCATCAATAAGGATTATGTGAAGATGGTGAAATAGACAAAAAATCCATACTCTCCAAATTTCCCACACGCAAAAAGAAACAAAATACAGCTCTTTGGAGAAGGGAAGAATTTATGGCCAAAGAAAAACTAGAGAATATTATGAAATGAAAAATGGATAATTTTGATTACATCAAATTGAAAAGGTTTTGCACAAACAAAACCAATGCAGCTAAGCTTAGAAGAGAAATAGAAAGCTGAGAAAAATTTTCATAGATAGTTTCTCAGATAAAAATCTAATTTTTCAAATGTATAAAGAACTTTATCAAATTTATAAGAATGCAAGTCATTTCCCAAGTGACAAATGGTTAAATAATATAGACAGGTAGTTAGAGGATGACGAAAGCAAAAGTCACATTAAAAATTTTTTTATTAGAGAAATGTAAATTAAAACAACTTTGAGATAGTATCTTATACCTATCAGATTGGCTAAAATGATAGCTATCCTTTAGTTGGGGAATGGTTGAAATAAGTTGTGATTTATTATTGGATTGAATACTGCTGTATTATAAGAAATGATGAACTAGTTGATTTGAGAAAACCATGGAAAGACTTGAATGAAAGAAATGAAAAGTGACATGAGTAGTATCAAGAGAACAGTATACACAGCAATAAAAACATTGTCCTAAGAACAACTTTGAGGAATGATTCTGAGAGGATGGCAAAGAAGTTCAGAAAATTCCAAACTCTTCAGATTTCCCCCAGAAGCAAAACAAAATTGTACCTCAGGGTGAATGTAGATCAGAACAGAGGAAAACAGAGGGGAGAAGATAAGAGAGGGTATCCATGGATGGGGAGGTTAAGTGATAACAAGGCAAGTTAAGGAGTATAACTAAAGTAGAAGAGTTAGCAGGGATAGAAAATAAGAGATATATGCAAACACAGAAACAAGGATCAGGAGTAGAATTTATTAGAAAAAAAATAGGGCAAGTAATCATGATTTCAGACAAAGTCAAACTTAAAAATTAAATCAAGAGAGAAATCTAATTATACATCAGCCACATCTATATTGTCTTAAATACATATCTACACATGTGTAAATGTATATGTATATAAATGTGTATTGTATAGGTATGCATGTGGGTATATATATGTGTGTGTGTGTGTGTGTGTGTGTGTGTGTGTGTGTGTGTGTGTGTGTAAGAGATATATGTATATGTGTGGGTATATGTAAGTATATACACATAGATATATATTTGTATGTATAGGCATATACATGTATACATAAATATATCCATGTTTAATTGTAGCCTACTTGGGGGATGAGGGAATGAAGGTGTGTGTATGGGGGGGGGGGGATAAGAAAAAAGTATTCAGCAGAAAACAAAAGAATAATCTATAAGAAAGCAAAGAAAAGATGAATAAATGAATAAATAAAAAAATGGATAAATAAAATGAATACATGAATAAAATGTCTTCTATTATAATATATGATTTCTTGAAATGGAAATTTATTGTTACATATTTTGAATCCTTCCTGCTGTTCTATTGGGGACATGAAAATGTTTTATTTTGTTTTGTTTTCCTTTTTCTGTCTTTCTTTTTCTATTTGTTTTTTCTTATTTTGTATTTAGTTTAAAATAAATAAAAATTTTTTAAGTGAATAAAATAAATGCCTGTAGATTGGCATATTTGCTTAAAAAACAAACAACTTTGAATGACTAATGCAGATTGAGTATCAACTACTTAAAATAACTACAAAGGATCTATGAAGGAAGATACTACCTCCAGAGAAAGACCTGATAAATAGAAGTATGTGTAGTATGGTTTTACACACACACACACACACACACACACACACACACACGTATGCATATCGATATCTATCTATCTATATATTTATGTTTAGTTATAGTTTTTTCTACAGCAGGATAGGAAGGAAGGGAAAAAAATAAAAAATCCATGGCAGAGGATAAAAGAAAACTTAGAAACACTGAGAATCGGAGTAGCTTTAAAAACAATGAATAATATTTATAACAAAGTTTTTTTTCCAAAAAAGGAATCAGTCTGAAATGAAGATTCATGTATTTTTAATTGAATCCTTTTTTTACATTCTGCTGTCTTCATGGAAATATTCTCTTTTTTGTCTTTTATTTCTCTATTTATTTTGAAATGAATAACAAAAGTTGTGCAAATAAATTATTTTTAAAAACAACAACAAAAACCCAATCCTCATTTAAATATTATTTTTGACTACTTAGGGTAAGTCAAGGATCAAATTCAGTTATCAAAAATGGTCCAGGGTAAGTTAGAGTGAACAAAGTCTAGGTTGTTTCTACTTTTTTGTTTTGATTTGTTTTTTGTATTCTATGAAATGAACAAATAATGTTCATCTAGTATCACATCTTACAACTGGAAATGTTGCCCACAGTTGTATTATTCTGTAGTAGCATCAGGAATACATGGAAGCCCTTTGCTCCAATGTGGAGCTACAAGGGGATCTAGGGAGAAAACAGTAATACTTGGAGAATAAAGAGCTCTTCCAAAGAATTCTTTTTAGAGTAAAAAAATTTTTTGTTTGCTTAACCAGAAAACAAACAAAATAGAAGTATTGTTTTGAAGCAATACTCAGTAATGTATCCAACTGTCATGAAGATATTTTACCTTCTACTATAATTATACATTCTCAAGTTATAAATAATTTCCATATGCAATAAGAAATAGAAATTTAATTTTCCTTGATTAGAAGATACTAGGTCTGGGGCAGCTAGGTGGTTCAGGAGGACCTGAGTTCAAATTTGATCTCAGACAATTAATACTTCCTAGCTATGTGATCCTGGCTGGGCAAGTCACTTAGCCCCAATTGCCTCAGAGAAAAAAAGAAGATACTAGTACTCTCTTAGCATTGACCAATATAGTGACTGGGAAACTGACTGCTATAAAATAGAAAGACAATTGAAAAAAAGGAAAGAAGAGGGGAGAGATACACAGACACAGAGAAAGACAGAGACAGAAACAGAGAGACATAGACAGAGACAGAGATAATGGGAACTGTTGAGGAGAAGGATGAGTACTACAAGTTTTAGGGAAACATCATTTCCTCAGATAAACAAACCTAGAAAGCCAACGAAACAGAGCTATGAGATTGTGTTATGCTCAGGTTTTTCCTCCAGGAAGAAACCTGATTCTTAACATTTTCTTTAACTTAGTCTTTTTATGCTTTTCTCTCATTTCCTTTTTGTCACAAATTTCACTAATTGGTTGTGCAATGTAAGTGAGTTTAAAATGGAGGCCATAAAAACCTAATTCATATTCTAAGAAGCTAAAGCTGCTACCAGGCCAAGAAGTCTTCCTCAGTACATTAATAATAAATACCTTTTCCTTTTAGTTTGGCTTCTTCTGATATTTGACCCCTAATCTTAGATGGTAGCTAAGATTCTCCCTGACCTCTCAAGAAACACAGGCTAGGAAACTCCAGCAAAGAACTATTAGGCATATGGATTATGATGGAAATACTTAACTTAATAATAAACATATGGATCCAATATATTTTGAAGCCTAATGCGCAAGTACCCAAAGAGGGGAAAGTCCCTTGGTTCTTTCCAAACATAAAAAAATCTATCAAAAATTACTTGAATATTAAAAGTAGAATTCCCAACAATGATATGATTCTTCCTGGCAAAAAGCGAGAAAAAGGATAATAAATCATACATCTGAGCACAAGAAAAAAAGCTTTCAAGGCACCTCTTCTCAGAGAGAGATTAAGGATCCACTAACTGCTCCACTGTGCAGAAGAATAGAAAGGACAAGGAGAAAATTCTGCTTCCCTTTTCAACCCAAAGGAAAAAAGGACAGAAGGAAATAACATTGAAGCAGAAGCTGTATACAACACCAAGGAAAAGGTAGTAAAATCAAGAAAATTCTGGAAGACTAGGATCAGGAAACAGTGATTACTATTGTTAATAAATTCAGATCACATACTCCCATTATGTTCATCTTTCAGGGTCCTAAGGTCAATCCTCAGTTTCTCCCTCTAAGAAAGAAAAAGCAATATCTAATCTATATTCTATGCTTTGCTAGCACTGAAAGGGCAAGGGAGATGGTAGTTTCTTTTCCAAATATGAATATGGGAGCCCATGTCAATTAATTATGTAGGCCCAGCATCTCTATTAGATCAATCTTTTAATCAAAATTAAACATGAATAACTCCTTAATTAATTTGAAAGGATTGTAGGGGCTTTGGGTCATTGGGTAAAAACAGATGATATCACACAAAAACTTATCTCATAATCAGTTGAATAGGGTCAGTCGTTCTTTGAGCTGCTATTTTGGATAAAATAGGTCGGTCTGGAAGTCCAAGTATTCAAGAAGTAAAATAGTCAAGAAGTGACTCAGGAGTGTTTTGAGAAGGAAAGTATTTAAGCCTGAAACAGAGGTCAACAGGACAGCAGAGAACAATGAGCCAGAGTGTGACAATCTCCTATCCATTGGTCATGTTATCACTGAAACTATTGGTAGAAGACAACATATTCAATAAAAAGCAGAAAAGAATACATCAAGGACAAACTGGGAAACATGTGGATACAGAAAAACAGTCACCTGAAGGAATAGCTAGCTTTCAGGAGTATGAGTCCTTGTACCAGAGAAGAATACTGGCTATGAACTTTAAAAAAAAAAAAAAAACTTGAAATAACCATGAGTTCTGAGTTAAACCGTTAGCCATGTAGTTGCTGTATAGTTAGAACTTTCTCATATTCTCATATCCATAGGTGTGGATGAGTATTCCTCAGATGCCTCCTGTCCCCAAAACAAAACAACTGGAAGGTGCCTTGGTATCAGTCATTAATTGATCTTACCAATATTGGCTGAGCAAGCAGCCTCATAACATGGTCCCTGCTGGAGGCTGAACCATACATAACCCACTGTCACGTCTACTACATTCTACCTAAACATGTGATTAGTGTAGAAATGACACACCTCTTTCTTGGGAAGATACTCTTCTGGCATTGGCATCCTTTTACACCTTCAGCTTCAGTCCAAGATCTTGATTTACATTATTTGATTGTTTCTACCACTTCTAGGGATAACTGCCTGTTGATGCTATTCAGATCAGTCTGGCATTGTTAGTAGCATTAAATGCCAATAGATTTTGATTAAGGAGAGTATGTGAATTCAATTTTGATTATGTTTTTAAAATCTAGTCCTTCTAAATCAGGATTCTAAGCCTTGGATGTGTGATTTTTAAATATCTATGTGTAAGTATAGAAATAAAGATCATTTTAAAGTGAAGGGATTGGGCTAAATTACTTTCAAGGTATTTTCCAGCCCTCCTTTCCTACAACCTCTCCCTAATGATTGGCTGGTTTCTCCTAAAACTTCCATTTTAAGAAAAATACCTTGACCAGCAATGTTTTCATTCTTCTCCACGCTGTATTCCTGACCATGAATTTTTTCTTTCAAAAGCCTTGAAGATTTATTCTACCTCTGGACATCTTGCATTGGAAATTCTTTCTGTTTCTGTAGCCTCTCCCTATAATTGAATATCTCACAGAACATCAATTGTAAGAAAGATGCATAGGCCAGTCATCTCTTTAGGTTGTACTCCTGAGCCTCTTTTACCAAATACAAACCAGTTAAGTTTCCACTTCATTCTTTCCCACTTCTGTGTATGCATATTTCTTGTAACTGGCTCTAGTCATCTGGTTAGTTTTCAACCAATGAAACTATTTCAATCTTGGAATTGCTGCTAATCTGGCAAAGTTTACTTTAGTTCATTTCATCAGAAAAAAGAAATTCATTGTAGTTTACAGACACTTAGAAAACCGGTAACAATTCTTTTTTTTTCTTTTTGCTGAGGCTATTGGGGTTAAGTGACTTGCTCAGGGTCACACAGCCAGGAAGTATCAAGTGTCCAAGGCCAGAATTGAATTCAGGTCCTCCTGATTTCAGGGCTGATGTTCTATCCACTGCACTATCTAGCTGCCCCACAGAACCAATTCTTATACATGTTTTCAAAATGTTGGTAGAAGGCACTAAGACTATTACAGTAATCCAGTCCCCTCATGTCCCTCCCTTCTCCCTAATTCTGCCAAACACCAAATCTAAAGGGCTTTTCTTCCCTCCCCCACAATAGTATCAGAAGGCCATCTGTGCTGGATGTTGCTTTATCCAGCTTTTTTTTTTCCAGAAGAGGCCTTGGATTTCTTCTTCCAATGCATAATTGATGCTATAATAGAGTGTATCACTACTTACATGGTACTATTTACTCTGGTAACTCTGACAGAACAGCACATCAAGAGATTATGGGAGCAATTCTCAAGCCTTTCATGTCCATTCAAGTTCCCAGAGTATGCAATGCAAACCTAAATAGAGCTTAGCTCTCCCCACACAGATATAGCAGTCATCTTCCTCACTCTGTTCTCTCCTTCTCCCAGTGCTCTATTATCAGAATAAAATATCATTTTATTATCAGAACAAAAATGATTTCTTTCCCCCTGCCTGGGAAAAAATGTAACATGACTGCTTTGATTGAAAATGCATCCTGCACAATGAATCATTACACCCTAAAATTCTATTTGTCACAAATCTGGAAAGTCCCAGAGAAACTAGAAGGAGCTAATAGAAATCATCAGACTGGGAGAATTGACAGGAGTCATATAGTGCCCTTTCTCTCATTCATTTCAACTTAATTCAATTCAGTTAAATTCACTTCTAAGTATAGGAGTAGCCTGGAGTTAGGAAGGCATTGGTCCATAGTCTACCTCTGACATATAATGGCTGAGTAAGTTATTTAACCTCTCAGTGTCTGGGTAACTCTTTAAGATTGTATGTTATGTTGAGGTATCTACCTCTATCAGTAAATTACCTCCATCAGTTTCTAAGTCAGGAATTTCTCATGTGCTCCTCATATTCAATAACACTGATGGACCAAAAACAAAATTAAAAACCAAGAGAGTAGACAAAATGTTAGGATGATGTACAGCAACAAAACAGTTCCTGCCCACTAGGAACTTACATTCTAAGTCGACAAGCATTCATTAATCATTTATTGCTAAATATGTGCCCCACACTGTGCAAAGTATTGGGAATACAAATACAAACTTTAAAAAAAGGTAGTCCCTGCTTTCAAGGAGCTTACATTCTAATAGGAGAAAGAACATACATAAAAGGGACTTGAAAAGTAGGAGAGAGGGAGAGAATATCTCTTTTTTGAAAGTCTGGAGAGCAGTCTAGAGAGGAATAAAGGTTTGGCAAGAGACAAAACATTTACAAAGAAAAGTAAACCTGAGATAATTTGAGGAGATTGTGAGCCCTAACAAGGAGGAATCAACAGGGCTGCCCTTAGGAGATAACACTTGAATCCAACTGTCTTACCCAGGATAATTCTGAAATGAAGCAGCCATCAACCATGCATGTTTCCAGTAGATAATAGGAAGCCAATTCTTTTAGTATACAATGAGCAGCTGTCATGTACATATCCTCCAGGTCTATGGAGGATACAAAAGTATTAAACCATCTGGTCCAAGAAGTTAAGACCCAAAGCTATACATGTAGCCATTAGCACAGTGCCTGACATATAGCAATCACTTGTTGACTAAATCAAATGGAGAATAACATAAGATGGTGTATAACCAAGTGTTAAAATAATTCAGTCTGAAGAGATCATTGAGGATATCTTCAGAAATTTGATCCAGGTGCAACTCCAGATGTGCCTTCCTTGGCCCCCAAGACAGTTTCTTTCTATCAAAGACCCATGGAAATTGCTTTCTCCACACCTGCCTGACTCCTCCTTGAACAGTTGTTAAGCATTGCCTCACAATAGGTGCACAATAAATTCTTCTTGTACAGAATTGAATTCTTCCTATGGGCTACATGCTGCCCTGTAAAATCCAGACACCTGTTTGTTAGTCATTTGACCTGGTGAGAAACACACCAGGAAGCTAGGATCAGCTAAAGAAAACAAAACTGCATGGAATTGAGTTTGCCTGGTAGAGAGTAGGGAAGTATGTTTGTAAAAGCAATACTGAGGCACCCTGGAGTGATCTAGAAACATTTTAAACATAGCAAGGTATGTGGTGGGGGAGGCAAAGATGAGGGTGGATCATGAATAGGAAAATAAAATAAATAGGAAAGTTTTGTGATTGAGTTGATTATGATTTGAATTGATATCATGGATTCAATACATTCCTTATATAATTACTTTAGCAAGAATTTGATGACAGCAATGGAATAATGACAGGCTATAATGTAATAGATAAAATTATTATTTTATTCAAATTTGATACCATTGACAAGGCAGATTTATCTGTCTGTATAAGCATGGCACACAAGAACAATGAGATACCTCCCAGGGATCACAGACAGGATTTTAGGAGGATCACAGGGCAAGAGCAACATTTTGTAGGAAGACAAAATAAAAATATGTAGCAGATATAATAGCAGACATATTAATGTATTGTTGATTTTACTGATCTTCACCCCATCTCCTTTTAAAAAAATCTTTGCTACAAAGGATCCCTAATTGCATAGGAGAGGGAAAGGAAGGAATAAAATTTAAAATGAGATCAATGTAAAAATGGATGGTATCATTCATTGAAAATAAGATTTCAAAAAAATAAATCCAAAAGAAATTCCAGAGCTAGTTTATAGGTGAAACCTTTCCCCCAAAGCAGGGCTGATTGTGATTTTTAATCTCACAGGGAAAAAACACACACAAAAAAAGAATCTGTTATTTTACTTTTGAGGAAACAGATACTTAGAGAGCATTGTCAGTGAGAAAGGCTGGAGAAACACCACTGGGGGGGTCCGGGTTCCTAAAAAAGAACTGTGACCATAAATATTTTGGTATGAGTACTATTGTATTCTACTCTATGGGCAAGGAGGTGGGCCTTGAAAACCTTCTCTGAGCTTTTGCTAACAGACTTTACTGATGTGCCCATTAGATGTTGGCATAAATTGCTTACTAAGTTTCTATTTAATTTGCATCTTAATGTCCTATCATTAGGGTATAAATATAGACACAGAAAATAAACTAATTTAGAAACTCTCCTGAGTATTAGATAAGTTCTGACTAACCACATGCAAAGCTGTAGCCTGGAGAATTGAATTTAAAGGTTTTAGAAGCAGATGAGAGGCAGTATGGTCAAGTGGATGGAGTGCTAAGACCAGAGAACTGAGCTTCAAAGTCTTCTCTGATACCTACTAGCTGTGAGACCAAAGATATGTGAAGTCACTTAGCCTCTCCTACCTTCAGTTTCCTCATCTATAAAATGGGAATAATACTCATAGTGCCCCTCTCACAGGGTTCTTATGAAGGATCAAATGAAATAATGTGGATATAGTACTTTGTTGGTTTTAAAGAACTCTATGAAAGTAAGTGATTATTGACTAGTCTTTAATATTATGTATGTGTGTATTTCAGAACCATGTAACATTATTAAAATTCAATGATGGTTTATTATCAATTTAATTGGTTTGCTTGTTCTCCATTTTATCTATTATGACATTTTCTAAAATGTATATGAAATTTTCAATTCTGTTCATTATAATGAACATTTAGTATTTATAATTTATTAGTTAGTATTGGCTACTTGCAAGACACCACAGTGCCTTTTTTTGTTTTTGTTATTTGTTTTTTGTTTATTGTTATTGTTGGATTTTTGTGGTCCAGAACTACAATTTTATTGTAGTTCTGTAACTGCACTATAACTGACTTCTGTAAATAGTGTCTTTTTTGACCAGTGCAAAGTGACTTGTCCATGATCACATCATTAGTATGTGTCAGAGATAAGGCTTAAATGAGGTTGGGGATAGAGAGATAAAAAGGGGAAAAAATAGTTCCTGCTTTCAAGAGGCTTACATTCTCCTGGAAGTATCTATTTCTAATTTGGACATGGTTGGATGTTTTCCATAACATTTTCATTATTAAATATTGAAGATACTTTAAATGATGGAACTAGGAATATTTCTTCTGTTTATTTAAAAAGTATTTTTTCCATCATAACAGTGATACTCCCCTTAGGTAGCCACTCATATATAACTGAGGATAGTTATGAAATGATTTATTCAAATCAGTTAAAGAGAGAATTGGGATTTGATCTTCTGTTCCTGATTCTTAGGCTAGTGAGCCTTACTTATCAATAACTACTATTATAGAAGTTAAAGAGCAAGAAAGAGCAAAACATTAAACAGATATTCTGTTTAATACAAGATATTCATTTTACGGAGGAGAAAATGAAGGCTGGGAGCCATTAAATAACTTACCGAAGATAACTAATTAATATCAAAACAAAGACTAAAATCCAGAAGTCTAGAATTCTGTTATAATCAGGATTGTTTACATGGGAAGAGTGCCACAATTTCTAAACTAGACTATTAAGTCTTCTTTTGGATCAATCCTGTAAACCATCTATCATTTTTTAAATCTTTATTTTTCAAATAGATACATTCTCTACAATTGTCCTTCCACTCTTCCCCTCCCCAAATCTCACAAATATTCAGAGAACTTTTAAAAAACAAGAGAATATATATTTAACAAACTTGGCTGAGGAACAAGTTGACTATTGGGGGAAATTTTAGCATTCCTAATTCAGCATTCTTTTCAATGAACTAAGCTGCTGGAAGAAATACAGTCCTTTCCCTCAAGAAATTCATAATCTAATGGGAGAGAAAATGTTAAGGGGCAGGTCAATTCTCTGAGAGCCTCCATAGCTGTGAATCGTAACATCTGAAGGAGTTGCAAGGCAGCCTTTGCTGACTCAGGTGTTGAAAACTGGGAATGAGATAAATTGGAGGCAGAGGGAAGAGGAGACAACGCAACAGCCTCTCAGTTGGAGAGGTCAGAGAACAGCAACTGCCTCTCGGTCTCCTTGTGTCATACTCTCATAAGAGGAGATCCATTCTGGGTTGGATCTCCAGCAGCCACTGTCAGGTTGGCTCCCCTGTATTCCAACAGCTTTTGATAGCACAACAAGAAAATAACTATGTAACTATGCAAATAAGTCTAAAAACAAGCCATATACAAGTTGAAACCATCAGGTAAAGAACCAGATTGTTTCTTTTCAAAAATAAGGAAACATATATATATATATATATATATATATATATATATATATATACATATATATATCATGCCTATTTTTTAGCAATTCATCCTGATAACTGCATGGTTAGGATATAAGTAGAATGTGTTAAACTAGGGCAGCTAGTTAGTGCAGTGGATAGAGCACTAGCCCTGAAGTCAGGGGGACCTGAGTTCAAATCTGGCCTTAGATGCTTAACCCTTCCTAGCTGTGTGACCCTGAGCAAGTCACTTAACCCCAATTGCTTAGCCAAAAAAAAAAAAAAAAGTGTTAAACTAGTACACTAATAACATGATATCCATTACTTAAGTAACCTTCCATACTTCTTTTCTCTAGCATAATCCCAAAATGGACATTTCCTATCTACTGATTCTTGGACTCTTCCTTCAACCTGAAGAAAATGGACATTTTTCTTCATCCTGGACAGCTCCCCACAGAAGGCTGCATTTCTTTTTTTTTTTAAATAATAACTTTTTATTGACAGAACCCATGCCAGGGTAATTTTTTTTTACAACATTATCCCTTGCATTCGCTTCTGTTCCGATTTTTCCCCTCCCTCCCTCCACCCTCTCCCCTAGATGGCAAGCAGTCCAATATATGTTAAATATGTTGCAGTATATCCTAGATACAATATATGTTTGCAGAACCAAACAGTTCTCTTGTTGCACAGGGAGAATTGGATTCAGAAGGTAAAAATAACCCAGGAAAAAAAAAACAAAAATGCAAATAGTTTACATTCATTTCCCAGTGTTATTTCTTTGGGTGTAGCTGCTTCTGTCCATCATTTATCAATTGAAACTGAGTTAGGTCTCTTTGTCAAAGAAATCCACTTCCATCAGAATACATCCTCATACAGTATCGTTGTTGAAGTGTATAATGATCTCCTGGTTCTGCTCATTTCACTCAGCATCAGTTCATGTAAGTCTCTCTAAGCCTCTCTGTATTCATCCTGCTGGTCATTTCTTACAGAACAATAATATTCCATAACATTCATATACCACAATTTACCCAGCCATTCTCCAGTTGATGGGCATCCATTCAATTTCCAGTTTCTAGTCACTATAAACAGGGCTGCCATAAACAATTTGGCACATAAAGGTCCCTTTCCCTTCTTTAGTATTTCTTTGGGATATAAGCCTAGAAGTAATACAGCTGGATCAAAGAGTATACACAGTTTGATAACTTTTGGGGCATAATTTCAGATTGCTCTCCAGAATGGTTGGATTCGTTCACAACTCCACCAACAATGCATTAGTGTCCCAGTTTTCCCGCATCCCCTCCAACATTCATCATTATTTTTTCCTGTCATCTTAGCCAATCTGACAGGTATGTAGTGGTATCTCAGAGTTTTCTTAATTTGCATTTCTCTGATCAATAGTGATTTGGAACACTCTTTCATATGAGTGGTAATAGTTTCAATTTCATCCTCTGAAAATTGTCTGTTCATATCCTTTGACCATTTATCAGTTGGAGAATGGCTTGATTTCTTATAAATGTGAGTCAATTCTCTATATATTTTGGAAATGAGGCCTTTATCAGAACTTTTAACTGTGAAGATGTTTTCCCAGTTTGTTGCTTCCCTTCTAATCTTGTCTGCATTAGTTTTGTTTGTACCAAGGCTTTTTAATTTGATGTAATCAAAATTTTCTATTTTGTGATCAGTAATGGTCTCCAGTTCACCTTTGGTCACAAATTTCTTTCTCCTCCACAAGTCTGAGAGATAAACTATCCTATGTTCCTCTAATTTATTTATAATCTCTTTCCTTATGCCTAGATCATGGACCCATTTTGATCTTATCTTGGTATACGGTGTGGGTCCATGCCTAATTTCTGTCATACTAATTTCCAGTTATCCCAGCAGTTTTTATCAAATAATGAATTCTTATCCTAAAAGTTAGGATCTTTGGGTTTGTCAAACACTAGATTGCTATAGTTGACTATTCTGTCTTGTGAACCTAACCTATTCCACTGATCAACTAATCTATTTCTTAGCCAATACCAAATGGTTTTGGTGACTGCTGAGAAGGCTGCATTTCTTATGAACCATGGTGATCATCTCTTCCCACTTGTTCTCTGACACCTAATTTTCATAGCTCTTACTTATTGCTTTATTTCCAATGATATCTCTCTGAGACCTTTATAGGGTATAGGTAGATCCTGGAAGTTACTGCAATTCTATCATCTCATATCTTTTTAGTTTGGCCAGAAATATGTTAATCCTTTGGGCCTCACTAAAGCAGACGATTCTCTCTACTATGTAGTTTCCATTCTA
This sequence comes from Antechinus flavipes, assembly GCF_016432865.1. Classification (NCBI taxonomy): domain Eukaryota; kingdom Metazoa; phylum Chordata; class Mammalia; order Dasyuromorphia; family Dasyuridae; genus Antechinus; species Antechinus flavipes. The sequence continues at coordinate 547,681,125 of NC_067399.1, forward strand.
CTTCTTTTCTTCCTATTCTTTCTTCACTATTAGTTCAGTTCAGTTGGCATTTATTGAGCATCCACAAAATGACATATTATTATATCAATGGGCACAGTAACTCATAAGAATTTGAAGTCTAGCCATTTCTCTCTACCTTACAATCAGGCCAAGCTTTTAGGCCCTGGGGTCTCTTGGAAAATGTAGTTTCTAATCAGATGAACTTCTTGCAAGGAATACTGAAAGTATCGGTTTGTCCTTGTCTGAGCCCTGATATTTTTTTGTGAAAATCATTTGTAGTTGAATTTGTATGTCTAGCAAGGGGGCCTTTTATTGTCTCTAGATTATTATAATATGTTTTGTTTGAAACAACTTGATTTCAGTGTTTACCCTTACACACACGTACAATTTCCCTTCCCCTTCAAAGCTTTGGACTACATTGTTATTCTCTTTTTTACATTTCCTTCCTCTAAGTTAGATAAAAGTAGAATTTAGAAATTTCTTCTTTCACCCAAATCCTACCTCTTTGTTTTAATGGCCATCACCGAAGTATCCCGTTCAAAGAAATACTTATTTACTCCTTCCCAATCTCTTGCTTTCTTCCCAGTATTTTACTCTTTTTTGATTCCCATCAAAGGGAATGTCCCTCAAATTATTCTTATTCTTTGTGTTCTCAATGATCTAAGACTGAGGACTTTTAAAGGCAATAATACTCTTATTTTCTCCTTGCAGTATATAAACACCAACAAAAATTTTGTGCTTTCATGCTAAATGCTTACCTTGTTACAGGACCACTAACTCAACAATCTTACTAATAACACCAGATTATAAAGCAAAACTCAGTAAAATGCCAAATGTCACAGAAAACAATAATTCTCATATTATCATGTCATGTTATATTTACAAGGAAATCCATATTGTAATAAATCTGTTTCAAAAGAGTAGAGATGGCATTTGAGTTTGGCTTAGAAAGAGGATTGGGATTTCCTTATGACAAGCAGAGTATGTAACATTCTAAAATCTGAGTTGATGTATATATAAACACAATTATCTATATATGTGTATATATAAGCCATATATGTATACTTTTAAAACTCTCTCTCTTCCTACCTTCCTTGCTCTATCCCTCTCTCCCACTATTTTAGCAAAAAAAATATTTCAAGACGGTTTATTAATACACAAGCATATTTGCTGGAAAAGAAATTCAACTGCTAATCAGAATTCCCTTTCTTCCACAAGCAACTTTCAAATTCCATTTTATAGTAATCATAGGACAAAAGATGAAATTCCACAGCAAAGTAAACCAAAGCTACATAGTTTATATCAAGGGGTATTTCTTGTTGTTGTTGTTGTTTCTATTTAAACAGAATGATAGTGATGTTAATGCTAGATGTTATTAACTTGAAACCAATCTCATCCTTTTTAACTACTCCCTCTGAGGAATCTAATTTCAATAAGGTCAAAGATGAACAAAGAGATAATTCTCTTTATTATATCAAAGACATATACACTGTTAATTGGTCACTATAAATAAGACAGATTTCTCTAATAATCTTAAGTGTGGGAAGATAAGCTCTTTCCTTCAAATTGTCTTCTACTCAAAGAAGATAATGATGGAGTCAAGGACTTCAAATTAAGATACTTTCACTATATTATTCCTTAATATTTTATAATGCAACTGAGCATATAGATGCTTCTATACATAAATACAGTGAATCAGAGCCCTTTCTCTAGGCCTTTTAATATTCTCTGGAAGATAATGTCATCCACTGGCTTTTCATCTGTCATCCTTTGAATGAATAATCTACTTCCTTTTTTCATAATGAATTTCTTTGATGACACCTTTCCCCCATTTCTTGTTTAAAAAGGAATTGACCAACACATCCCATTGCTGTTTGGGTCAACCACAATTTTGACCCTTTGAGGCTAGTATATATTCAAAATATCTAGGGTCTAAAAATCCTTCAGCTTTCATAAAGGACTTAGCACAGTGCAGGGTACAAAATATGTATTTATTAAATACTTAATTCTCCTCTTTCCCTCTTCTCATTTAGATTTTTTATTTCTTAATCCTAAAACTTGTCTTCCAAAAATTTTTTTGGTTTGGTTATGCCCAATTTTGCAGTTAAGTCATCAAATATCAAAGGAAAAGTTGGCTTGGTTTGGAGAATCTTCTCAAGCTCCTCATAGAAGTTCCCTACTTCTTCCTTCTCTGCAAGGTCAGCAATAAATTGTGATTTTTCTCTCTGGTGTTCTTCTGTTTATATTCATTATGAACCTCCCCACATGAGATGAGCACAAATCTTCTGTTATATGATGCTTTTTGGCATTTTTGTATGCATGATTAATACCACCAATCCTTTTTTTTTAAAATCTCTCCAATGAAAACTTATAAACTACCTTTCCATTTTTCTACAAGTGTTTGGTTCTTCCATTTAGCTGCAAATGTCATATTTCCATTTGCTACAGGATGTCTTCTGCTGCCATTAACAGTGAGTATTGATATTGCTACTGTTCCTTTCCTCCAATATCATGTCAACTTATTGGATATTGGGAAACGCTTTTTTCACATTTAGAATGCCAATAACTAATGTTAATTGACAGTAAAGCAAACTCCTGGGACAGCTAGGTGGTGCAGTGGATAGAGCACCAGCCCTGAAGTCAGGAGGATGCGAGTTCAAGTCTGACCTCAGACACTTAACACTTCCTAGCTGTGTGACCCTGAGCAAGTCACTTAACCCCAATTAAAAAAAAGAAAAAGAAAAAGAAAACTCCATCATTCCCAGTATCCATTATTAGAAAAGCAAAACGAATCTGCATTGAACTAAAGGCAATATACTAATTTCCCCTTTTTTATAGGTTGCCATGATCAAAGAATTCATCATTGTCAATTGAACTTGGTTCATCTTCAAACATTTGAAATCTTTGCTCATGAGGATCACAATGGAAGCTTTTCCAGCTAGGTAGAACCTGCCAACTTGATCTCTACTGGCATAGCCTTTGAGAGTCCAAGGCTACCTTCATCCATGAAGAAAGTCTAAAAGTAAGGAGAATCTTTGGGTATGAGTGTCTTTTGCCTTCTTGGGGGGAAAGGAGGGAGGAGAGAGAAAAAAAAGAGAGAGAGGGAATGAAAGAGAGATGCATGAATACCCAAGTAATGTATAATTATGTTAAATCATGTTATATTGTATTATGTTATATATTATATCAATTGTCAACCTGTGATTCATTTACAAAATTAATATAGTATTAAATGAAGAAAGTATTTTTAATTTATTTCAATTTAGGGTTTACATATGTACATTCTTGAAAAATATTAACTATTAAAAGATGTTACACTAAATAAAATTATCATCTAAAGAGAGTTTTTAGCTATAGAAAAATATTTTTTCCATAGCAGAGCTGTCAACAAGCCTAAATTATTAAACTTGTCATATTGTGTGAATCAGCACATAAATCTCTTATTAGTTATCAAGATGAAAAATCCTGGTGATATTTACCATAACAAAATTCTCTGCATATTTTCAAAAGATAAACACATAAATCACCAAAATCATCCAGGTAAGAAAATTTGATTACCTACATACAAAAGCATGAAACTGTATTATAAATGTGAAACCAAAAAAGAAGTACCTATACTCAAGAACCCCTTTTTTATAATCAAAATATGAAGCTAAACCATATTTTGGAATGAGGAAGAGTGTTTTTTTATTTAATAAACTCAAAACATTTTTATAGCACAACTCTTCTTTGCCAACATCATTAGCTTTTGTGAAAGCTACAAAAGAAACAGAGAGCATGGCACCTATTGAGAAGATTTCATTCTAAGTCAAGTGCTAGTAGCAGCAGAGCAGTAATACTAATGCTATGTAATGCTTACATAGTGAGAATCACCAGAGCAGTGATTGGAAAACAAAGAGAGATGCAGAAATAATGATAGGCCATACATATAATACTTTATAGTTCATATAAACACTTCACATACATTAACTTACTTCATCTTCAAACAACATATGCTAATACAAATAGGATTATTCCCATTTTATAGATTTGGAGGCACCATACTACTTTTCCTATTTTCCTTTCCTGAATCTGCAGATTCCTGTGTTCTGGGTTCCTGTATATTATTCTTTTGGGGAGATGCTAAAAGCATTTTTGCCATTTATTTTATTAAACAATGGACGAAAGGTGGATATCCAGGTCTCTCTCTAACCTTAGGAAGCAGGTGATGCCTATATTTCATTGGTGAAAGCTGAAGTAGGAATATGAGGTCTAATTTGCCTTTTGATTCTACTGCTGAGTTTTTGAAGCTAAAGCTTCAAAGTTGAAGAAGGAAGGGACAAAGGGAAGGGAATGGAAAGAGAGGATGGAGGAAGGGATAGTGAGAGGGAGATAGAAGGAGGGAAGGAGAAAGAAAAGGACAAGGGAGACATGTGGGAGTGAGAAAGAAAAGAAGGAAAGAAAGAATGGGAAAGAAAAGGAAGGAAAAGAGAGAAACAGGATAAAAGGAGGTTGGTAGAGAGAAAAAGAGAATAAAAGTCTTATCTGTGCTTATGGTTTGACTCTTGAAAGTTTTAGAGGAATAGTTCTCTATTTGGGGGGACTTTGGAGAGATGAAGAATAAAAGCAGAGAAATATTCTTTTGGATTTGTCAAGAGAAGAGAAATTTCAAAGGAATTCAGGTTTGATGAAGAAAGAATTTCACATCTATCCACGTATGTGTGCCTATAGTGTGTATGTACACATATATATGCATGTGTATATACATATACAGAAAAAGAGAGAGAGAGAGAGAGAGAGAGAGAGAGAGAGAGAGAGAGAGAGAGAGAGAGAGAGAGAGACTGTGCATGAGCATTGAGATATGTTTTCACCTGAAAATGAGTTAGGTCTTGTAGTAAACTAATTATACAGACAACATTATACTACATAATAACTGCTTGAGGGCATGAAGGAGTTCATATGTTTTCCAGAAATGTCTAACATTCTCTAATTCCCACAGTTTTCATGCAAATTCAATTTCACTTAAAGAATTCTAAAAGAAATCCACATTTAAAAAAAAAAAATCTTGGGCAGCTAGGTTGTGCAGTGGACAGAGCACCAGCCCTGAAGTCAGGAGGACCTGAATTCAAATCTAATCTCAGACACTTCATACTTCCTAGCTGTGTGACCCTGGGCAAGTCACTTAACCCCAATTGCCTCAGCAAAAAAAAAAAAAAAAATCTAAGTTCATATGGGTCATATTGTATTCTTTTCTATTCCTACCCCTTGGCTTAGTGGTCTGAGACCTCATCAAAACAAACAAACAAACCATCAAATGAAAACAGAACTAGGAGATTTTGCCACTCTGCCTTTGGACTTGTTTTGAGACCTTCCTTTGCCCCGCAAGTTGACCATCTGTTGTTTAGTTCCCATGTACCTGTCTTTGTGAGAGTACCACGAGTCTGTCCCTGACTCTGATGTTCCAGTCCTCTCCTGTCTGTGTATGGCCACCATTTGCCTCACCTCAGAACTATACAAAGCAAGAACCATCTGTGGTACTATTCTGGGAACTTTCATGTTGGGATACAACACAGAGAATACACAGCAGTAGGCAGCTATGAGAGAAATGGCCAACTCCATTCTGTTGATCAGCAATTAACCTATACCTAGTCAGTCTGAATCAACATATGACCTTAATCTCAAATGATAGCTTTCCCCTAAAGACTGTCTAGTCTTCTAAAAATTTATCAGGGATTTTATAATATTAATTTCTATATCCTGCCTTCCCCCTCCCCAAAAAAAGGTTTAAAAGTTTGGCAGTTACTGCAAATGTTATTTGTCATAGTTCTCCATTGTTATTATTCCTATATTCCCCTATTCAGACAATCCTGACACATACACAGATCTTTATATCTTCACTCTCCCCCGTTACCCCCCGCCCCAGCCCAGATAAATTTTGAGGGGAAAAAAAAAAACATTTTCCCTTTTTAAAAAATATTTTCCTGGAAAATTTCTTTGTGTTGTAGAGAATAGACTCATAGAATGTCAGATTTGGAAAGGAATTTAGAGTTCAAATTGGGTCATCTAATCCAAGTCCCTAATTTTACAGATGAGATAATTGAGGTTCAAAAACATTAAGTTAGTTTAGAGTCACATAGCCAAAAGGCAGGATTTGATCCTAGATCTCCTAATTTACTTTTCCATGTACTTCCTATTATACTCATCTGCTTGTGGCAGAAACAGTAAAAACTTGTTAAAGTAGTTGAATAAATAAAAATAATCTGGTTTATTGAAAGCTAAAGCAAGGTCAACCATCAATGAAAAAGCAAATTTGATTATATTTATTATGTACCCAGATGCTGTGTTAAATATTGAGAATATTTATTAAAAAACTAATTAAAAATAATCCCTACCCTCAGGAAACTGACATTCTAATGGGGGAGACAACATGTAACTAGCTAAATTTATACAAAAGAGATAGTAGTTGAGATATAATCTCAAAGGAGAAGGCATTAGTAGCTGGAGGGGAGAGAGACCCTTTAACTCCTGGTAGGGAGGTGATAGACTCAGTTTAGATTTATTTTTTTGAATGTGGCCAATGCAAGAAATTGTTTCAATTTATTATTTGTGTTTATGACATAGATTTTGTTTATTTATTTATTTTTGTTTTATGTTTTTTTTTTTTTTCTTTCTCAGTTGAGGATAGGGGAGGTAAGAGGGAAAGAAGACAAATCTTCATTATGAAAAAAAGAGTTCTCTCTTCTTGCAATTTTCCCCATCAAGTTTTTGACATACTGTGGATTGGCATAAGAAATTAAATGGGAATTTGAGTGGAGTTTTGCAGAAGCTGCAGACCACACAGGCAGACTAGCAGATGGCCCAGAAAAAGTTTAGAAATTCACAATTGCATAAAATATTTGTATACTATTATACAATATCAACATATTTTATCTTTTAATACTGTAAATACTCCATAAAGAAAAAGAAGAAATTCAGATATCTTCTCTAGTAGGAAGGGAGAGTTAAAAATATTTTTGTGGATTTTCTAAACAATGGGAGTGCTGCTCATCTAACCCCTAGGATGTGGAAGCGAAAAGTATACCACTAGATCCCAATTAATGCAATTGATCATGTATATCTGAATTTAACTATTTAACGTTATAATTATCTAAAATATGGTCACTGGCTCCAGCCCAGTGGAAATCTATATTGCAAATTTGAATAATGAAACCACTTCCTGGGATTCATTATTTATACTAAACAGGATCTAGCTGTAATTAAAAAGTAATAATGGGTCTTTTATGTGGTAAGAGCAGATACGCAGAATATAAATATAAATACGTACATATATACATCCATGTGATATCTATTATCTGACCTAGATATGACTATTAATCTAGATTATGAAGGACAAGTAAAAAAAAATACTGCTAGGATGAATGAAAAACTTCCTTTTAGGGGTGGAAGTAATGCTAGCACCCTCTTAGATTCAATGTTGGGGCAAAATGAGGCACTTGCAAGTCCTTGCATAATTAAAAGGTTTACTTTGACATAACAGTAAGGACATACAAGATAAGTAAGCATGGCTCTTCTGGTCTTCACATGGAAACATATCTGGTCAGTAGGGCAGGTGATTGTGACTTTCATGGTCTTCAGAAATCCCCCAAGTTGGAGGGGTCCCACCTACACATAGGTGGGATTTTTCATATCCTTAAGAGAAGTGGGTTTCCTCATTGGAGGATCTGTAGTAGACACAAATTGCACAGGACAAGGAGGCATGGATGGGTTGGGTTTTTTTGTTTTTTGTTTTTTGGTTTTTTTTTGTTTGTTTGTTTCTTTTGTTTTTTGCCACAATGGAAATAACTGTAATGAGGAAATCACAGACCCACTGAAATTTTGACTTGTAATGTATTGGTGAAAGAGCAGTATCTATATATTGCACTAGTTGAATTTTTCTGAGCAGACCCAACACAAAATATTCACTAACATTTCCTTCATTCTCTTCTCTTTCTACTCACAACTTTGTTGGAGAAATAGAATATCTTAACAGATAGAAGAAAAATGATGGTTCCATAAGTGTCCTTAGAAATGAAAAGAAATGTGGGCCTGAGTCAAGTTGTGCAATTTATGGAAATTTTTTTTAAAAATAGAGCTGATGCTTTAGATGGACAGCAACTGTTAAGAAACTCCAATGAATAATTAATCTAGTGAAACAGTCACCAGCATTATTAATATTTTATGCAATAGTATAGCAATGCAAAGCCATTCTGTAAAGGGTTGGTTAGTTGGGTAGGGTACAACTTGAAACTCTTCACCCAAATGAGCACTTCTTCCTTTATCTCAAATATAATTAGCCATCTAAATGTCGTGGGTCAATTTATTAACACTTTATTCATCGGGGTGTAACTTTTATTAGGCTTTATTGCTCCCAGAAATGATATCCTACACAAATACAATAGAGATTTAAATGTTCTGGAGAATGAGCTGATGCTTCCTGACTTTATGGCGGCGTACAGTAATGGACCTTGACCAGCGGAATATTTGATAAGTATAAAATATTACAGCTTGATGCTAATTTGGTTCCTTTTTAATGACTGATAATCCTTGTCGATTTAGTGGGATCGTCACAATCCGATCCTGTTTCTCTGCTTTGAATGTGATTGTAACAGGAGCTATTAAGTGTGTCTGCATAATAAAATTAGTCAGGGAAGCTATGTACATTGTTTCCAGGTCTTTGGATTTTCATTACAGCCGTGGGACTTGTTGAACTGTAAAGACTGCTGTCAGCTCCACCAAGCTCCTGACTTCCTTGCTGCTAAGCAAAGGAGTAATGATGGCAACTGTAAAAAGCCTGTTCTTACTGTCCCGGAAAATTCATCACGTACAAATAGAGGATATAGACTTTGGGGACAGGGAAGATGGTTTGGGTCCTGATTGGCCCAACAAAGATTTACAAGGCTCTAAAGCTTAAACACACAATCAGTCATCTCAGGCTTAAAGTTGGAAAGGGGAGAAGCCAGTTCTCTTTTTCTCTCACACTTGATTGCTCCTTTAGGAGTTTGCTGTCATTATTGAAATTGGAATTGACTGATGTCTTTGCAAGTCATTTAAATGTATAGATCTGATCCCACAATCCTCTTGGAGGGATTTGAGGGCCAGGGAAGGCAGAGAGAAGGGCCTTAGCTGGGTAAAGGTAGTGAAATACATAAGTGCATCACCTCATTGTCCTGCCTGCTCTCTGGGCTTATCCAGGATCAAGTTCATATTCATGTTTCCTAAGGCTGTGCTGACGGCCATCCTCTGAGCTGGCTATCCAAGCTGGTTTCCCCTGGATCTGCTGAAGAGGACTAAGGGCTTTGTCCTGAAGCAGACCATTTTTTTCCTTCCAGAAATGAGTAGCCCTATTTTGACAAGCTAGAAATCGAGCATTCAGCATTTTTAGAATGTCTAGTCCTGCAAGCAAGAAGATAATTGAATGCTGGGACAACATTAATACCTTCCTGGTACTTTCTAGCAGGGCATTCCATGATGATGTTGCTATGGGGTATTTGGGTAGTATTATATAATGGCCAAGTCACCTAGAATAATTAACAGTCATGTTATTAGAAACTAGAGTGCTTGTTCAGTATAACTTACAGAGCAGACTATTTTATTTCAACTAGCATTGTTACCAACAGTATTTACACTAATCTAACTGCAGCACAAAGCAAAAAAAATTCAAAGAATGTTACTCTATCTTATTATCTGGCTTTTCTAGGGCTTCTCCATCAAAATACTTAAATAGAGCAAAAATTAGAAATATATTTATATGTCATGCATATATTATCATATGTTATTTATGTTTATACATAGATATACACATATAAATATACATATTTGTATTGTGTGCATGTGTGAGAAGGGAGAAGAGAGAGAAATAGGAAGAGAGGGAGAGAAAGGAAGGAAGGAAGAAAGGGAAAAAGAGAGGGAGAGAGGGAGGAATGAAAGAAAGGAGGGTCAAAGGAAAGAAGAAAGAAGGGAGGGACAGAGGAAGGGAAGAAGGAAGGAAGGGAGGGAGAGAAGAAGGAAAAAAACAGGAAGGGAGGGAGGAAGAAAGAAGGGAGGAATGGAGGAAGGAAGAGTTCTTTGAGTCAATGCAAAGTTTTTGTTTTTCTTTTTCTTTTTGTTTTGCTGAGGCAATTGGGGTTAAGTGACTTGCCCAAGGTCACACAGCTAGGAAGTGTTAAGTGTCTGAGACCAGATTTGAACTCAGATCCTCCTGACTTAAGGGCGAATCAATGCAGTTTTAAGCTTTAATAGATGGATGCTATTAAAGTGCTAAATATATTTTGATGGAGGTGCCATTCTTTGATCATCTCAAATCTCATAGTTTGCTACCATCAATTTTCACCTAATGCATTCCATATCTCCCATTCTCTTCTAGAACTCTGCTTGCTTATTGCCCAGATTGAGCAGGAGATCACTGGCTTGGCTCCAGATACCTTAGTGCCAGAAATAGGATTAGCAGCTTGATGTGAGTTTTTAAAGCAAATGTTCTGGGATGATATAGCTCTAGCTCAGACGTTCTCAACCTGGGGTTCACAGATAAATGAGAAGAAAATAATATGATAATCACTAACTGATGTTTACTAATTCTTTCTGTTGTGAATGTAGGCAACAAACCATAGAATTAGATTTCCCAAGATTGCTAAAGGAGTCCACAATACATACCAAAAAATGAGGACCTCACTGTAGTCATCTCCGCATCATTTAAAGAGATACTAGTGAAGAGTTTAAGACTAGCTTCCATTTTTAGGGATTCTTCAACCAACAGGTCACTAAGTAGCCTTGCTTATGAAAATAGTATGTGGTGAGGGTTTTTTCTCTACAGAAAAATTATTAGGTTACCACTAATACATTTGGTTTCTGAAATTAAATTGTATGTTCCTTATTAGATTGTAAGCTTCTTGAGGACAGGGACTGTTTTTTGCCTCCTTTCATATCTCTAGTACTTAGCCAAGTGCTGGGAACAAAGTAGACACTTAGTAAATATTTATTAATTGATTGGTTGAAGTGCCCATTCCATCTCTCTTCCTATTCAACTTCTACCCATCCTTCAAAACTTCTATCAGACCACATTCTCCATGAATCCTTATCCATTTTTTTCAGTTATTTTTTGGTTTTGATTTTGATATTTGTCTCAGAAACAATGCGGTAGAAAGAAAAAGAGTGCTGGATTTGGTACCAGAAGACTTGGGTTTAAATCTCATCTGAAAGAAGTATTAACTTGATGGCCTGGGCAAATTCCTTTATTCTCAGAACCCGAGTTTCCTTATCTGTAAAGTAGGAATAACACTTGTACTAGTTACTTTAAAGGATTGCTCTATAAAAAGCACTTTGTTAACTTGAAAGTGATATACAAATGTAAGCTATGATTATTATCTATAATATTCCCATGACAGTCAGGCATTACCTCAGGATGATACTCTTGTATCATTGTTCTCTTGTTATTATTTGACACTTTTCATGTGCATCTCTTTTCTCCCCAACTTCATTATAAGCTCCTTAAAGGCAGGATACATTCTTTATCTCCCTCACCCTATCTAGTAATATAGTGGGAAAAGGCTTGAATCCGGCATCAAAAGAAACCTGGCATCAAATCTTGCCTCTGATACAATGTGACTACAGACAGCTCCCTTATTTATAAAATGGGTCTAATGACATTTGCCATACCTAGGGCATTGTAAGAATCAGATGAGGTAAGAACACAAACTTTAAAGTGATAGGAATGAATGAATGAATAAATGAATGAAGGGCACCTCATGGATACTTAATCTATTTTGAATCACTTGATAGTACCAAGAATTTTGGTGATGAGAACTTTCTTTTCCAGGTCTTCAATGCTTTGACTGCTGAAGAGGAAGAAACTATGACACCTCTGGAAGCAGTTGCAAGATTGGATAGTCATTAGGGTTTCTTCCTCAAATTATGGCTTTTGAAATTAAATTAAAGACCCAGTTGGTGGTCTGCAAGATACTACTACTGCTGGGGCCATCAGACTTACTTAATCATGACAGAAATTGGCTAAAGGTTTTTGGTAGTGATGGGGATAGTAGAATCCTTCTCCACAAGAATTGCTCTCCTGATGATAGCTGTGGGGATCAAAAAAGAAATAAGCTGGTTGAAGGGGAATAGGACTCAGCATCCTAGTCTATATTGAGGAGATGGTATTGTTTTGATCTTTTTGCCATATGCTACCACTCATCTCTCCCTCAAGGTGACATCATATAAAATTACTATATAAATGTCTGTTATTATTATTAAATCATCAGTAAACATTTATTAGATGATCAGTAATGAGAAATCTAGTAAAGCATAATTTTGAAGTATACAGCTATAATTCTAATATTGAGCCACATATAATATTAACCTCCCCAAATTTGGCAACCACTTTCAGATGTATTATGAGAGGCAGTATAGTTTAGTAAATAGAGCGCTGGATATGTAGGTTCAACTATTGCTTCAGTATTGTTAATTGTATTATACTGGGTAAATCACTTGAGCCTGCTCTGTACCTCGGTTTCTTTATATACAAAATAGTGAGGTAAATGATTGTTGGACTTAAGCCTTTAGGGTTCTCATGATATTAAAGATACTAAATATTCATTTTTTGGACTGAAATTCTGATAGGAGATAGGGCACCACTTGATGCCCCTGGTGTCTCTTTAGCAACATCATGTCCTCCTGTGGATGTCTTTCTGCCTATCCAAATCCCATTCAATCTGCAAAACTCCATTCAAGTTTTACTTCCTTTAGGAGACCTTGCCAGATCATTCTAGTCCAAGGAATGGGTCATTCATTCCAAGGCTATTTGTTCTTTGAGAAATATTTACCAAAGAGATAAAAGGAAATTGTGACCATCCCATTATGCTCATTGTCCTAAAGTAAGCAGTAGGCTAAGTAAAGGTTTGCTTCTGTACTGTGAGCACAAGCTTCCAACTCATCCTCAAAAGCTCTTTGGTCCAGAGGATCATGTGATGTATTTCTGTCCATCTTAGAGATCTCTTTACAACTTTAAGGAATTTTTAAAATTCTCCCACTCCATAAGCATCCCAATATTTAATGAGAGAGGAAGAACTCCTAAAACAAAAACCAAATAAACCATGCTCTATGTGGAGTTTTTCCTATTAGTGTATGAATCCTTTGAAAATAGAACTTGGGAATATATATTTTGATATATAACACCCTTTACAATGCTCTGAGCACAAGAGGCATTTGTTTTATTTAGTCCATAATTAAGAATAATAGTCAAAAGAGAGATTGTGTACAACTGGGCATTTAGTCTCTCGGACAATTTAGACACAGAATTTGCTTTTGTGAAGTCAAGCATTTCTCATTTTAAGGCTTGTTCTAAGCAAAGGATTCCATCCCTCTGTGCCCCTTTGCTATCCCTGTGAAACCTTCTGGAATTAAGGTTTTCTAAGAGCCTAATTTCATGACTTAAATAAAACTTTTAAGTCAAGAATATTTCAACAGGGAAAGAAAAGGAACAATCAGTTATTAAAGTCCATTTAAGCCAGATCCTGTGCTAAATGCTTTACAAATATCTATTTGATCCTCACAAAAATCTGTGAGGTGGGTACTATTATGATTCACATTTATAGAAGGAAACTAAAACTGAGAGAGGTTAAGGGACTTAGCCAGGATCACACAGCCAGTAAATGTCTGAGGCCATATTTGCATTTGAATTTTCCTGACTCCAGGTCCTTTGATTGACTGATTAGCTTATCACCTGGGAATCTTAGGCAATCACCAATCACATCAGCATTCTCCCTCTCAGTTTCCTCATTTGTAATACGGCAGGATGTTTCTCAATGGTCTCTAGGTGGATGATAATATTCACATAGAACTCTTCAAATCCTTTGTAAGGTGACAGATGGAATCTATTTATAGGGGAGAGGGCGATTTTATTTTTATTTTTTTCAATTGATTCTCCTTGTAAAACAAGTCACTAAATCAACTTTGCAAAGCGGGTGCCATCCCACCCTATCCCACATATGAGGGGTTGGGGGAGAGGGGATGTAACTGAAAAGATCCATTTCACTGCGGCCTGGAAACGCATCCCAGCCACGTTGGCCGTGTAGGAGTCCACGAATAAACAGGAAGCCATCACAAAGAAACTGCCAAACGCCAGCCCAAGCCCCTAGTAGGGGCTTGGGAAGCAGCAGCTCCCCAGATGTGCTGACTGAAGTTTAAGAGGCAGCTTAACAGATGTACAAAGCTGCAGATCAGAGGAGATATAAAACAGTTAAACTTGCTTAAAGGCACAATGTGTCACAATCTAACAATTACATGCATTCTAAGCCCGACAGAAGAGGGAACATACGCTCAGCGTAGTGCTCCTGGCTGTAGGCATGCCAGGAAGATTATAAAAATGCCACGCTGTGATATGTTGCCCTCCTGCCTGAAAGGCCACGATTAAGCTGCTTATTTACTGCACCTATTCTAGGCAGGAGCCGCGCTTCAGAGTGCTACCTGTCTGCTGCTTGGATAAATTAGTTGTGGGTGTCACGAGATTATTGCTGTCTATTGTTCTGTCGGCTGAAGGTGGGAGGAGATGAAAGCCCCCGATCTGCCCTTGTAAGGTTTTGTGGGAAGCACGGGCGCCTGCTGCTTCTCCTCCTCTCCTAATGGCAGCAAGATCTTGGCTGGACTGACAAGATTGGAGTTTGGGGCACAATTAAAATGACAACACATGGCAAAAAGGGGAAAAAAAAAAAAAAAAAAACAGTTTAAAAAGAGACGGAGAGAGCCGGAGTGTATGAAAGAAAATGGAGTGAGCGAATGCAAGGCAGCGAACCTGAGAAAATCCAATGTCTCTAGCAGAAAAAGGTTAGCTCCCCACATGGCCATATAAATCGGCTGCATAACCGGAACTGAAATGCTCAATAGTCAGTGCAGAAATGATCTTCAATTTGTTCAACTGCACTCAAAATATTTTTTATATAAATTGTTTTGCCCTCGCATTTCCATGATATATGGAGCTATGAACTCTAAATTAGTGTTAACAGAAATTGACAAGCACTGCATTAAAAAATAAACCAGCCAGCCCTACAGGCTTAATTATGGAGGAAAGAGTGTGATGCACGCAAAAATCCCATTTCAAAATTTTACCACATGCAATATAAATAAAAGATTATCTCATCCACTGGTAACCTACAGATCAAAAGGAAAACAGGGAACGTAGCTGGCATTTATAATTATTTATTTTGCCCCAACAATTTTATTTTATTTTATTTTACAAATCATAAATGGCTAATCTGGCATTGGTATAAAATGGGAGGGGGGAAGAGGAGAAAATGGCATTGCAGCTAATTTGGATAGCTAAGACATCTGTCCAGAAAGTCACTGGTGAATTAAATTAGTCCTAAAGTCAGTGTCTGTCTGTTTGTCTGTCTGTCTGTCTCTCTCTCTCTCTCTCTCTCTCTCTCTCTCTCTCTCTCTCTCTCCCCCTCCCTCCCTCCGACCCTCCCTCTCTCTCTCTCTCTTTCTCTCTCTTTCTCTCTCTCTCTCTCTCCCTCCCTCCCTCCTCCCTCCCTCCCTCCCTCCCTCCCTCTCTCTCTCTCTCTCCTCTCTCTCTCTCTCTCTCTCTCTCTCTCTCTCTCTCTCTCTCTCTCTCTCTCTCTCTCTCTCTCTCCCCCTCTGTCTCTGTCTCAGTCTCTTTTTCTGTCTCTCTCTTTTTCCTCTTCATTTTTCCTTCTTTTCCTCCTTCCTTTCCTCCCTCTTTCCTTCCTTCTTTCTTGTTTCCCTCTGTTTCTTTCCTTCCTTCTTTCTCTTCCTCCTTTCCTTCTTTCCATGTCTCTGCTTCTATTTTCTTTCCTTCCTTCCATTTCTTTTTCCTTATCTCTCTCCCCATTCTTCTCCTTCCCTTTCCCTCCTTCTTCTGTTTTTTCCTGTTTCTTTCCTTCCTTCTTTCTCTTTCCTTCTCTCCCTCCCTTATTTCCTCCTTTCCTTCCTTCTTTTTTCTTCTATTTTTCCTTCCATCTTTCTTTCTCTTGTTCCCTCCCTTTCTTCTTTCCTTCTTTCTGTTCCCCTTTTCTTTCCTTCCTTCTTTCTGTTTCTCCTTGCTTCCCCTTCCTACTTTGTCTTTTCCTCCTTCTTTATTTCCTTCTTTCTTCTTTTTCTTCCAACCCCTTTCTTCCTTTTATCTTCATTCAGATTCTTTTTTCTTTCCTTCTATTAATTTTTTCTTTCTTCTTTCTCTTCCTTCTCTTTCTTCCTTTCCTTACTTCCTTCTTTCTATTTCTTCCTTCCTTCCTTTTTCTTTCTTTTTCCTTCTGCTTTTCTTCCTTTCTTCTTCCCCTCCCCCTTCCTTTTGTTCTCTCTTTCTTTCTTGTTCTCTCTTTCTCTTCTTGTTCTTTCCTTCCTTTTTTTCTTTCTTCTCTCATCCTTCCTTTCTTTCTTTCACACTTGTCACAGTACCTGGCATATAGTAATTGTTTCCAAATTTGTGGTACTGAGAAATTTGCCTCTGATGTGTCTTGTACTTCTGATGCTGCTGGATTAAAAAAAGTTTTCACTTATGAGGTCTGTTTGATTGGCAATCCTTCTGCATTCTTTTTGGTTAGGGCTTATATGCTCTACTTCTGATACTTGGCAACTTACATGTTGCCTTACATGTTATAAGGCTCTTTTGTCACTGTGACAGTGTTTTGACACATTACTGTGAGACATTAACCAAGTCATTGACCTCTAAAGCTTCAATTTCTCTATGTGTAAAATGAGGGGTTTAAACTAGATGATAGCTTTTTTTTTTTTTTTTAGCTGGAAATATATGATCTCAGTTTGGCTATTTGCTGTCTTCAGGACCTCGGATAAATTATTCAGTGGGCCTTAGTTTCTTTACTTGTAATTTTTGGATTAGGTAATCTAGAAGGTTTCTTCTAGCTCTAAATCTATGATTCTATGATCCAATCATGATCTGAAGAAGATGCTGATACCATATCCCCTTCTCAACTTCAACTGGCTATCATAAGGAATTTGTTTATTTCTTAATTTTTAATAAGGCACTAGAAAAGCATTAATTTTAGCTCTCAGGAAGAGAGTCAAACTTGTTAGGATATATTCTCATCCCTATTAAAAAAAACTTTTTTAAGTCATTAGAAGAGAGTGATAGAGATTTGTATATTGTATTATTTCTACTTATAAATTTAATCCCTTGACAAGCAATATAAATACTAGCCATGTAGCAACAAACTTGAAACAAAAATGATTATTGCTGACATAGCTTTTTCCCCAAAGAACAAAAGAATCACAATATTTCTGAGAGACTGTCTAGAACAACGTATGCCTGAGAAAGAATCCTCTATAAAACATATCCAACAAGTAGAAATCCAGTCTCTGACTTGAAGTAGGGCAGGGGAATAGGTGGAGAGAGGGGAAGAAGAGAAATCTGTTATTTATCAAGAAAACCCATTCTACTCTACAAATTAAGAAAAAAAATTTCCTTTTACTGAATATAAACCTATCTCTTCCCTCTAAAATTTCTACCCATTGTTCTTAATTTAGCCCGTTTGAGCCAGCTAGAAAAGTTCTGATTGTCTTTTCTTATGACCATCCTTCAAATACTAGAAGAGTGCTACCATGTCCTCCTTAAACTTCTTCTTCAGGCTAAACATCTGAATTTCTTTGAACTGATTCTCATATGGCATGGTACAGTCACCCTTTGATGATTTCCAGATTATCAATGTCATTCCTAAAATATAGCAACTAAAACTAAAACATAATTTATCCAAATGGAAGTAATATGGAAGATTTTTTAAAATTAATGTTAATAGCTGTCATTTTGTTAAAATTGGAAGGGATCCAATCCTCCCATCTTCATTTCATATATTAAGAAACTGAGACCTAGAAATGTTAAGTAACATAGTTACAAGATTAGTCAATTATACAACTAAGATTCAAACTTAAAATGTATTATTTTAATTGAGTCTCACAATATCTTTTGCAAGCATATAGGGTATAGAGGGATAGCTATGTGGTATATCTATCACAGATATCTATGTAGATAGAGTGGGTAGTGTGCTAGGCCTGGAGTCACGAATAGATCTTTCTGAGTTCAAATCTGGTCTCAGACAACTGCTGGATGATCCTGCACAAATCACTTAACCCTAGTTTAGCTCAGTTTCCTTATCTGTAAAATGATCTGGAGAGAAGGAAATGACAACTATTCCAGTAACTTTGTTGAGAAAACCTCAAATGGGGTCATGAAGACTTGTACAAATAACTAAAATAACTAAATATAGTTATTATATTTAATAACTGAAATAACTAAAAAACAAATAACTTTGTGGAGTAGAAAATAACAATACAATTATCCCTATTTTGTAGACAGAAAACCTGATGGTTAGAGAAGTAAAGGCTTGCCCCAGATCCCAGCATCAGAGGATCATAGATCTAAAGTAAAAAGGGACCTGAGAGGCCATTTTGTACACTCTCAGTATTTCAAAGATGAAACTATTTCACATAAAGGTAACCTTTCCCAGGATGACTCAGGTAGTGAGTGTTGAAATTAGGACTTGAATCTAAATCATAGGATCACAGGATTTAGTGCATTAGTGATCAATTAGCTCAACTTCTACATTTTACAGATTAAGAAAAAGAGACCAATTCATTTCTAAAATATATAGAGAATTGGTTCAAATTTATAAAAATTCAAGCCGTTCTCCATTTGATAAATGGTCAAAGGATATGGACAGACAATTTTTACAGGAAGAAATTAAAACCACTTATAGTCATATGAAAAATTGCTCTAAATCATTATTGATCAGAGAAATACAAATTAAGACAACTCTTAATACCACTACACAACCCTCAGATTGACTAAGGAAAAGATAATAACAAATGTTGGAGGGGATGTGGGAAAACTAGGACAGAGCAATTTGGAACTATGCCCAATGGGCTATCAAATTGTGGCTACCCTTTGATCCAGCAGTGTCTCTACTGGACCTGTATCTCAAAGAGATCATTTTAAAAAGGAAAAAGACCTATGTGAGCAAAAATGTTTGTAGCAGCTCTTTTGTTAGTGGCAAGAAACTAAATTGAGTGTCTACCCTCAGTTGGAGAATGGCTAAATAAGTTATGGTATATGAATGTAATGGAATATTATTGTTCAATCAAATATTTGGAAAATATTTGAAATACAAAGTTTTGCAAAGGTGAACATTGAAAATTACCTATACATATATTTTGAAAATAAACAGCTTTAATCAAAAAAAGAAAAGAAAAAGAGGCCAAAGGAGAAGAAATGACTTTCTTAATTACACAATAAATTGCAGAGCTAGAATTAAAATCTACGTCTCTGACGCCAAATTCAGTTCTTTCTACAATACTATAACTAGCTCGTTAAGTATAATGAAATGTATTTCTTTTTTAAAAGAGCATCTAACTATAGGTGGTTCCATATTCTCCTATACTAAGATTTCCAAAGGTCAGCAAGTACATAAAAATGTTGCATCCAATAAGAAGGGGAGGAGGAGGAAAGAGAGGGCCAAGAAATAACTTTAATAACTAGAATTAATTCAAGTCCTATGCTTGACCAATACTAATCTTCTTGACCTTAACAAGTCATGTTTGGTAAATATTTCATTTGACTATAATTAAATATGATTATACCCTAATAGAAGTGGATTTGGATTTCATCAAATTAAACTACTTTAGTCATTTTATAGCTAGGAACTCTGACCTGATAGCATTGACACTGTATTCTATGTAACTGTTCCAAATTGGATATGAATGAGAGTTCCTTATAAAAAGCTACTGAATAGTAGCTAGGCATTTCTCAACTAAGGCTTTATTTGATTTTATTTAAATGTTTATTTAGGAATTGTCACCTTAGGAACTAGTTGTTAAGAAAAAAATGTCAATATCCAGATTTTGAAATAAGAATGATAGCTACTGACATTTCTTAACACTTTAAAAGTTTATAATGTACTTCAAAGTTATTGGATTGTATACAACATGTTCTAATTGCTTTAAAAAAAATCTTGGTTACTTGACTGTTGCGACTAAAGATTATTAAGATACACAAAAGACTCATTCGAGCCAATATGGTCCACCCCTTCTTACCCCCATTCATATATTTTTCTCCTTTACAGTTGCTCTAAATATTAGCTTAAGAAATATCTTAATTTGCAAACCACTTCGGGAGAAGCAGTATCTTGAAGTTATTCAAAGTTTTCTTAAGGCTAGAATGATCATTATTTTCCCAGCTGCATGTATTATAAAAGAAATGGTTTGGAGAGTGACCTGATAGCAAGGTGTATCTGACTGAAAGTAGCACCATTTCATCCAGGTGAGATGCTAACAAATATAGAAATCTATAAAAGAACCAGAAGAATCCAAAGGACCACGAAGTCAGAGATTTAGTACTGGAAGGAACCCTAGAAGTCATTCACTCCTACCTACCCATTTAATACATAACAAAACTGAGGTGAAGAAAGGTTGAGTAGCTTACTTAAGATTACACATATAATAAGTAGCAGAGGCAAGATTCAAACTTGTGTGTAGAAATGGGCCAAATGCCATACATTGCATATTATATTCCCAAACCACTAGATTCTAAGACCTCATTTTGAGGGAGAAATAAATGAGGAAGAATAAAAAAGTCTTCTATTGTATAGGAATACATTTCACATACACACGTACCCCTTTTTAGAAGTGGGAGAGACCATAATGGTTAAGTACTGCAAATAACATCAGAATTATTTGCTTAGTTTTGCATAGATTTTCCCCCTTTTTCCCTTATTTCATTCATTAGTATAAGGAATAACACTAAAAATGGGGTGTTTCATTTTTTTTCATTTTTAATCAAAATTCCAGTGGGATTCCAGTGGGAAATATAACGATGTAAAAATAACAACAAAAATTAAGTTAGCTCACGATATTGACAAAACATAAAGTAGATATTGGATAATTATGTGGATTATTAGAATTAAGATAGGGGATTTTAAGAAAAAAACACAATGAATAATTCAAGCCCCCAAAAGAATTTGTTGGTCTTGTTTTATATTTTGATTGTATATATCATTTAATTTAACTGAAATGTTATCAGTTTGTTTTTTTGTTTTTCATTGTTCAGATTCATCTGATGACTTGAAGCAACCACAATTTCATAGGAGAACAAAAACATTTGTAGGAACTTTTGAACTTTTCACAAGAAACACATCACTTTGATGAACAGACTTCTTCCTGATTTTTGCCTTGTTTCGTATTGATAATCAGAAGATCATTTTTTTAAATATCTGAAATTGTATCTCATAAGGAATCTTTCAGGATTTTAAACACATGCACAGGAGACATCTTTTTTGAGATTGTAATTTGCTCTATTGAGTTAAATGCCTTTTTATAATCAACAAACAATAAACATAGCAGAATTGTGTGTTCTTTATATTATGGACCCTTCAGTGAGATGTATGACCATTCAAAAAATATTAACCTAACAATTTACAGAGACAAAAAAATAATAACTAGGATATGGTGGTGAAGGTTTTGCCCCAGGATACTAATGTCTAGGAAAAGTACATCTGTCCCTGAATCTAATACAACTGTGTTTTGCAGGTCACTTGATCCTATTCTTTTGCCCAGATCCTGATTGGTACACCCAATGTTTCACTAGTAAGGTATGCTTCTTTCACAGGTTCTTCTTCCCCACTACCATAACCAGTCTTTTCCCAATAATCAGAGGGCAAAAGTCAAACCTAGGGCATGAGCCTTATTCTCCTGAAAGTGTGCCATCTGTCTGAGAGTAATTCAATTTAATTGGCACAAACTGTTTTTAGAGTCTTGATTACATCTTAGGACCAATGAGTCTAAGGGGTTGCTTTAGAACAACAGCATTGTGGGTACACACCTAGTCAATGGCATTCGAAGCTCCTCTCACTCTCAATAAGTACTAGAATTTCTTCATGCGGGAAAAGCCAAGTAGATGAAAAAAATATGTCATCCAAATAGTTCTCAAACATTATGTTGTATTACACCTATACAACTCTTAAAAATTAAGTATCCCAAAGATCTTTTATGTGAACTGCATCTATCAATTCTTATTAGAAATTAAATCTGATATTTTTAAAAAACATATTCAGTTAAAATAGCAATAATAAACATATAATGTTTATATAAATAATTTTTAAAACAGAGAAAAAGTAGTGACAAAAGTGGCATTGTTTTATATATTTTTGCAAATTTAAAATTCATATGGAACAATAAAAAGTCGAGAATCTCAAGGGAATTAATGAAAAAAAAATCAAATGAAGGTGGCCTAGCTGTACCTGATCTAAAATTATATTATAAAGCAGCAGTCACCAAAACCATTTGGTATTGGCTAAGAAATAGATTAGTGGATCAGTGGCAAAGGCTAGGCTCACAAGACAGAATAGTCAATTATAGCAATCTAGTGTTTGACAAACCCAAAGCCCCTAACTTCTGGGAAAAGAATTCATTATTTGATAAAAACTGCTGGGATAATTGGAAATTAGTATGGCAGAAATTAGGCATGGACCCACACTTAACACCATATACCAAGATAAGATCAAAATGGGTCTATGACCTAGGCATAAAGAACGAGATTATAAATAAATTAGAGGAACATAGAATAGTTTATCTCTCAGACTTGTGGAGGAGAAAGAAATTTGTGACCAAAGATGAACTAGAGACCATTACTGATTACAGAATAGAAAATTTCGATTACATCAAATTAAAAAGCCTTTGTACAAATAAAACTAATGCAAACAAGATTAGAAGGGAAGCAACAAACTGGGAAAACATTTTCACAGTTAAAGGTTCTGATAAAGGCCTCATTTCCAAAATATATAGAGAACTGACTCAAATTTATAAGAAATCAAGCCATTCTCCAATTGATAAATGGTCAAAGGATATGAACAGACAATTTTCAGAGGATGAGATTGAAACTCTTACCACTCATATGAAAGAGTGTTCCAAATCATTATTGATCAGAGAAATGCAAATTAAGACAACTCTGAGATACCACTACACACCTGTCAGATTGGCTAAGATGACAGGAAAAAATAATGATGAATGTTGGAGGGGATGCGGGAAAACTGGGACACTAATGCATTGTTGGTGGAGTTGTGAACGAATCCAACCATTCTGGAGAGCAATCTGGAATTATGCCCAAAAAATTATCAAATTGTGCATACCCTTTGATCCAGCAGTGTTTCTATTGGGCTTATATCCCAAAGAAATACTAAAGAAGGGAAAGGGACCTGTATGTGCCAAAATGTTTGTAGCAGCCCTGTTTGTAGTGGCTAGAAACTGGAAAATGAATGGATGCCCATCAATTGGAGAATGGCTGGGTAAATTATGGTATATGAATGTTATGGAATATTATTGTTCTGTAAGAAATGACCAGCAGGATGAATACAGAGAGGACTGGAGAGACTTACATGAACTGATGCTAAGTGAAATGAGCAGAACCAGGAGATCATTATACACTTCGACAACGATATTGTATGAGGACATATTTTGATGGAAGTGGATTTCTTTGACAAAGAGACCTGAGTTTCAATTGATAAATGACGGACAAAAGCAGCTACACCCAAAGAAAGAACACTGGGAAACGAATGTAAACTATCTGCATTTTTGTTTTTCTTCCCGGGTTATTTATACCTTCTGAATCCAATTCTCCCTACACAACAAGAGAACTGTTCGGTTCTGCAAACATATATTGTATCTAGGATATACTGCAACATATCCAACATATAAAGGACTGCTTGCCATCTAGGGGAGGGGGTGGAGGGAGGGAGGGGAAAAAAAAATCGGAACAGAACCGAGTGTCAATATAAAGTAATTATTAAATAAAAAATTAAAAAAAATAGAAGATAACATATATTAGTACATGAAGTCTTTTGCTTTGTTTTGATTAAAATATTTGAAAAGAAATACAGTCTCACATAAATATGTAATTAGAAAATGGAAAGATATTTTAGTAGACAAATACCATTAGTATTATTATTTAGTGTTATAATGAAAATAGCTATGAAAATTTTTTTATGAAGTCTTCACCTCCTGCATCTCCTCAAAAGGGTCTTAGGTACCCCCAGGTATCTGTAGGCAACACTTGGTGAACCATTGGTTCAGACTATGCTATATAGTTAGATGAAGAGATGAATGAGTTAGTTGATGAGCACATTTGGGACAGACACTGCAACAGACTGTGAAACTTGGTCCAGAATAGAATAGGAAATAGAAGAGACTCAATCTGGAAACTATATAGGAATTTCACTAATCCTAAACTGTTTCCTGACTCTAAAAAATTAACCCTTTGATGCTAGTAAACCTTTCAGAGAAGAAAATGAACTCAGTCCAACAAGATCAGTTCTTGATAAAGCCATGCAAATTCTTTATGATCTTTTCTAGATATTTCTTGACCATCTTTTTAGAATTACATTATATAATTTTGTGAGGAATTGGATTCGAATCTCCCTGCCTATAACTCACAGACTACAGTTCCTTTCTTTAAAGCAATGGCAACAACAACAACTCCCCCCACAATAAATAAATAAATATAATTTTTATATTTTTATATATTATATATAAATATAATTTATATATATAATTTTTAAAAAATAAAATAAAATAAAATTCTCCCATGCTTGCTTCTCTCCAATATACAGCACTGTTCTTATTCTCTATGGTCTTTCAAAGAAAATTGACAAGAATTCAGCAATCTTATCTGGTAGTTCTTTCATACATTGTGTTATTGTTTATCTGTACCTGCTGACTAGAGTTCACCAAAGGAAGTACAATACTTTCTGACCATTTCCTTACTAAACTCACTATTAGCTATTTGTTTTAATAGTGAGTTTGAACTCACTATTAGCTATTGTTCTGTTCCTTCCCATCCAATTATTCTTTTTTATAGAGAACACAGACATAAAATGAGAACCAAGTCTCTCCATCTTCTTTCCATGGTCCTTTATAACTATCCCATCTGCTTCAAATAAATATGAATGAGATCACAGATGAATTACAAAGACTAAGAATTTAATTGGAGATATCTAGATAAAGAGTTGAACATTTAGTAAAAAAAAAAAAAAGTTATTTTCAATAGTGAATCATATGACTAAACCTTTTATTGTGGTTAGCTAAGTGGCATAGTGCTTAAACTCCACACCTAGAGACAGGAATACATATATATATATATATACACATATATATATATATATATATATATATATATATATATATGTTCAAATCTGGCCTGGGCAAATCACTTTTTACTTTCTGTTTGCCTTAGTTTCTTCATCTATAAAAGAGGGGTAAATAATAGCACTTACCTCCCAGGGTTGTTCGGAGTAACAAATAAGATAATATTTGTAAAAGTGTTTAGCACTAATAATAAATAATAATAACTTTTAATTGTTATGGCTTCTCACAGGTGCAAGTCAGATACAAGTTGAAGAAATCCTAGATCATTTCTATTTGACTGGTGGTGTCAGTGATTATCAGATAAAAAAGCACATGGTTCCAGATTTTTGAAAAGGAAACAATTTATCTAGATTACTATGAAGCTAAGATTTGCCTCAGCTTTGAGTCAGAGAAGGAAATGGCAAACTACTCCAGTAATTTTGGTAAGAAAACTCAAAATGGGCTCAAAAGAGACAGACGTGAATGAAATAACTAAGTAACAACAAAGGTTCCCTAGATAATAATTTAACTTAAAAAGAACAATTTTTTCACTGCCCGAATCAAGAGTACAATTATCTATTTTGTGGGTGAGAAGAGCACAAAGGGTAGTAACCCACCTCAGCCTATTGCCCCAATAACATTTGAAAAAGAGGTCTCCACCTGCTTCAGCTTCCTTTTATATGTTGTTTTCCCCTATTAGAATGTAACTTTCTTGAGGGCAAACTTCTACTTGTTTTTATATTCCATGTGCTTATCACAGTGTCTACCATATTGTTTGTTCTTTATAAACTTTTCCTGTTGGCTGATTAACTATTCAAAAGATCCTTCATTCTGAGGTAACATGGGGTAATGGAAAAAAAAGGATTTGGGGTCAAAAATCTAGAGTTTGAATCCCAGGTTTGCTACCCACTGTCTGGGTGATCTTGGTTAAGTGATTTCTCCTCTCTAAGCTTTACTTTTCTATTCTATAAAATGAAGGGGTTGGACAAGATTACACCTAAACTCCCTTCTGACTCAAAAGCCTATAATCCCATAAGAATCTTAAAGACAGTACTTAATATTGCAGTAAGCCTCCTAATCTGTTTATAAAATGGGCAAAATGATCTATTAAAGAACAGTCAAGATACAGTGTTCACATTTTACTATGTGGTTAAGGAAAAAGCTTACTGCTGAAATCAATCATTTCACATGAATTTATTAAGAATTTATGTTTCAGACTGGAAACTGAATGGATGCCCATAAGTTGGAGAATGGCTGAATAAGTTATGGTATAAGAATGTTATGGAATATTATTGCTTTATTAGAAACGACCAGCAGGATGAATACAGAGAGGCTTGGAGAGACTTACATGAACTGATGCTAAGTGAAATGAGCAGAGAACCAGGAGATCATTATATATGGCAACAACAAGACTATATGATAATCAATTCTGATGGATGTGACTCATTCCAACAATGAGATGATTGAAACCGCTTACAATGGTCTTGTGATGAAGAGAGCCATCTATACCCAGAGGGAGGACTATGGGAACTGAGTGTCTATTACTACATAGTATTTTCACTTTGTTTTTTGCTTGCATTTTTTCTTTCTCATTTTTTCCTTTTTGATATGATTTTTCTTGTGCAGCAAGATAATTGTATAAATATGTATACATATATTGGTAACATATATTTTAACATGTTTAACATAGATTACTTGCCATGTAGGGGAGGGGATGAGGAGAAGGAGGGGAAAATTTGGAACACAAGGTTTTGTAAGCATAAATGTTGAAAAATTATCCATGCATTTGTTTTGAAAATAAAAAGTTTTAATAAAAAAAGAAAAAAGAATTTGTGTTTCAGGCATGTGTTAGATTTGGGGGATGCTGACAATTTAAAAATATTTGTTGTTCAGTCACCTCCAATTCTTCATGAATCCTTTTGGGGTTTTCTTAACAAAAATACTGGAGTAGTTTGCCATTTCCTTCTCTAGCTAATTTTACAGTTGAGGAAACTGAGACAAACCGTAAAATGACTTGGCCAGAGTTACAGAATTAGTAAGTAAGTGTCTGAGGCCAGATTTGTACTCAGAGGGATAAATCTTCATAACTCCAGGAATTATATTCTATCCACTGTGCCACAAAGCTGTTCTAAAAAAAATAACAAAAAAAATTACTGAGAAATGCAGTTTAAAACATTTTAAAGCAATTTGGGTTTTTAAAGAAGTAAAAATTTCAGCAGGAAGGTACTTCTGATATACCATAATTTTATTGCTTTCTATACCTAACCCTACTCAACTAAGGCAGCTAATTAAAATGTAAGTGTATTACTTAGTCAATGCAGTTGACAGTTAACCATGGGGAATATTTTGCCATTTAATTATATACATTGATGATCTTTATATTTTGAGTAAATTTGTTTTGATACAGATCCAAAATCCTGCCCTGGCTACCAAATTGCTTTTTGATATGAAAACACAGATTAATCTTAATCACCAGTGAGGAGAAAAACAATTGGGCTTTCTCAGTCTGTGATTACTCCATGATGCTTCAAAGAGCATGTCATTCTTACTGATTATTTTTATCCAGCATCATAATTTGTAAGCAGACATACATGACTTCAAGGATATAAGACTGGAGGTTGAATTAGTATTGCTTAAGTACTTAGAATATTTTAGAATTTGGGCTTCTAATGACCTTATAATTCATGGAAATGCCATGCTTTTATTTTTCTCCATACTATATAATAGACTAAACATGTATCTAAGCTTAATTACAAAGGAAAGAGTTTTTTCAAATGAACTCAGTAGTTATTGATCATTTATATAGTGTCTGGAATGATGTTAATCCACCTAAAAGTTATCAAAGCTATATGAATAATCAGAAAACAAAATACATGGTTAGACAGTATGAGTTCTGGCAAGTTGGAAGGAAAGACTTCAATGTGATCCTAGAAGTTTTCATATAGTAAGTAAGACCTGAGATTTATATAATGGTTGAGTTTTACATAGAAAGATAGTAGAGGGGTAAGAAAGGGGATAAAACAATTTAGCTTTATCTTAGTGGTTATACAGCAAGTGTTACAACCTATGGATAGTTCTCCCTTATATCCATTTGTTCTCACCCAATGGCAAGAGAATTTAAGGCAGGCTTCCTATTATAGTGAGCAGAGCCCAAGAGGGAGGGGTATGCAAGAGTGTCATATTGAATGGCAGGATTGGCTAAGTTGAAACCTATTTTGGTTAATGAAATATATATATCTATGAGGTCATAAAACTTTTGAATATTAGAGTAAGATTTTCTGTTTTGTGATATAACCTTACTGTGACTTGGAGTTCAAGTCAAGAAGAGCTGTTGGCTTATCAACTAGCAAATCAGTCTTTTACTTATCTATGATGGGCTAGATAGATGAGAATGAAGAAAATTCACTATTTGTAATTTTCTTTAAACAGTCAATTCATCTATCTATTCCTTGCCAATGAATTAAACATGAAAATAAGTACATATGTTTTGAAATGATCTTTTGGCATAAGTAAGTCCCTCCTGGAAGTATCTAGAGTTCTCTTATTGATTCTTGCTTTCTACAAGCAGATTCACATTGACATACACCCCCAATGTAATTGTGACTATCAATAAGTTAAGTCCTCATACAGATATTCAGTTTATGTCTAATAAAAGGCCCATGAGCAAAACCAGATATGTGAAGCAAAGCAACCTCCTAATGAATGTGGGTCCAGAGAATAACATGTAAAATAAAAGGAGTCAGTTTAATACAAAGCTTTATTGTTGTAATAGGGAGAGGGGGAAGGAGAAAAAAGTAGAGTGGAGCCAGACATATAATTCCGGCATACACACTAATATAGAAAATTAATTCACATAAGGGCAGCACTGTGTTGGGGAGAACAAAATTAGGGGCTCATTCAGGTGATGCTTCTGCAGGGAGGTGGGCTCCTGCTGGAGGGGATATTGTGCTTCAAAATGCTCTTGTAGGACTGATTTTGGATAAACTCTCTGTAGAAAGCTGAATTGTATATTAGAGGTCAAGGCAAAATATCATTATGAGGGTTTGTTATCAGGGAGAAAAATAAACTGGTGATAGTCAAAATATTATCGGGGGACAGCACTGTACTAACTTACAAAAAATGTTATCATCAGTATTTTTCCATGAATATATTCTGTAAACTTATAGCTTCCCTTAAAAGACAACTCTCATGATGGCTTCAAAACCATCAAGCCTAATGTTATAACAATAGTTTCCATGCATAGATTCTATAAGCTACAGATTCCCGTAAGGAGAAACTGTTATGGTGATCTCAAAATAACTAGGCCTAATCTTATAACAACATTCAAAGGAATTATCTGGCCATTATTCATAGTTACCATTAATCTGAGTAACAAGGGAGCCTTTTCTAAGACCCAGTAGTGGATGTGGCAGAAAGAAAAATGTTGACATTAGGTCAATCTAACTTGGTGACATATTGTCAATATTGTATTGGCAATTTGGTTATGGTGAAGAATATGGACATTATTTAGCTGTTAGGAGTTAGTAGATAGGATGTTTATTACATTATCTATCATCAATCAGAGCACCAAGTTAACAGAGCTACCAGCTGCCAGCAATAATTTCCCTCAAAAGGCCACAAATATGGGAATTATTATCAGGAAGTGAAAGATGATGGGTATTTAACATTTAATGTGAAATAATCTAGAATACTACTTTTGTGTTGAAAGACAAAAGAATACCAACTGTTTTAATTGCCAATAATTAAACTGTCATAATGATAATTGAAAAGATAGGTAAGTTGATTCAACTTATTCAAATGGGATCTCTTTAAGAAATGAAGTTGGCCTGAAATTAAAGATTATCTGTTTTCTTTCCCAAAGTGGTCAATACTCTTTCCAAACACAAAATTACTTGCTTTTATTTACTTTTCAAAATTTGAGTATCAAACAAAAATATCTGAAAGGAACTTTTACTCTTGCAATACTTTCGACAAGTTTTCCAGGAGAGAGAAAGAGTCTGCTTCTCCTTGGAAACTCATTCCTATGATCAGGATCAGCTTTTGGTTTCCCTAAACAATCCATATTCTTTTAATATTACAAAATATGAATCTATACAGCACATAGTACATCTTCTTATCATTTCCATTTCTTCATTTTCAAGAATATAGTAAAGAGTTATTCAGCATAAAATATTATTAAAATCACACCTGTAATAAAGAAACTGTTCAAACATATACAGTGTCAGTGATCAGGATATATGTTGTCTTCTCTCTAAAACAAAACAAAACAAAACTTTATAAACTCCTTGAAGGAAGGCACTGCTTGATTTTTTTCTTTCTATACTTACAAGCAATACCTGACACACAATAGGTACTTAATAAACACTTGTGAATTAATTGATGGGAGTTTGTCAGTAGATTTGGGGGAAAAAGTTCACTTCTAAAATGAAATTATTTAAAATTACTTTTAAGTGATAATTTCAGCATTAACTGGAAATATTTGAAATAGAAATAAAGTAGATATCCTTCAATTAGAGATTAGCTAGTCAAATTATGGTTCATCAATGTAATGGAATTATGCATAATGAATGATGAAAGACTGGGAGAAGAGGATTTGAAGACTAGGGACTTTGCACAGCCCTTCCTCATTCAGATTCAATTCACTTACATATCATGGCATCCTCTCCCTGATGTCATGATTCTCTTTGAGAATGAAGGAATAACAAGAAATGATGAACGTGATATAGAGAAGCATGGAAGTTTTAAAAGATCTGATGCAGGATGAAGTAAGCAGAGCCAAAGGAAAATAAACACAGTGACAACCACATAAATAGAAAACTCTCCAAAACAATACAAAGTGAATCTTATAAAATAACAAAGAATAAGTGGCTCTAAATAAAAGATATAAAAAGACTCACTCCACTCCTCTGTAGAAGTGGGAGGTCTACAGGCATGTATATTACATGTATTTTCAGACATCTTCATTTTCTTGCTCAGCTAGTTTTTGGAAATAAATAATTTTGTTTCAGTGAATTGAGTCTTATATGTTACTGAATATTCTTGCTTTTGTGTGTGTGTCATGGACTCCTTTGGCAGTTTATGGTTTACTCAAAACCATGTTTTTAAAGATATTTTAAAAACCAAGGAATTAGAAAGGAAACCAATTAATTGAAATATCAACATTATAGAGAAAAACAACATTGAAAGATTTTATAACTGATCAATGAAACAACAAATACGAAAATGAAGATGAAACATCACTCAGCTTCTGCCAGAGATGATGAACATAGGATGCAGAAAGAAATATGCAATTTTGAATAGTCAATGTTAGAATTTGCTTTCTCTGTCTATATTTATTGAGGGCTTCATTTTTTATTTTCATTTTTAAAGTGTGCTCAATAGGAGGGGATATTGTTAATTGAGGAACACTTAATAAAAAGTGGAAAAAATAATTATCAAAATATCTTTTAGAAAACAAGCTTATAGATCCTAGATTAAGCACCTTTATTTTAAAGAGACTAGGCCCTTTCTAGTTACAACTATTTTTTGAGATGCAATAATGTACTTTTTAGATTATTTAAGAAATTTTCAACTTCAATTTTAATCATGTGGGATTTTTGTCTCATTTGTTGACTTTAGCGCCTAACTACATAAGATATGGCTGTTTTTTCAATGGAACTGCCTATCTAAACTTTTTTTTCTAAAAGGACTAGACCTTTTTCAATACCAACTTTTCTGTTATTTATAGAAGAAAACTTAGAGATCATCTAATACAACTTTCTTATTTTCCATTTAAAGAAACTAAGATCTGGAAAAATTAAGTGAATTGTTCATAGTCACAGAGCTAGGACTTAAATCTATCCAAGGTCACAGAGTCTAGAGATTAAAAGATTTCCTAGCTTGAGTTTTCAAACTAGTTGAAGGAGTTGAGAAGTAAGAATATTATAGAGAAAAGATCTTAAGATCTAAAACTGGAAGAAGCATCTAAGAAGGCCTTACCAATAAGGAAATTGAGATAAGAGAAATTTGTTGATTTGTCCAAAGACACACTGGTATTAAGGTAGAAGTAGTATTTGAATCCAGA
Source organism: Antechinus flavipes (assembly GCF_016432865.1). Taxonomy (NCBI): domain Eukaryota; kingdom Metazoa; phylum Chordata; class Mammalia; order Dasyuromorphia; family Dasyuridae; genus Antechinus; species Antechinus flavipes. The sequence continues at coordinate 547,713,331 of NC_067399.1, forward strand.
TCTCTGGACTACATGATTCAGAATTCTTTCCCCTTTACCATGCCTTGATTGGGAGTTAGGAGTCCTCCTGGATTCTAGTCTTAGTTCTGCTACTAACTAAATGAGTCCCCATTCAATGCCTAACTTTGTGCTAGAACATATGGAAGATACAAAAAAGTAGGAGACACAATCCAGTGGGATAGACAATGCTTAACATATATAAAATGGTTAACAGAGACAGGAGAATTGCCAAAACACTTGTGAGGACAGGAAGTATTGTAGGAATTCAGAAAGTGTTGCAGGAGGTCAGTGTAATCCAGAAAGCTAAATGTAAGAAATAAGGTCTGGGTGAGGTTGTGCAAAATGTGGAGAAGATGGGTTGGACTGCAGACATTTTTTTAAAACAATCATATAGCAAGAGTGACAACCCCTAGACAGTTTTCCTTCATATTCCATTGGTATCTTCCTCATCCCCTCCATTGTCAAGAGCTTATACAAGTAGTGATGCTACTGGGTTTTGTTGTTTAGTTGTCCCTTTTCTATGTAGGAATCAGCTACCTATTCCACACCTGATTCATATTTTAACTTGGGGTATATTTTTTTTACTTTCCCCTATGCTATCCTTAAGCCCTTAACCCATAACCATTTCTATACTTAACAACTCTATATATTGACATTTTTCTATTGTTCTAATGTTGACATTTCCTACTTGGTAAAGAACCAAAGAATGGGAGAATTAGAGAAAAAGATGCGTACATGTGGCTCCTGGCAAATAAAGTTGCTCAGCTCAAGAAGCATTTATTAAGGGGAGAGGAAGGCAACAAGCATTTATTAATTATTTACTGTGTACCAAACACTTCAAATATAAATTCCCACCATCCCAGTAAGGAAACAACTGCCTCCAGGGAACTTATATTCACCACTTGTTAGGACTTCGGAGGTGATCTCTGAAAAGTATTGATTTGGTAATGATTTGATTAAATAGTATTTTTTCTTCTTTCCCTCCTTAAAATTTGTCTGAGGTCAAATTTGAACTCAGGTCCTTCCTCCTGACTTCAGGGCTGGTGCTCTATCCACTGCACCACCTAGCTGCACTAGATTTTTAAAAGCATATTGTTGTAACGATACTGTATGAGGATGTATTCTGATGGAAATGGATCTCTTTGATAAAGAGATCTAATTGAGTTTCAATTGATCAAGGATGAACAGAAGCAACTACACCCAAAGAAAGAACACTGGGAAATGAATATAAACTGCTTGCATTTTTGTTTTTCTTCCCGGGTTATTTCTACCTTCTGAATCCAATTCTCCCTGTGCAACAAGAAAACTGTTCAGTTCTGCACACATATATTGTATCTAGGATATACTGTAACCTATTTAACATATATAGGACTGCTTGCCATCTGGGGGAGGGGGTGGAGGGAAGGAGGGGGAAAATCGGAACAGAAGTGAGTGCAAGGGATAATGTTGTAAAAAATTACCTTGGCATGGATTCTGTCAATAAAAAGTTATTTTTTTAAAAAAAGCATATTGTTTTGCCCTGTTTTGTTCTGCCTGTTGAATGTAGGCTACCCTGTGGCCACAGGAGTTGATTGAAACTAGAAAATGACTAGAAATTTCCCCCTTCCTTCCCCCCATCTTTATAGAGATGGAATCTAAGGCCTATCTGGAAAGAGGTATTTGAGATATCTGAATTCTAGTCATCTGGCAAGTTAAAAGTCCTACATAATAAAGAATGACATTAAGATTCTAAAAACAAATTAAGACAACTCTGAGATACCACTACACACCTGTCAGATTGGCTAGAATGACAGGGAAAGATAATGCAGAATGTTGGAGGGATGTGGGAAAACTGGGACACTAATACATTATTGGTGGAGTTGTGAACACATCCAGCCATTCTGGAGAGCAATTTGGAACTATGCCCAAAAAGTTATCAAACTGTGCATACCCTTTGATCCAGCAGTGCTACTACTGGGCTTATACCCTAAAGAGACACTAAAGAAGGGAAAGGGACCTGTATGTGCCAAAATGTTTGTGGCAGCCCTCTTTGTAGTGGCCAGAAACTGGAAAATGAATGGATGCCCATCAATTGGAGAATGGCTGAATAAATTGTGGTATATGAATGTTATGGAATATTATTGTTCTGTAAAGAATGACCAACAGGATGATTTCAGAGAGGACTGGCGAGACTTACATGAACTGATGCTGAATGAAATGAACAGGGCCAGGAGATCATTATATACATCAACAACAATACTATAGGATGATCAATTCTGAGGGACCTGGCCATCTTCAGCAATGAGATGAACCAAATCAGTTCCAATGGAGCAGTAATGAACTGAACCAGCTATGCCCAGCTAAAGAACTCTGGGAGATGACTAAGAATCATTACATTGAAATCCCAATCCCTATAATTTTGCCTGCCCACATTTTTGATTTCCTTCACAGGCTAATTGTACAATATTTCAGAGTTCAATTCTTTTTGTACAGCAAAATAACGGTTTGGACATGTAAACTTATTATGTGTCTAATTTATACTTTAATATATTTAACATCTACTGGTCATCCTGCCATCTAGGGGACGGGGTAGGGGGAAAGAGGGGAAAAATTGGAACAAGAAGTTTGGCAATTGTCAATGCTGTAAAGTTACCCATACATATAACTTGTAAATAAAAAGCTATTAAAATAAAAAAAAAAGATTCTAAAAACAATTATCCCCAATCAAGTATTGGGGCTTCTATTTGAAATCTTGAGCTACTATGGAAGATTCTGATTCAAACAAATGGCCATAAGAGGTCATTTGTGAAATAGTTCAGTCACTCAGTTTACCCAGATGGATACCCAGGCCAAATCACAAAACTCAAGTTAACTGCCAGGTAAACTGCTCTTTGGTAATAATTAATGTAAATTAGTGTTTTGTTTTTTTTCTGGAATAGTTGTGACAACAGATCAAGGGAACTGAGCAGAGAACCCTAAATGTTCAGTAGTAAGTCTCCTGAATCATGCTATTGTCGTTTACCATTAGAAAAACAATTTACCACCATCAAATGGGATACTATGATTAGCTGAATCCCCTGAAAAGTGTGCAGAGATAATATCAGCATTAATAGAAGGAAGGTCTGGAAGGAAAGCACTATTCAGATAACTTGCAAATGGCAGTCTTTATAGAGTATGGTCCTTAAACAATTCTCTCCCTTACTGGACTGATATTTTAGAACCTAATAGTGACACAACAGTAGCCAGTTGTCCATCTAAAGAGCAAGATTTTTTTCTTCTTTGAACAAATCTTCCCATTTCGATGAGGCCAAATGAAGGAGGAAGGGTAAAGTTCAGCCTATAGCCCTGACTTTTTGAAAGGGAATTACTAATATGGTGGTTAAATACCATAGTGGAGAGAAAGTCAGGAAGTACTGGATTCAGTCTCATCTCTCTCATTTCTTGTCTCCCTGTGAGACCATGTCACATAAGACATCCCATCTCCAGAGTGCATTTTCACTCCCCTTGTCTAGAATTCCTTCCCTCCTTCCCTCTGCCCCCTGGCTCTTCTGGCTTCCTTCAAGGCTCATCCTTTATTTATTTATTATTATTATTATTTATTTTTAATTTATTTATTATTTATTATTTATTAAGACATAATATTCTCTAATCTAAAAAAAGCCCCCTTTTTACATTTCATTGTTTGAAATATTGTCAGATAGAAGAGAGAGACCTTTCTTGGAGTGATGGATTAAGGATAGAAACCAAAACTCTGAGTAAAGAAAAACTCTTGTCTTGTTTAAATCGTTGTTTTGCCCCTCCTGGAATGATTAGATTATTGCTCTCTCAGGACCCTTCTGCATTGAGGGTCCTCCTCGATTGTAGGAGGATATCTTGTTGTTTATACCAGAATACTGACAGGGAGTGATCAAGGAAGGAATTGAGTAGGGAGCATCGTTTGGGAATATTGATTCCAATTTGGATTTTGCCATACTATGGTCTTTTTCCTTGTTCAAAATTGTTATAAATGTTACCTAAAGCCTTTTGGGGACAGAGACATGTCAGTGGACATGAGGAAACTATGCCATGTGGACATCTCTCTCCCTTTCCAAGTTTGAAATGCTTGCATTTTAGATTAATGATGAATTATATAAAATTGTTTCTGATAGACTTGTGCCTAAAACAAAGTGTGGTTTTAATATTTTTAAGTACCTCAAAATTTAAAATGTCATATAGATGTCAGAGAATCAATAAGGTGCAAAGGCTAGAGGGCCAGGATTTTTAGCATCAAGAAGGTCTGAGTTCACCTTGATTCTGACATATACTGATCACTGAGGGGCATATAACATTTTGAGTGCTCCTAAGATTCTAAATTGTTTCATAGTTGCTTAGCAAATAGCCTGGCACATACTAAGGGCTTAGTAAAAGTTTTATATCTTAGTTTGATTTGATTTAACTTGGCTTCATCTATATAAGCAGAAAGGGTTTCCAAAATGAGAATTCTCCACATATATGAAATTACAGGTATTAAACAAAAATAAGTAAATAAATATATGTAACTTACTAGGACTCAATTTAAGTCACTTTTTTTCTCTTGGGAGGCCACCTCACTTGATCTTCCTCAAGTGTATCTGTATTCATAAGTAATAAGAAATCCCAAACTAGAAAATTATTATACTTTAAAGTGATTGAAGCACTTAATTGAAGAGAATGAATATCCTCATTTTATGAAGAACCTGAAACCCAGAGAGGTTAATTGATTTGTCTGAAGACACACAGAGAGTCCTTAGAAGAAAAGGCCTGGGGATACAATAATAGTCAAGAGCCCATATTGTTCTGTGACAATCCAAACTTTTCTGAACAAGTTTGGCTTGGCTCTAATTGGTATTCAATTTTAAAAAATGTCTTTCATTAAAAAATATAATTTGAAGAACTGGGTAATTGACTCACATTTGATTAAGGCAGATTCTATTGGATTAACATGATTAATAGATAAAATTATAGTCAAACAGAAAGCAGTACAAAAGGTGACTAAGTCATGGATCACATTAAGATACTAAATTTTAAAAAAGATTGATATGCTGGGTTTTTTTTACATTAGTAATATTCATTTCACAGTAGAGATCACACTGTTCAGTTACAGCTAGTGGCCCAATTAGAAAGGAGTTTGTGTTCTGGATTAGAAAAGAAATGCTTAGGAATAGTTTGGATTTAACAGTGATAAAACTCCAGCTGTTGTAGTTTTGATTCTGTCCAAATCATTTAGTTCAAGCTGGGGCATGATTTTTCAGACAGGAAGAAAAGATATCCAAAGTTTAACTGCCACAAATAAGACACAAAAATCCTTTTGGGAGACATGATTTTTCTGTAGCCCATGTCGAGGCAATAGATACTCCCCACATATTTTCCTTACAGTTGTGGAGTTTCCTTAGCTATGAAAACAATAAAATGTCTAGAACCCATTCTAACATCAACCAATTATATTTTAGTCAGTATACTGGACTAACTCAGGAAAATTCTAGTTCATATCCTGCCTCTGACAGAATAGGTATTTTAGTATATAATTCTATGAAACTCAATTTCTTTATCAGTAAAATGGGGATAAAAATATTAGTATTACCTTTAGGTTTCTTAGGGGGATAGAATGAGAGAAGATCTAATTCTACATAAATGTGAGGAGTGATTTTCTTTTCATTCCAAATATATTTCAAAAACAAAAATAAAGTATTTAACAATTAACTTTTCACCTAATCTTAGTCCCTTTGGTCTAAGTGGAAGATGAATACGGTAGCCAGGATAAGGAGGAGTATAGTTTAAGACTGGAAATAGGAAGGAAAAAGCAAGGGCTTTGAATATCAAAGGATTTTAAACTTGATCCTGGAGGTAATAGGGAGCCACTAGAGTTTGAGTGGGGAGAGAATGACATGGCCTGCCCTACATTTTAGGAAAATCAATTTAACAACTGAGTGAAAGAGGAACTGGAGTGGGAGATATTGGAGGCAGAGAGAAAAACAAGGTTGTTGCAATAGTCCAGGCTTGGGGTGATAAAGGTTCAGACTAGGATAGTGGCAGTATCACAGGAGAAAGGGACCCCATATGAGAGATGTGAAAGAGTAGAATCAGTAGGATTTAGCAACAGATTGGATATGGAAGGTGAGAGTGAAGAGTTAAGGATACCACTTAGCTTGAGAGCCTGGATTAGTAGGAGGATGGTGATGTCTTCAACAGTAATAGAAAAGTTGGAGCAATAATAGAAAACAGGAAGGCTTGGGGAGAGATAATGAGTTCAGTTTTGGACATTTTGAATTCAAGATGTCTGTGGGATCCAATTCAATATGTCTAAGAGACCCATGACTGGAAGTTGCAAAGGAGTGAAGTTATTTGTGACTTTGTATGACAGTTGTAAGATTGTGTGATTATAGATTATTAAGTAATTAGTGATTTAGTGATTATATAGTTTATTTAAAGAGTAGAGGTTATTTTTCATCAGTAGGAAAATATGGATTCTATAATAATCATGGTTATAAACATGCTTATAAGGTTGATCTTTTTCTCTTAAACTAGACATGAGAAAATATTATTTTTTCACTAAACTCGATATAAAAAATTACTTTTTATATGCAAAAGTAGTTTTCAACATTCACCCTTTCAAAACCTTGTAGTGCACATTTTTTCCCTCCCTCTTCTCCTCCCCTCTCTCCTAGAGTAATCCAATATAGGTTAAACATGTGCTAATCTTTTAAACATATTTCCACATTTATCATGTTGCACAAGAAAAATCAGATCAAAAAGCAGGGAGGAGGGAGGAATAAGAGAAAAAACAAACAAACAGGCAAACAACAACAAAAATAACAAATTCACAAGTGACTATCATGTCCTCACTAAAGTCTAGTTCAGATCCCTGTTCCTGGCATGGAGATGGTAATGACTTCTTAAAGATTAGGCTAACCAAGTGTGGAAGAGCAAGCTCCAAAAGGTTGAAAACAATCATTAAATTTTCGATGTGAGCTTTTATGTCTTTAATATTGGCAAACACAACAAATCAGGGTTCAATTTATTGTTTTGTTTGTTATCTAGACCAAAGAAAATGATGAAAAAAAATGAAAAAAAAATTTAATTGTGTGCTTTTTCTTTTTGAGAGCTTGTCATTAGACTGTTACCAGAACACCTCTGGAACAATCCAGAAGTAGAATGGGATATATAGAGATATATACTAAATTTGTCATCTGAAAACCAACCAAGTTAACCATACAAGAAAGTTAGTCAACAGTTGATAAATATTTTTGTTCACAACACCACATGAAGACTATCTTATTGGGATGAAGTAAATATTGATGCCTGACTAAATCAAGAAAACTAACTAGCTATATGACCCTAGAAAAGTTATGTAATATATGTAAACCTAATTTTTCTCATTTGTAAAATGAATATATTGAACTCACGGGGTTTTTTCCAAATCTAAATCTGTGAGACTATGAAAATGTAGATCCCAGAAGTATGTTTAGACACTGTGCTATCTGCTAAGGGACACAAAGCTGCCCTCAGGAAGCCTACAATCAAGTTGTCTCCCCCATGACTTGATTCACACATGCCAGAAGATGTCAAAGAATTTTCCTTGCTTCCTTCTCTTTCATTCTCTTTTACATAGGAAAGGCAAGAAGAAAGCAACGGGAATTTGAAGGTTTAATGGGGTAGACATGCCGGAATGAGAGGCCAGATAAGTTAGAGCTGCTACCCAGGAGCTCTTCTAGGAAAGGGAGAAGTGAAAAGAAGGAAAAGGAAGATGCCTTCTTGAAAAGATCAGGAGGCTGAGGCTTAAGTTGAGCCTTAGATTAACATAAGATTCCAGCAGTTGTTTCTGTTAAAGAACATCAGTAACATTTGGGTTCTCACCAAAGACATGTTCTATCTAGCAATATCTGCTCTTCCTTTCCAAGACACACATGCTGTTTCCTACTCTTTTCTCATCTTCCTGATATTATTCACATTCCCTCCTCTTCTCCACCCCCTCAAAAAGACTCCAAATAATACAAACTTAACTACAAGAATAAGGTGGGTGAATACTGTGGTGTTGACTTCAGTGTTTCAGTCAATAATCATTTATTAAGCATCTCCCATGTGCCAGACACTAAGCTAAGTGCTGGAGATCTAAAGAAAGTCAAAACAAAGTCCTTGATTTCTAGGAGCCTAATAGGAGAGGTAGCACAAAAATAACTAGACATGAACAAGCTATATACAGAATAAATTAGGCATAATAAAGGGAAGACACTATCATTAAGGATCAGGAATGGCATCTTGCAAAATAATAGGGAATTAGCTATGACTTAAAGAAATGACGGAAGCCAAGTAACAAAGATGAGGAGGGACAGTATTTCAAGCATGGGAGACAAGCAGTGAAAAATGCATGGAGTTTATATGGAGCATCTTAGGTAAGGAACAGCGAGACCATTGTCACTGAATCTCAGAGAATTTAGGGGAGAATAAGATGTAAGAAAACAGGAAAGATAAGAGAGTATAACAGAAAAGGCTTTGAAAACCAAATAAAGGATTTTATATTTGATCCTGGAAATGAGAGGCAATTAATGTTCACAACTGAATTACAGGCAATTCACTTTTACAGCTGAGTGGAGAGTGGACTGGAGTGGGGAGAGACTTGAAGCAGAGACCAACCAGAAAACTCTTGCAAAAGTCTAGATATAAGGTGATGGTGGCTTGCACCATGGTGTTGTGAAGGCAGTGGCAGAGGAACAAAGGGATTGTATTTGAGAGATATAATAACCTAAAGTCAACAGACTAGAATGGATATGGTGGGTTGAAAGAGGAAATGAAGAGAGACTGACACTGAGAATGACATTAACAATGAGAACCTAGGTAATGGGGAAGATGGCAGTATCCTCAACAATAATAAGGAAATATAGAAGGGAAATGTGATGAATTCCATTCGGGACATGTTGTGTTTAAGATGTCTGAAATATCCAGTTTGAGCTAATGGATCAAATCTAGAAGTTAGATTAACTATATCTAACAGAAATTTATATTGTCCTGCACATACCTTAGAAAGACTAAATGAGACAAAAGATAGTCTTTAATGTACCAGCAACTTGCTCATGTAGCCCAAAGAAATGGAGAAAGCTGCTCATGCAACCCATATATTGTTTTTTCAGATATATCAATGACATCATAAATTAAAACAATAGAAAAATTTTAATGTCAAAGGATTTCCTTTCCTCTGTGAAGTGTCCAAAGGGCCTACTATGCACTAAGTATACTGCCAGAGATTAAAGAAGATACAAATAAATATAATATAAAATACAAATAAATATAATACATGTTATCTTATTTCAAGAAGGTGTCCAAAGCAGTGCTTTTTCTTGTTACCTCATTGCTGGTGACTTTTCATTATCATTACTCCTCATTACTTCAGTAAAGATTTTCAGAGAGATCATCTGTACTTCAACAAAACTTTAATAACGTTGGTCAATGTTTTGATCCATCTGTAAGATAGATTCAGCTTTAGTACATATGTATTAGGAAAGTAGCAAGGTAATTATGTGATTAATGAAACTAAATAAATCTTAAACCCTCTTTTATTAATACCTATTGCCTAGTACTATATCTTATATTTAGTAGGTACTTAATAAATGCTTATTCACTGTCTGATTGTACCTAAAATGGGTCCCATGGCTTCAAAGAGATTTCTTATGATTACTTTACCATAGGTCTGTGAGCTCACTGGTATTGATGTGGTTGCACCTTCCATCAGTCAATCAGTCAACAATATAATCAAACTATATACTTGTACTAGACATTAGGGACAGAATGAAATAATCCTTACCCTCAAGGAGCCTATTTTCTAAATTACATAGAATGTTAGTCCTGCCTTGTTATCCACAGAGGATTGTCCAATACATTAGAGAGTTTTCTCTGATTCTTTTAATATTTTGTTTATACCAGTACAGAATTTGGAGTTTATGTCTCTCAACATCATTGTGTGACCATATCACCTCCTTTTCTGATTGTGCATAATATTTTTTTATCCTATTTTTCTCCTCATTATAGGGAATATACCATAACCAATTTTCAATTTTCTTCTTTCCATCACTCTTTGGATCATCTGGTTTTTCAAAGGCTGTGATGTTCTATGATTTGCAGTCATATAATAACACCGGAAGAATGTTAGTATTCAAAAGATCACCTTTTGTACCAGTGAGTCACTTAGGATCATAAAGGAAAGAAACTAAGGTTCTACTATGGGCTAGGCACTATGCTAATCATTTTGCAAATATTATCTCATTTGATTCTCTCTACAACCTTGGTTAGTAGATACTATTATTATCCCCATTTTACAGAAGCAGAAAGGGCTTAAGTGATTTGTTCAGGGTCACAGTTAGTGTTTGAGGCCAAATTTGAATTCAGAACTCCCTCACTCCAGGCCAAGGGCAATATCTACTCCCCATCTAGGTACTTAATTAAAAGCTATAACTAAGCCCTAAGCCTAAAAATTTCTGCCTCCTCACCTCAATCTCTGAGAGTCTCTGTCATCTTTCTAGACATAGTTCAAATACCAATTTCTTTCTTTAAGGGATTCCATGTAGGAGCCATAAGTATTCCTCATCTACTTTGTTGAGATGCCTCACATTCCTTACAAAATGTACTGAAGGATGTCTACTTTCCAAATTGGATGTCTTACCCTTTTCTTACCATATTCTACTTAAAGTACATCAAGAGTCTGTCTAAAGTGTTTTGTAAGGATGGCGTGAGTAGTGATAAAATGGTATGGAGAACAAATTTTTGCTGAATGAACAAATTTTATTTAATCTGATCACCCTCATTCTGTCTACATGATGATTGGAGAAACCCAACATTTTAAAGTCTGTTATTTATTTAGTCAGGTTACAATTCATCATTTTAACTGAGAGTTATGATTAGAATTTTCTGGGCTTGCTTTTCCACTATGGAAGGAGAAAGGAGTTTTGTGTGAATGTATGTATGTTTCTATTGTTTGTGCATATATGTATAGATGTATATATACACATCACACATGAATGTATATAATGTAAAGCGCTTAAAAATGAATATTACTTGGTTTCAAGAGGAGATAAGAAAACTTCTCTCTGTTTCTTAGGAAAAAAAAAACATTTCTTACATACATACTGTGTGCATAACATTATGCTGAGTGTTGAGGATACCAACAAATATATGACAATCCTGATCTTAAGAAGCTAACTTTCTAATAAGAAAAATGAGGGAAGGGAAAGAAAGGAAGGAAGAGTGAGCATGCAATATATACAAAAGCAATGCAACAAATATAAACACAAATGCAATATATACAAATATATGCAAATATATACAGGACATATAAGAAATGGTTAACAGGAAAGAAACACTAGAATTGAGAGGGATTGGGAAAGGCTTCCTGTTAAAAAATGGGTTTTCTGTTGGGACTTAAAGCCAGTAGTTAGAGTTAAGGAGAGAGAATCCTAACATAAAGAGAAAATGCCTGGAACTGAGAAATAGCTTGTTCATGGAACAGCCAGGATTGAAGAGTATGTGACCAAGAGTAAGGTGTAAGAAGACTGAAAGAAGAGTTAAGTGGTGCCATTTGCATAGAGCACTGGGCTTAGAATCAGAAAGATTCATCTTTATGAGTTCAAATCTGGTCTCAGATACTTACTGCATGCCCCAGGACAGATCGCTTAACCCTGTTTGCCTCAGTTCCATATCCTTAAGTAGAGAAGGAAATGGCAAACCACTCCAGTATCTTTGCCAAAAACAAACAAACAAAAACCAAGAGTCAGAAATGACCGAACAACAAGAAGAAGTCTGGAAAAGTGGTGAAGGTGGGGGGAAATTGGGAAGTTCTTTGAACTGAACATTTGGATGACAGGGAACCAATGAAACTTATTGAGTAGGGGGTTGACATGGTTAAACCTAAGCTTTAGGAAGAATCATTTTAGTGGCTGAATGAACAATGGATTGGAGTGGGGAGAGACTTGAGGCTATTGCAATAATTCAGGTATGAGATGACAAGGATCTGCAGCAGAATAGTAGCAATGTTAGAGGAGAAAAGGGTGGATTTGAGACATGTTGTAAACATTGGCGATTTTTAGCAAGAGATTAGTTAAGGATGGAAACAGGTGAGGAGAGACAGGAATCCAGAATGACTCCTAGGTTATGAGCCTGTAGGACTAAAAGATGGGGTTGCCTTCTATGGCAACAGGGAGGTTGTCTATGTGAGAGGTGAATTTAGGGGGGAAGATAATGAGCTTTGTTTTGCACATCTTGAATTTAAGATGTCTATTGATTGGAGATCAGCAAGTAATTTTTAATCAATTAAATTAATTAATGAAAAATTAATTTTTAAAAGTTAATTTGAAGACAGTTTTCCTACTGTCGCACATAGTGATTTGTGATATTTGTAGCATTATATTTACTACTTATAGCTCTGGGTTTAAATGCACATGAAACAATTAGGAATCCAAATAAAATTTTTCTCAATTTAATTTATTGATTGTTTTGGCATCATCTAGGCACTGTCACAGTTTCCCCAGGTGGATGTTCCGGTAGCCTTTAGATAGACTAGGATTTTTCCAGAAGCTGAACCATTAATCAATACAATTTTTGCTCCACTCAGAATGCCAGGTATTGGGTATATAAAAATAAAAACATATTCCCTACCCTTAAAGATCTTACATTCTGAGTAATTTCTAGTAAAGATAGTATGAAACATCAATCTCCTTACTGTCTCATATCAGTCTGATTTAGCAAGGAGTCTGAATTGGTATCATGGCAAATTACACAATTGGAAAAAAAGGGGGAAATCTGTGCAAAACAATATTGTGGGTAGAACATCAAGAAATGCATAATGCTTGTGTGATCTTTTTTAAGATAGAGAGATATTGCATACCACTGTCTTGGGGAGACTTCCTCTGCTTGGACACCCAGAGCATACAGATGCACAGAAGGTTCATTTACACTTAACTTATTTATATACAAAAAAGTTGCTATTTATAGAACTTAGATTTTTCTTCTTTCTTCTCTTCAGCTCTCCTCTTTTCTCCTTTTTTCCCCTCCATACTTCTCCCCTTCTTTTTCCTCTCTTCCCTTCCCCTTTCCCTTCTTTTTCTCCCCTCTTCTCTGCTCTCCAATTCAAGTCCAAACAGATGGATAATTTAAAAAACAGTATTACTTATATATAGTGGATAGTGGGAAGAATGCTGGGCCTAGAGTCAGAAGTTGTGTTCGAATGTAGTTTTAGACACTGACTCATAGTGTGACACTGGGTATATTATTTAATCTCTGCTCCAGTGTCCTCAATTGTAAAATGAGGTTAATAATTGCACCTATGTCATAGAGATGTTATGAAGATCAGATGAGCAATATTTATAAAATGCTTAGCACAAAAACACCTGGCACATAATAGGTAATTAATAATGCCTTTCTAGCCTTATTCTTATTCTCTCTTTTCCCCTGTCTCCTTTTTCCCCCTCCTCTCCCCTCTCTTTTCCTTTTTTCCCTCTACCTTTCTATTTCTCTCTCTTCTCTCCATTTCTATCTTTTTCCTTTCCTGTCCTCCTTTCTTCCTCTAATCTCCCCTTCTTTCCCCTCTCTTCTCTTCTCCCCCCTTTTCTCTCCTTCCCTTTCCTCTCCTCTCCTCAAGTCAAGTGTAGACAGATGGGCAACTTTGAAACACTATTGCTGGTACTCCATTTTTTTTTCTTTAATTGAAAAACTCTCATGGATGGTATGGCTCTAGAGTATAATGATTTGTCAGCACAGGACACAGAGTGGACCAATTTAATACTTGCTGGAGGGGTTAGAATTTTCACAGCCTTTGATCAAATCTTTTTTTTAGGTCAGTAACATTTAGAGGTGTAAAAAAATGAAGTAATTAGAGAGTAACTAGATGGTTTGTGGCTAATTTGGAAAGGCACAGATTATATTGTTATGTAGGATTTTATCCTTTAAATGAAAAGGTCTTAAGATTTTACAGGAGATAGATTAATATTGATACCATGTCGTGAGTCCCACTGTTTAGTGTGCAAACATCCGCCATTTTCCTCACTAATTCCCCACCCTTCACATCTAGCACATGTTCATTCATTAGAATGATTATCATCAGCTTGCTGGGTCTGAAAGATGAACCCTATGTCCAAACTCCTTTTATTTCTTTATAATTCCTTTCTGTTAAAAAAAAGAAAAAAAACACAATTCACTGTGGCTTTTTAAAGCTGTAATGAAACTAGATACACAGAAATAAAAGTCTCATCTGTAGTTACAAAAACACCACTTTGTCGCTTTAAATAGATTGTGTCTGCAAGGCACAAACTATTCCAGGTCCTTATTTTCAGTCTTACCTGTCACACTTCATAATGGAAGTGCTGATTTTCATGGACTCACTTATTACACTCTCTCTGGGGTAATCACTCATTGTATCATTAGCTGATAATAACTAGATGAGTTGATTGAGCTGTAAATGACTATGGTTAGAGATTGTAGCTCTAGCTGATTAGATAAATATGCCACATATTTCATTTTGATCATATCAATTTCAGTATCATTTGAGTGAAATGTCTTCCTTCAACCTAGAGTTCTCATTAAGGAATGGTAATTTCTCTGAAATATGACTGTATGCATGACTTTTATCAGCCAAAACCAATACTTACAGAAAGGGGGATTATTTAACATTTGAACAGCAGCCTATATATCTGATATTCTAGAACTCGAAAAATCTGTTTGGGAGAGAGGGTTATATTTCATAGAGGCATGAAGCCCTGCCTGCCTATGTTCAGGCAATAAGATCTATGTTTCTTCAACTGGCAATCATACTTATTCTCATATCCTGACTTTTTCTTGCAAATACAAATGAATTACTTCTCTTTGACACTATAAATAAACTGATTCTGGTGGGATTACTTAATCATAATACAAATAATGCCGGCTAATATATACAACAACCCTGGAAGGTAGGTGCTATTATTATCACCACTTTACAGATGGGAAACTTGGGCAGATAGAGATTAAGTTCTTTGCCCAAAATCACCCAGCCAGAAGTATCTCAGATATTTAAACTCATCTTCCTGATTCCAAACTTGTATCCCCTGTGCCAGGTAATTGTTTCAGTACTTCATGTATTATTTATATCATCACTAATTTTTTTTAAATGGAGAAATTCAGAAAAATAATGTCAGAAGCTCAGAAGGAAGAAAGCAGTAATAATTAAATTAGGTTACTTTGGGGCAGTAACAATAAAATTTCAGGTTGGCACAATTGATGAGTTTGGTTTATAGTAGTTTGTCTTCTTGATCAATTAATAAGTACTGAAACATGACCAGCCTTATGACTATTTGTGACCATGATTCTGGGGAACTTTCTTTTTAATTGAGTCTTGCATTTCATACGTGTTGGATATTACTGGTGTGGAAATTCCCTCCATTGATAGAGATTAGAAATTTGCCTATCATAATCTTGGTAACTTGCTTGGGCCACTGAGAGATTAAGTGATTTTCTCCTGGTCAAACTACTGATATGTGTCAGAGTCAGGACTTAAAGCATGTCTTCCTGTCATTAAGACTATCCTTCTACCATACCTTCTACTATTAAGACCAACCCTCTACCATGCTGCTTCTTGGAATCATAGTTTATTTGACATAAAGTCAAGATAATTTCATTTTGCTAATATATTAACTTGTTCTTTGTCAGAGATTACACTACTGGGCTATTTGTTCTCTCCCTTCCCCACCCCCATTTTTAGCAGATATTTTACTATGAAAATTATCATTGTTTTAGGAGATGGGTTTAACGAGGTAATTTCAAAGTAGACTATCAGCAAACCTCCTGGAACTACCCACATTGATTTCCTTGTAGACCAGAGTAGTATTTCTTCTGTAGTGATGCTTCTGAAAGCTTGATCAGTACTGTTGAGGAGTCATGAATGGGCACTTGAGCACTCTTTCTTTTATTTTTTGCAAACAGAATTGATCATGTTTCTACTACTCTGACCAAGTCTTCAAAGAAACTTCGATTGCTTGTGAAAAATCAACAACCATCAGCCTACCAATCATGCAGAGAAGAAACTATATATTGTCTCCTCAAAATGTGGAGGAATTAAAAGAACTATAGAATGGAGAAGAAGAGTAGATAAAGTCTATTTTTATCTTCTGTAATTTTTTCTCCTTCCTTCCTTTCCCCTCCCCTCTTTTCTTACTTCCTTCCCTCCCTCTTTCTTTTCTTTCTCTTTTTTACTCCCATCTTTCTGTTTGTTCTTTCTCCATCCTTTCCTTCTTTCATCTCTCCTATTACCCATACTTTCCCTCTTTCCCAGTTTTCCTTGTTGAATAATGATTTGTTGTTATTCAGTCTTTTTAGTCCTTTTTGATTCTTTGTGATCCTATTTGGTCACAAAAACCCCATTTAGGGTTTTCTTGGCAAGAAACTAGTGTAATTGGCCATTTCCTTCTACAGCTCAATTGACAGATGAAGAAATGGAGGTAAACTGGTTTGACTTACCTAGGGTCATTCAGCTAGTAAGTATTTATGGTCATATCTGAACTCAGGTTTTTTTGACTCCAAATTCATTGTTCTATTCACTTTGCCAGATATTGCTCCTAATAATGTGTAGTAAATAGTACAAATAGGAAAAGATAATTAGTCCACAACGATTATTTTAAAGTATCATTGTCAGAAAAATAACATTTTCATTCAATTGTACATAGTTTCATTCCTTTGATCATCATCTTTTCAAAGTTATTTTAAAGATTCTTATAAAGCTCTCTTTAAGAGATCCTTTCTAGTCATTTCAATTCAACTAACATTTATTAAGTACCAATTACATGCAATGTACATTTCAACATTTTTCTAGCCTTTTCTTCTGCTAATTATCATCAGTATCATAAATTCAATTCCATTTAATTCAACCCAATTTAGTCAACCTTTATTAAATATTATTATGTCTTAGCTACTGTGCAAGAGATACAAGCACAAAAACTAAACAGTCCGTACTCATATTCTACCAAACACAGTGAAAATCTAACATGCTGCCCACTGTAACAGAGCCATATTAATTTCCCTTTACTGCCTTTTTCTTTCTTCATTCTCAAAATATACTCCAATTTCCCCTTGCTTAACAATAATTATCATCATTCCTTTCCTTAACACTATCATTCCCTTTATCTTTAACCTCCTTGACCTTCTTGTGGTATTTGAAACTGCTGATTACCCCCCCTTTCTGGTTATTCTCTCTTTACTTGACTTTCATGATCATATATACTTTTGTAATGGTATTTTATTTTTCTAAATACATGCAAAGATAGTTTTCAACATTCACCTTTGTGAAATATTGAGTTCCAGATTTTTCTCCCTCTATTCTTCTTTACCAACCTCTCCAAGACAATCTGATATGGGTTAAATGTTTGCAATCATGATCATATAGTCTTATGGCTCTCTTTTTACCCATCTTGGTTCCTCCTTCTCTTTTTTGCTTGATTCTCAAAATTGTATGAGAGAGCATCTTCCAGGATTCTAAGGTCTCTTTTCTCTTTCTATACTCTCAATACTGGTGTTCATATCCACAACTAAGGCTTTTGCTATCACTTTTTTCCAGATAACTTGTTACTAATCCATTCCCAACCTTTCCTCTGCCTAGATCTTCATTTCCAACAACTATATCAGCTGAACATTTTCTATCAAGATAATCCCCAAGTTCAAAAGGTCCAAAATTGAAACCATCACTTTCTCTACAAAACTCACCTCCTCCTCCTAAATCCCTCATCTCTTTAAATTCTCCTGTCACCCAAGTTCAAAATCTATATTTATTTTCATTCAATCAATTGCCAAGCATTGTGTTTTCTACCTCCATAATCTCTCCATCCATACCCTCTTTCTACTCAGAGTAATTCCCCTTTCCAGACTTCCATCTCTTCCTGCCTATTATCATGTACCACCAACCGGCTTTCTCACTTTTCAGTGTGCCTTCTCTCCAGCCTCCAAAAGCTATAAGGAGACTGGTTTGACTAGATGTGTAAAATGTAGGAAAGCAAGTTAATGATAGAGCTGGGCCCAGAAGCCTGGTGTTCTGATTCCTAGGCTGGTGTTTCATTAACCTTCACTTAGCATCCCCAAAATTCAGAGCTCTTTTTTAGTGCTATTATTTCAAATTACTGAAAGGACAGATCTAGTTAAGTATTTTGAATTGCTTTAAAATTATCTTCCAGCCATTCTGCAATATTATCTCTATTTTGCAACTGTGTGGAGTTGAGATGCAAGCAGTTCTCCTTACTATGCCAGAAACCAACCAAATGGCATCTTAAAGATTTCTAAGCCAATGTCAGCCATTCATTCAGATTCATATCCCCTATCACTATATGGAAATGGGTCCTGTCCACCCAGAAATTAACATTGGGTTGCAGAATCAAGGGAGTTATTTGGATAATTGAATAACTTTTCATTTAGATGAATGACTATGTGTGACTTTCAGCATCTAAAGTAAACATTCACCTACTGTTATTTTTTTTTTAATTTTTCAGAAAATTGCTTGATTTTTCTATTTCTCTCCTGTGTCAAAGCCCACATTCCAAGGCTCAGGAGACTATTCTGCAAAAATCTGGAGGCCTGAGCAAGCATTTGGAGGAGAAAAGAGGGAACAGTGGTCACATATTTTTGAGATAAGCGCTACAGCAATCATTCTTTAGGGGCATAGATGAGAAGTCAGCAGAAACAAATGAGAACTCGAAGTGTTTAGAGGAGGAAGAGGTATTTCAATTAAGGCTCTCCAAACATTCTAAGATGGAAAACAACCTGACTCCAAACCCTTGGACCCCTATGAGTTATATTACAAGACTATCAAAGCAGTCTGAGGATGAAGGGTTTATTTACTGTCATTTTTGGCCATCGACATCTTTTTAAAAATAAGAAATTCCAAACAGTATGCTGAATTTCTGTAATCACTGTTTACTCCCTTACCTGAAGGAAGAGGATAAGAAACAGTTTCCAAGTCCGTTCTGTGCCTTTAAATTTACAATTTAAAAACAATTACAATTCAAAATGATATTTTTGTCTGATCTTCCTTAGGAAAGATGTACTTATAGCCCCAAGCTACAAATCCAACTTTGCTTTTAAATGCAAATATTTTAACAAGTATAACACACAGAAGCATGAACTATCAATTATTCCTAGCAGGCATATGTAAAACATCTTGTTTATCACAGAGATCCTAAATTAAGCTGAGGAAAAGAAACTCCACCTTTAAAAATATTTTACTGAAATCTTGGGTTTACCATTGGCATTTCTTATAAAATGTGAAAAGGAACCAAAAAATAAACCTGATTAGACTATAAGAAACACATGCAATACTCCTTTCTTTAGTAATAAATAACCCTCTGATCAATTTTGAAGAGAAAACAAAACACATATATATTGAAAAGTGACCTGTTTATTCATCACCACCTACTTGAGCTATGCCTCTGATATTAATCATTATTCATTTCTTGACAATCATCCTTAATTGGTATTGAAGCTATAACTATGGAATTCCAATGAAAATAATCACTCAAAGAATAAATGTTCTTTGAGAAGCCAGGTTCTGATACATGAACTTTCATCTTACTTCTATATCTACATTCTCCTGCCATCAGCTTCATCATCTTTATTTCCCTACAATCAGAATGTTGAACTCTACCTCTGGAACCCTGGGTTCTAACAGATGGGCTTTCACTACCATTTCCCAGCAATCTCATTACTATGTCACTCACTTATCCCCTCCCTCTTTCCAGGTTCCCAATACGTAGAGTGTTACTTCATTAAAATGTAAGCTTCTTGTGGACAGACTCTCTTATTTGCTTGTAGTTTTAACCCCAGCACTCAACACAATGCTTGGTATATAGTATGCACTTAATTTCTCTCTCTCTGTCTGTCTTGTCTGTCTCTGTCTGTGTGTGTGTGTATGTCTCTGTCTCTCTCTCTGTCTCTGTCTGTCTCTGTCCATAAATATCGATATATCTTTATGTCCATATCTATATTTATCTCCATCAATTTATATAGACATACATATATCCATATCTATGTGTTTATATAAGTGTGTGTGTGTATGCACATGTATGCTTAGGTTTAAAGAATCTACAGAATCATAATCTGGGGGAGAGAACGAAAGCAATCTATTGACTCCTAACAACCAAGCAGTTATTCTAACAAGCTCAGTTATTCAGAGTTAGAAGGGACTCCTGGGGTCATTTGGTCCAACATCTTTATTTAATAGATGAAGAAACTAAGGTCCACAGTAACTAAGTGACATGTCCTAAATCACACTGGTAGTATCAGAAACAGGAGTTGAACCCAGGTATTCTGACTCTAGAGCATTAGAAGGCACTAAGAATGACTTTGAAATCACTAATTTTTGTCAATCCATATATAAACAGAGAGCCATAAGGTACTTTAAAAAAGCAAAAACAAATACTTTATGTTGACAGTTAAAAGCATAGGCCATTAAAGTATCTTTTGTCTAGCTACAGTATAATTCTCCAGAGCATGAGACCATTTTCCAACAGCTGACACTATTTAGCTTGAAGGTGAATGTGTCACTCACTCATGGCACTGTCTTTAGTTTTTCATGAACCAAGTTAAGTTTGAAGAAGTGCTAGACAAGGGGAAGATTCATGAGCATTTTTTTTTTTGCTATTGTAATATATTTTAATTCTTTTTTATTCTCCAGACCCTTGCTATTTTACATTAAAGACAACAGCTCTTGAGATCAACTGCAGCTGATCTGGGACATATCCAGGTTGAAATCTAGAGCCTCTCCAAAAGGCTTCTGTCTATAACATCTCTGACTTTTCCTTGTCTAACCTCAGCTTTTTAACCCAGTAGGCAAAAATATATGTGGGAATGAGAAATATTTATCTGTTGGGTTTTTTGCCAGTAATACTGATAGAAATAAGGTTGTGAGTGTGTTTACTTATCAGCAGGATTAGATCACTGTGGTTTATAAACTTAAAGACAAAGCAAATTTTTTTTAAAAAGAGAGATAGGGATGAGAAATCTAAAACGTTTGCTCAAATTCACGATACCACTATTTTCTTTAAACTATGTGCACAGAGTACTCATTTTTTCTTCTATCATCTAAGAAAAAAACATTTCTAATATTAGCATTGGCCTTAGGCAAAATAAAGGGCTGCTAGGTAGCACTAAGTGTATAGAGTATCAGGCCAGGAGTTCAAATCTGGCCTAAAATACTAGCTGTGTGACCTGGAAAAGTCACTTAACCCAGTTTGCCTCAGTTTCCTCATCTGTAAAATGAGTTGGAGGAAAAAATGGTAAACCACTCTAGTGTCTTTGCCAAGAAAACCCCAAATGGGGTCATGAGGAGCTGGACATGACTGAAAATGAAAACATAGTCCTTGAAGTTAGTATTTGTTACTTTTCCTTTTTAATCACTGTCCCCTATCATGTTCAATGTCCCCGTGTTAAGCTCTGGCTACTCTGGGCCTCTGCTGTGGCATTTCAATGAAGCTTGCATTCCCTGAAAGTGCTTCCATACTGTCCATCTTTTTATCTCACTGTCTGATCAAAGCTTACTTGGCCTGTAGCTCATTCCTTTAGGTCCCTAGTAAGTGACTAATCTTGGTTAAACTCTGGAGGCAGCAAGCCATAATGGGAAAAATGCTAAATCTGGGTTTGAATCCTGCTTCAGATAATTAATTACTATAGGTGAATGGCACAGCTGGAGTCAGAAAGCTCTGAGTTCAAAGAATGCTTAAACACTATTTGCCTTGATGTTCTCTATGATAAAATCTGTCTCCATTTTACAAATTTATTATATTTCCATTTAATAGCACTTACCTCCCACGATTTTTGTGAATATCAAATGAGATGATATTTATAAAGTGTTTGGCACAGAGCATTTATAAATGCTAGCTAGTTAGCTATTGCTATGCTACCTCTTTCTGTAAATATTAGTGTTTAGATAGGAGACTCTGGTAGATTAATCTTTTCATTGATGAAATACAGCAGGGAGACAAATGGAATATTTTTAGATAGACCTTTCTGTAATCTCCGTCAAACTCCATCAAGCTCTATATTCTGCCCAGTGCTCTGGTATTGATTATTGGACAAAATCTCCCACTCCTTTCACAGTTATCCCTTAGTTAAACGGGTTTCAATCAGGTTTGTTTTTGTTTTCTTTTAACGAGCAATCTAGAAAACAAGACAATAATGCCATCTTGGGGTTTCTGCTGACACCACAGTCTACACAAGCTGCAGAAAATGATTTTAGAACCTTATCAATATATTTATAAACATAAACTTTTTTTCTTTGTATAAGTTGTTCTTGTTTTGGTTAACAAAAGTTAGTTGGACTTAAATGTGATAACTATACTTAAAAAAAAATTAAAAGTCCAAATTATTTCACTGTCACTTGGAAAATGGATACAAGATGATGAATTATTTTGATCACAGCAACTCATGAAACCATCTATTAAAGATGTGGAGGAAGAATGCAATCTTCTGGGGAGAATGTTCATGTTAATGAAATCACAGATCTTTCATAATGGTGTTGATCCTTGATTGTTTGTTTATCCATGATCTTTTTAGTGACTAACAATAGAGGCTTGAAGCTATTTTGAAGAAGCTTCTTCCTCCACTCAACTTCTATTTATGTATTACAATTTAGGAAGACTCTTTAAAAAAAGAATTTCTCTTTGAAGATGAAACACTGAAGAGTAGGTTAAAAAAAAAAAGAAAATGATGAGTAAAAGCTCTTTCTAAAAGATAGTTGAAAAAGAGAGACTATGTTTAAACTTTGATCCTTCTCATCAACTCAAGACTTCAAGAAATGTACCAAATTTTCAAAAAAGAACAATAACAAAAAGAAGGGAAAGGATAGGAATTCTTGTACAAAAATTTACCTTGAAACAAAATAGCCAAGAGATTAAAGGAAAAGGCAAACAAACAAAAAAGCTAATATAGTGAAATAACATAGGGTCAAGGAATTAAAGGGTAAAAAATCTTAACCTCCCCCCCAATATTCCCATAATAACTATAAATATAATATTACTAAATGGAATAGAATGGTCATACAATCTTGAAAAATAGTTAAAAGCCTAAAAATAACAAAATGAAAGAAGAGATAATATGTGAAGTCAGAACTTTTAGAAAAAAATTCAGAATTGATAGTTTTGAGTATAAGCTGGAAAATTAAATAAAAGAGAGGATACCCTGGCATCAGGAGAATGGAGAAGATGGAATTTTTTTTAATGTAGTGAATCAACAATAAATATTACAATAAAGTCAAAAAAAAATAGACTTAGGTTCTTTCCGGCTTTCTTCCTATCAGATGAGCTGATAAATTTAAAAACTATTTCAGATTTAGGAATTCATTATTGTAAACAACAATTTTGGGGGTCAAAAGCAAAATTTGCCTGATGGTTGCTTGAGTAGACGTAAAGACTCTCTGAGAACACAAAGGTGGTTTAGATTCTGAGATTTTAGGATTGAACACTAACTGGTGGGACCTGACCCAGATGGGAGCAAATCAAACATAGTGAGTCCCTTCAAGTTCATGCTAAACACAGTGCTGGTCCCAGGTCCAAGTTTCCAGAAAATTTAAAGAGTTGTATTAGCCCTTTAAAAGACTCAGGCAGGGGCAGCTAGGTGGTACAGTGGATAGAGACCATCCCTGAAGTCAAGAGGACCTGAGTTAAAATCTGATCTCAGACACGTAACACTTCCTAGCTGTGTGACCCTGGGCATAATTGCCTCAGCAAAAAAAATAATAATAATAATAATTAATTAAACTAATTAATTAATTAAAAAAGCCAAAAGACTCAGGCAAAGCTAGAATTAGCCATCCTAATCCTCAAACAAATGGTGCCCTTGATTTGCTCTTTCAAAGGGTTAGTAAATCGCTGCTAAAAATCTGGTTAAAGTTTTTTTGGTCTGATTCTTGGGGAGAGAAATTTCTTTTTTTCTTTTTTTCTCTTTCTTCCCCTATATTTCTCCTCAACCTTTCTTTATACCTGATCTGTGACCAACTGGCAGCTGTCCCTGATACTAATGGACAGCCATTTATGAGGATTTCAGGAGCCGCCAATTCAATACTGTGACCTGCTGGAAAGGGATCACTTTACTAGATACTTGAATTTTGTTTTATACTGGTTAGCTGATTTAGCTAACAGTAGTTCTATACTCATTCACTTAAGATAACCCTAGGTCAGTGAGGAAACTCAAGAGTGACTTTGATAGAGTGAAAAACTTCTAAGTTCTTTCTTTTTATCTGTCTTTACAGACTTGGCTAGGTCAGAAAATGCAGAAATTAACATGAATAGGAAAAGTTTGTAGAAATTTATAATATTATAAGCTAATTAGAGACTGAATTTGCAACAAAAATGTAATATCGTTACTATAAATTTTCATATTGTGTTCTGAAATTTTTCTAATTGCTAAAATATTTTAGTAGGTTTTTGGAAGTTTGTAGCTAGATTAAGACCATAAACAAATGGCACAGGCTTCTCTCACCATGGGTGATAGATCTTTTTTTTTTTTTTAAATAAAGATGATTTCACCTCCTAGAGAATATAGAACTAAAGCTAGTTTGAAATGATTCAAAAGAATTTAATTGTTTAAATTAGGAATGAAGACAATTAAATTGAAATAGACTATGCAACTCAAGAAGTAAAAGTTTAGCAATTAATTGGTATTGTATAAGAGAATCTGTTCAGGAGTGAAGCATTGGATTGTTAGATTAGAATAAGATTGAAAATAAGATGAAATGGACTCAAGAAAAGCAGCAAGAGTAAAGTTAAGTGTACAAAGTATAAGTGTATATAATTGTAGTATAACAAGAAAGATGTGGTTTTGAAATTTGTAGGGATTTAATCAAAACCTCTTGAAAGAGGGGAAAAACAAAAGGAACAGGCAGGTGTTAGATAGTGGATAGATCCACTGGTCCTAGAATCAGGAACATTTGAGTTCAGATCTGATCTTAGATACTTACTAGCTGTGTGACCTTGGGCAACCCTAAGAGCCTCCTAAAAACTGAAAACAAAGAGACCAAAAAAAAAAACCTCAAGAGAGAAGCTTTAATATGAGAGATAAGAAGAGAGTGAATGACACCTTAAGAAAGGTTATTACTATAATTATTACTTGTATTTTTCTCTTCATTGTGGATGGAATTAAAATATAAATGCAACACTATACTGATAAAATGAAGTGTTTGAAAAATAAAAGGTTTAAAGGTTTGAGAAGTTGTGTTGTTGTTGTTTTATCTCAATGAAAAAAGATGGATAAGAGAAATTTTTAGAAAAATGCCTATTAGCAATTTCAGACAGACAATGTTCTATTAAACTTAATATGCATTAAATGGAAACTATCAATATAAATTTCCAACATGGTGTATGTTATTTGAGTGTATCATACTAAAACTCTGTCCTCAAAGGACCACTTGAGGAGTGTGTCTCAATCTTTAAAGCCTTATGGACTCTGAAAAAGGATAGGAATGTGAAACAGCCACCATGGATCTTTGAAACTGAACTAAGTGAAAGCAATTCAGTTTTATATTATAATTATATATATGTATATAATAAAATTATAATCATGACAAATTATAAAATGACTTTATTTTCAAGTCTTGGAAGCTAATGACCCTTGGGAAAAGTTAGGATTTTGAGTGTTACCTTTTGTAATTATAAATCTAGATCTGATTTAGTTGAAGTTTATCTTGAAATTAAATTTTAATGTACAATCATTTAAAGTGAGATTTTTTTTCTATTAGGGTAATTGTGGTAAATCAGAACTTAATGCAAAATACATTTGATAATTGGCATTAAAGTCATAACTTTTATAACTTTTGAAAACCTGAGTTAATGTCTGGTCTTAGACACTTATAACTAGTAAGTTGTGATAACAATGGGATAAAAATAGCACCTATCTCTCAAAGTTGTTATAAAGTTCAAATGACAATAATTGCAAAGTACTTAACACAGTGTCTGATACATGGTAAGCACTAGATAAATGTTGGCTATTATTTTTATTTAGTATAATTACTCAATATTGATTTTTTGAATATGATTAGTATAAAAATACCAAATGGTAGAATCATGAGATAATTTTCCATATAAGAGGATTCAAAAATGCATTCTATTGAGTTAACATTAACTGGCAAAAAGTTTTTTCTTGTGTATTTCATATATACATACATATATATGAAATAACACAACATAACACAAAACTCTTTTGTGATAATGTTTGAAAATCTTTAAGTAATTGAGTATATTTTACTACAAAATAGATAACAATAACAATTTACTGTTTGAAGGAGGGAAATTGCCACAGACTTTTTCCACTCATCTATAAAGTTTTGAAGACTTTCTATTTGGACAGATCATATCAACTCTATGAGAAAAGCTGTTAACAACATTTTGTGAAGTTCTAAAGTATGAAATGGTGAAATGGTGAAATGATAACCTCTCACAGCTTAAGAAAAGTCACAACTGAAGTAAAGTGACTTAAAAGTTTATATACAGTAAAGAATTGAATTTTACGTGATAGATTATCACTTATAACAATCATTAAATTGTATTTGTTAATAAATACTATGCATAGCAGTTAAAATTTTGAGCCAACCTAGAAATAACAGATTTTATATTTAAAGATTTTATTTTTGCTTTAGGGGGTGGTCAATAGACAATATATTTATTTAGTCTAGAAGCTTATAGCAGCTATGTTTTTTCTGGGTTTTTGAGCAAACTGTCAGATATTCACTGTAGGTGTGAAATGCCAGAAGGCAATTATTCTTAATTTCTAAATGATTGATTTCTACTCTAGGATGTATTTAAACCAAAGAAAAATAAATCAGATAAGACCTAATATGTACCTATATACCCTTGTTGTTAACTAATATTGCAAAAGCATGAGAAAAACAATACTAACCAAGCCCTAAGTTGTGATTAGTGAAATTTTGCTATGTAAGGTGAGATCTCTTGACACTATCATTTAGTATTGTTCGAGTTTTGATTTCAGGTATGATTGTGTAAATTGTCATTAAGCCAGTAATTTGCCATTTAAGGCAAATGACATAATTAATTCATACTTGACCTATATTATGGCAAATGCCATACTTGATGAGAACTGCTACAGGTGAATGTCTGTGCCTGAAAAAGTTGAGGGAATGACCTTGGAAAGGCAAAGGTAGAATCCTCTTCACTCAGTTTATCTATTATGCTATTTCCTTCCTGAATAGGAAAATTTTCCACCTTGTTAATTCTGAAAGCCTGATTGTGATACTCTGTAATTAATATGAAACTGTTGCATGATTGACTGTTAACAATGAGTTTTACCAGGAATCAAATAGAGCTTTGGGAGTTTTTCCCCTTTTATATTTATTCCAGGCCAATCTGTGATCTTAATGAAATTGTTAAAACCATGTCCCTTCTTTTTTTCTTTCATAGAAAATTTCTATAATTGGGGCAAAATGAGTTCTTAGGTTTTTCCATTCCCTTGCTGTTAGTATAGTTATACATAAGATTAGGTCTTATAAGTATACTTATAAAGTATACTATATTGTACTATGGAAGATACATAGAAGAATGTATCTCATTTTTTCAGGATAGTAAGAGGATTGTGTGTGTGTGTGTGTGTGTGTGTGTGTGTATGTGTTTATACATACATATAGATCTCTTCCAAAAAAGTTGAGGGAAAGGTAAAGATGTCAAAAATTTAAATTTTAATGTTATCACAAACTTCACTTTGGGAAAACAAAATTAGACTGTTTTCTATAAGAATGGGAGATGTGTGTGTGTGTGTGTGTGTGTGTGTGTGTGTGTGTATGTGCGCGCGCATGTGTGTAAGTGGTTTCCAAACTGAGATGAATGAAAATGCTGAGAGAGTTTCTCAGTAATTAATAATCGATTTATTAATTAGGCTAGCCGGTAATCGATAAATTGATGGTCAGTGCTTTTTCTTGGTAACCAAAGATGCCAAGGGAGACCCAGAAACGTGTTAAATACCTTCTGAAAAGGAACTCTCCTGACAAGTGAAAATCAACCTTGATTGATGGACATTTAATGAAGAAGTAGGATAAAAGTCTTCAGCTCCTCCTGCTGAGAATGGAGTTGATCTTGAGACTCAATAGCATCCAGCAATCTGGATAAGGGATGCCATTTCCATCAAGATTTCTGGTTGGTTTTCTTCTTCATAAGTTGGGTCACTCTAAACTCTAGTGGAGAAGATTTTTTTTTTTAACATTCTTCCTTTAGCATAGAATACAAGTATAAATAGAAAAATCGAGTGGTATGTAAAAACCAAAATTCACTGAAGAAGTACATAAAAACTAAAATTCTCATAAAGTTTAAACTGGTTTTCACCTTACGAGCAAGTTTGTTGGAAAACCAACTGAAGTTATACTAAACTGCACTGGTAGATTTTAGCAATAGGAATCTCTACAAGTGAATTAGAACCAACAAGAATCCTTTCCAGAGCTGCCCTAAGAATGATTCCTATTTCAGAATTTCTAAGAGATGTTTCCAGGAACTAAATGACAATGTGAATCGCCTGGGATTTAAGATGAAATATGAAAGATTAAATAGATATTAGTTAGGAGTATGTTACCAGGAACAAGGAGACTTGATGTTACTTAATATTGATAATTATAATTTCATTGTTTTGACTTTAATGTTTCATAGGGTTTTATTTACTGTTTGGAGATCAGGACCATTCCTTCTGCAACTCTTTTATTAATTGAAAGTCTTCTATTTACATTAACCTTATCTAATCAAAATTTGACTTCTAGAATACTAATGTTAACTGTTTGACATTCCTCAAGTAGAAGCCAAAGGGAAATGTGAATTCCCCAAAATGATTTAGTTGTTCCTCTAGCTAACTATAACGAAGGATTTCCCTGACCATGGTTTTCATGGTTACATTGGTAATATGCAAAATTCCCCTCTCAATCCATTGTGAACACTCTAAAAATAGTTTAATCTGTAGCCTGACTTAGTTTACTTATAAAGTCTGTTTAATGAGGTTTGTATCCTTAAGGATATATGAATTAGGACTCCTTTTAATTAAGTTTGTTCAATTTTTTGACATTGAAGGAAGCATGTGATTATGATTTTTGTAATACTCATGGCCACTAATTCGTGTTTCCTGATATAAGTCCCCAGACCTACTCAAATTGATCCTTCTGAATATGAGACATTGGGAAAAGTTTGTCACCAATCTGGCCCTACTAATTTCGAAAAAAATTCTATCAAGCTCTACATGAGATAAGTCTTGAGGAGGATGCCATTAATTTGGGTAATTTTAATGAACTCCCTTTGAAATTATACACCAGCTTTTTGTTATCTAATTATGCTTTTACTCTTATAAGAATGTAGGCTTTAAGCCGCAAAGAGGAGATTATGAAGAAAATACTTAAAATTTATTATTCATCTTTTTCTTTGACCTTAGCTTTACGTGGCAATAAGATTGTCTACCAAAAGTTTACTGTAGAGGTCAGGCTGAGTTCAGTGATAGTCCAGAGTATCCCAGTAGTTATAAGAAATGCCTGGATCCCACTCAGTGCTGGTTTGGGTGCATTTGGGTCTTGCTTTGGGTCCACCTAAGTTTATGTTTTGGGTACTCCAAATTAGATTGATTTATATGCCCACATATATTTCCATTTGCCCTCCTGGTGACTACCTACTGCCTACATAAAGTCAATCAGGCATTTAATCTCAGGTCCTTATTTGAACTCTGGATAGTGGAATAGGAAAGAAGGCAGCCAACTGGTATTTAGCTAATTATTTGACTATTTTTTTTCTACTTGCTAAAAGAACATAAGCATTATCAACACATGCTAAATTTCTGAGCTCTGGCTCAAAACTTCAATACTTTACCACTTGGTTGTCTGGCCCCTCTAGTCTGTTTATACCTTACTCCATTTCCCCTTGCTCCTCTCTACATTAGCTTTACTTTGTAATCCAATGACAATGGACCTAAATAAAACTTGTGCCTAAAACTCCATCTCTAAATTCTCGTCACAAACTTTAGCTGAGACCTAGAGGAAATCAGGGAAACCCAGAGACAGAAATGAGAAAGGAAAATGTTCCAGGCATGGGGTAAAGTCTCATCTTCTGTGAGATGACATTCCCAGTTTTCCTTAATCTTAGTATCTTCCCTCAAAAATTAGCTCCAATATATCCATATTTTGCTTGTATGTGGATTTTTATATGTTGCCCCCATCATCAGATTGTGAACATCTTGAAAGCAGGAACTGTTTTTTTGGAAGGCACTTTCTTTGTATCCCTCCAGCACTTAGCAGGTACCCAGGTACTTAGCAGGTAAATACTCAATAAATAATGACTTGATTAGAAATATGACAACAACTATATAAATAAAGTCAGTATTGAGAGTCAACAAAACCTGAATTAAATCCAATGGTCAATGTTAGTACAATATTATCAAAGTGAAAGGACTGATCCTCTCTGCTAATGATTGATAAGCTAAACCCTAGAAAATGACTAGTGTTGTTAGTAACGAACAGTGGCTTTGTTCAACTATTTTGGGGAATGTACTTTTGTGGGGTGGTTGTTACATGCTTTTTTGGTAGTGTCTTATTTTTAAAAAATATATATAGCAATAATCTTTTCTTTTAAATACTGAAATGAATTATGTATAGTTTGTAAATTTTATTTATGGGATTATAGACAGTGAAGGAAGGAATTGTGGAGGTTATTTGAATTAATTCTATCATTTTATAGATGAGGAAACTGAGGTCCAAGAAGGTGATTTGCCCAAGATTACATGTAGTTAAGATGTGAACCTTGTTAAATAACTCCAAATTTATCACATGCTGCCTCTTTTTATATTTTTACTGTTATTTTTTATCTACTTCTGTAAATTTGTCCCTTTCCTGTGATATTTTCACTCTGGAAAGAGATGAAACATATATACAAGTTTGTGGTGACAGAATATTATTAAACAAACATCTAAGTATTGGTCTTATTGCAGTCCTCCATCACCTTCAGTAATCTTTGAAGTTCTTCATATTTATTAAGGAATAGTAACTCATCCAGCAACATCAATCAGTGGCAAAGTCAACAGAAATCTTAATTTAACTTTTCTCTCTTTCTTTAGTAAATCTCTGCTGCTTAAAGGGAACAAGTCCTTTAAGCCTCTTGCTTCTGTGTGTGACAAGGAACAAGGGAGAGGTAATTTACAAAGTGATTGAGAGACAGTATTTATCTTTGGGATTTTCTTGTTTTTCAAGTTGCAGGTTCTAAACACAAGCACCCTTTGTACCCAAGAAAAAGTTCATGGTCTTTGTTTCTTCTTTTCTTCTGGTTTTGGAGCAATTTAGGGCCACAATGGCTCTGCCTTTAAAATGAAAAGGAAAAGATAATCTAGGAAAAGGGTAAAAGGGGAAACCAAAAAATAAAATTTGAGGCGATTCTAAATGTTTGATCATTGACCAACTGTGAAACTGAAAGATGGAATTGTATGCCTGTAATTTACCCTTCTGAGATATAATTTTATATGGTCTGTACTCTGAGATTTACTCAGTTTTCTATCCAGGAGCATCTAAGTCTTTTTCATTACCCTGTCCCTCTATTGCCCATGGGATCCCTCCTTCCCTCCTTCAGTGACCCATTCAAACTTTCATTCAGACATTACCCTTAGTAGCTGCTATGTTGTTGTTTTTTGCTCCTCCCCACCACTTTCTTCTCCTCCTCTTCTTCCTCCACCTCCTCCTTTTCATCCTCATCCTCCTCTTCCTTCTCCTCCTCCCCTCAGGCCCCTGTTCTACACCTCATATGGCCAAACCTTTAGTTAATTGATAAACTAATTCAAGATAATACATTTACTCACTTTCCTCTAGCAAGATATATAATTGCATTTTGATAGTAGCCTTCTGCAGCTAAAAACTTGATTCAAAGGAAAGACTCCAATGGTAGGGAATCCTTAAGGAACCCTTGAAGCAGGATATTCTAGTCTGTTTTAACAGGTTTATTATAATTACTCCCCTCATACATTTCAGTCTAGTTAAACTGGCAAACTTATTTCCAGTATGACACCTCTTTCTTTCAAGTCTTTGTTCAGGCTGTTCCCCATTCCTGAAATGCTATCCCTTTTCACTTCTACCTTTTGTAATGTCTAACTTCCTTTTCCAAATTTCCATATTGCTGTCTAGGGCAATTGATAAATAGAAAGAAACTCAGAAAACAACACAGGTTTATATATTTCTTTTTTTATTGATACGTTAACACACTAAAAACATATAGGAACTACGTTTTTAATCTGGTGGGTTAATTCAGGAATGTTATCTGACACCTCTGGTCTAGGATACCACATTCTCTCAGTCACCTAGGCTGTTTTACTTTACCAGAGACCCCTAATGAGGGTTTACAGGGTCTTTTAAACCTAGGTGTATCTTTCCACTGATTGGTCTGTTAGTATACCATTTGGACTTCCCCAGAAAAGATGCTGTTTGTCATTTGTTTTTGAAGAGGACCAATGACATCACAGGGTGATGTCTTGACTTGCAAGTGAATTGGATTTAAGTGAGGGAAAGTTGTGCAAAGTGGTTAATATCATTTTCTCTTCTAGAGTCATCGAAGTCCAGAGGAAGAGCAAAAGTCCAGACAGCTAGTGATGACCTGGGATGCAATAGATGATATTGATTATTCAAGGTCTGACAAAATTCTACATGCTCCACAGCACCTGCTTCAATCACCTTCATGGTTATTGGAACAAATTTTTTTCATCCTCTCATTCCAGTGGAGTAAGTCTTCACATGCTTGAGGGAAGACACCCCCCTAACTCACTGGAGGGCTTGAGGCCCATTGATTAGCCTCAACCTGGTTTCCTGGGGTGTGACTGCTGAGAATACTTCAGCTTCTTGGAGTCACAGGTGAGAATCAAGTGAAAGGTAGACACCAAAGGTGAATGAACAGCCCTGAAAAAATTCAACAAGGCCTCATAACAAAGTATCTAGTACTCCTTGAACATCCCCTAGGCCCTATACAAATGACAAAGGTAAGACAATCCCAACTGGCAGGCAGGAAGACCTTCAAGTGTGGATGATCACACCTTTCTCTGGCAACTTAGGAATATTAATTGCTTGATGAGCATCAATTACTTCTAGTAATCTAGAAATTATCACAATCACGATTCCCCCAACCATTAGTCTTCCCCTTGGAGTCCAAAGTCACCCCTAATTTTGACAAGAAACAGTAAGAAATAACTCATTTGGACCCCTATTCTATTCCAATCAGTATTAATCAATTTGATATGATTCCATAAGTGCAGTGATTATAAGTTCTGTATATTAGGTTCCAGAAGTGCGAGCTGCAGATTGTAAGATCACTTGCTTAATCATAGGAAGCTAACTGGAAGCCCTCTATCCTATTGTTTTTTCTTGTCATGGTGACCAAGTCCACTATGGCAGAGGTGACTCAACTCCATAGAAAGTACTTCAATCCATTTCTGTACTTCTGGACCATTCTCTCTTGTCCAGCACAAGCAGATGACCATCTTTTGACTATCTTATAACCACTTAGTCAGTGGAAATACCCTATGTTTCACCCAAACTATAACCCTTTCCCCTACTGATATATCATTTTTGACCTTCAAGATCAAGATTTCTATATCTCTAATCAGATTCTATATTTTGTCAAGCCTCTTTTGCATATTTGGGTATCAAACTTTATAAATTCAAGATCCTGGAAGAAGGAAGCCTCTCAGATCATGGGGAAGATCTGAAGTCCACTTCGCTGGAGGGAACCATGGAAACTGTAATGAAGTATCATTGGTTCAGAGCTCTGCCTCAGTCTTTTTTATTATAGGTTGGACAAATTGAATAGCAAGGAAAGGAGAATCACCCTTTGGGGAAGAACTGAGTCCAAACTGGTTTCTCTATTTGTTGTTTATCCTTCACTCTCAAAGATGAACATGACATTAGGAAGATGATATCATGATTTGCAAGTGAATTGGATTTTAGCGAGTCAGGAGTGTGCAAGGTCACCAGCCTCTCTCTGTCCTCCAGAGACATCTGGGTCCAGTGGCAAGATAGAGATCAGGATTAGTGGAGATGGCCCCAGATACAGTGGGAAACCTTGGCCATTTTAAGCTGTGGTCTTTAACAGGTCTCAGTTTGACTAAGTCAACACTCAATTATTAAAGCTAGGTAAGAAATGAGGTTTTAAAAAATGGCCATTTTTACCTAGTTAAAAAAAAATCAATATGAGAGGGGAAGACTTTCAAGGTTTCTGGACAAAACAAAACAATTGCTATTTACATTCACTCTGAGCCTTCAGAACTGAAACAATAACCAAAGTAGGCTTATACTGGGTCCCACTGTTGGCCAATCAGTGAAAGTCAAGAGTGGTTTAGGTTTAGGGCATTAAGAAATCAAGCCTATTTGAACCCTTGGTATATAGGAGGGAGGAACCCAGTCCAAGCATATGGGAGTGATTATATTATTCAATCACACCCTTTAAAAACTTTCTGGTGAACTTGACTAAGAAGTGGGATCTCACAAAATGATGAAAATGATGACTTTTCCCTTAATATGATATAGCATAATATGAATTTTTCTCACAGCCTAGGTGTCATCATTAACTTCTCACTCTCAATCTCTATATCCAATCTGTTGCTAAAGCTTGTCAATTCTCCTTTAACAGAATCTCTCATATATTTCTCTTTGTCTCTTTTTAACAATGTCAACCACTCTGTGGAAGTCCTCACCACCTCCTGCTTGGACTATATCAGTAACCTGTGGGTAGGTCTGCCTCTCTCAAGTCTTCCCTACTACAATCCATATTCTACTCAGCTGTCAAATTGATCTTCCTAAAGTATAGACATGATTGTGTTATCTCCCTATTTAACCCACTTCAGTAGCTCCTTATCACTTTCAGAATCAAACAAAAAACCCTCTAATGTTCAAAGCCTTTCTCCCCTTCCAGTCTTCTTAAACCTCCACAAGCACAATGTACCCTGGAAGCTAGTGACATTAGACTCATTTGCCCTTTATTCCTTACAGAAACCATTCTATATTCATACTGCCTAGAATTCTCTCCCTCCTCATCTGCCTCTTGTCTTCTTAGCTTTCTTGATGTCCCAGTTAAAATTTCACCTCCTACAGGAAAGCCTTTCCTTGATTCCCCTGACTTCTGGTGCCTTCCCTTTGTGGATTATCTCAAATTCTTGCTACATATTTCTTGTTTGGGCAATTTTGCATTTTGTCTTCCTATTAGATTGTGAGCTCCTTGAGGGCAGTATTTTGCCTTGATTTTCAAGGTAACTAGGTGGGAGTGAATAAAGCACTCAGCCTAGAGACAAGAAAACCTGAATTACAATCTATTCTGACTCTTACTAGCTGTATAATATTGGGAAGACTTTTAATTTCTGTTTGCCTTAGTTTCCTCAACAAAAAGGGGGGAAAACAATAGTACCAACCTCCTGTGGTTGTCCTAAGAGTCCAGTGAGAAAATAATTGTAAAGTGCTTAGCACAATGTCTGACACACTCATTCAATGTTTATCAACAGACTTAGAATTCTCTGATTTTGCCTGTGCAAAGAAAGGCAAAGTTATTTTGTATTTAAACTGATCTTTGCTAGTCCCTGAATTAAAAAAATAAGACAGAGAAAGAGAAAATAATTATTCTATTTCTCTTTATGGTGATCCTAGGCTTAGATCCTTCCTAATTAATTACTTTTCTTGCTCTCACTGAGACTTACTTGGGCACTGAGACCAAGCTGGTCTGAAAGACTTGCCAGAAAGCTAGCCAAGCCCCAAGTGAAGGAGACAAGAGATTCATTCCATCTTTGTGCTGGCTGGAGGCTGAAGAAAGCAGAGGCAGAAGCAAAGGACAAAACTGCAAGAGCTCTTAGAACCAAGGAGAGAGAGAGGCCTCTAAGAAAAGCTAACCGGGCTATATTGGAGACAATAAAAGATCTGAACTTTTACCAGCTGGCTGCATTTGGGGTAATTATTGATCTGAACTGATACTATGATGCCTCCAAGAACAACAGCTATTCCACATATTTTCTTCTCACCAAGTCTCCTATAACACTCAACTTTGACTCTCGTAACTGAAGCTCTCATCTCATATTTTGCTGAGAAAATCAAACCTAATTCTCCCATTTCATAATACATTGACATCATGCCACTATTATTTCCTTTAATCTAGTCTTTCACAAAAAGGTGGCCCTTCTTCTCCCCCAGTCAACTTCCTTACATGTACTCTTGATCCTTGACAGGAGACAGAAGAGGAGGGAGAGAATTCTAGGCAGTATGAAAATAGAATGGTTTCTGTAAGTCTTTTTTATCTTGTTTCCCACTAGCCATTGGTTCTTCCCTGATGCCTGTAAACATAGCTTAGTCTCTCAGTGTCTGACCCTCAGTGTCATCCTAGACTCCTCATTCTCACTAATCCCACATATATCCATCAATTGTCAAATTTTGTCATTTTGATCTCCAAACATCTCTCATATGGATCCCCTTCTCTCCATCCTTCTACATAATCTCAATTCATGCCCTCATTACCTCTTACTTGGATGATAGGAAAAATATCCTATTTGGTCTCCTTATATCAAGATTTTTTCCACATGCTAAAGTGGTTTTCCTCTCAATAAACTGAAGTGGCCAAAGATTCTCTATTACTCCCATGATCTGAAAACTTCCTTTTGGTACTGAAAATTCTTCACAAGTTGGCCCCTACATTTATTTTCACTCTTCTTGTGCATTATTCACCTCAAAACACTTGAGGATCCCACGATTCCAACCTACTTTCTGATTCACACACATAAAATTCCATTTTCATTTTTACTTTGATAGTCTTCTAATCCTAAAATGCATTATCTATTAAGCTTTGTCTCTTCAAATATCTATTTCCTTAAGATTCAACCGAAGTCACCTTCTATATAAGGCTTTTCCTTATCCTCATTCCCTAAACTACCCCAAATTCATTTGTATATATTTTGTGAATAAGTACATGTATATGTTGTCTCCTCTATTACAATATAAGTTCCTCTAATGTAGAAACTGTTTCACTTTTGTCTTTAGATCCCTAGCACTTAATACATTTCCTGGCACATATTAGGTGCTTAATAAATGTTTATTAGATTGATTCATTGAGCCACTCAATATCTCATCACCTTTATAAAGTCCAAAATTATCTCAAAATATGAATTGTGCACATTCTTTCATATGGTTATGATGCTTGTGTTTCTTCTTTGAAAACTGCCACCTCACTTATCTGTTAGGATAGGATCTATTTCCAAGGATCTGTTTCCAAGACAACCTAAGGGAGGTAAGTATGAGCAGAAAGTTAAACTTGTCCAAGGACATGCATGTAGAAAACCAAGAATCCAAATTGATCCTCTGATTCCAAATCCAATGTTGTTTTTGCTATACCATTCTCCTGCCCTTTCAGTTCTCTTCTGAAAGAAAGTAAAGTCTGTTTCAAAAGTCTTGGAGTAGTTTTAAGCTTAATAATAGCTTATTATTTAAATTTTTAATAGCTTAAAACTGCATTAAGATTTTTGGGACACTTTGTATTCCCAAAACAGAGATGTGAAGCTCCTGAGTAATTTTTAAGCTTTTGTTCTCTGCTTTCTTAATCCCCCAAACCATATTTTCCTACATAATTTTTTGCCATCCTCATCTTTATCTACTCACATATATTCAAGTTTCATTACAGATTTGCTTTGGAAGATCTCTTCAATACATGTTATCAAATTTATTGCCTCTTCATTATCTTCATTTGATTTTGGTGGTACAATCATCTTTCCAGTCGTCATTTTGCTTCTCTTCATTGTGAGTGCTGAAAATCAAGATCTACAGGCATGCCATGAAATGATGATTCCTGTTGCTTTAGGGTGCATCAAAAAAGCAACTTTCCCATCTCTTTTTTTTTTGCCTCTTAAAAGAACCTGTCAGCCTCCCTCCCATTCCTTCCTTTCATCCATAATAAAGAAGTCAGTGATTCTTTATGTCTTCTGCCTTAATTTATAATGAGAATGTCAATATTGATATTATTCAATTCCTCTAGTAGTATGTCAACTTACTGGTTATTGGACAAGGATCACACATTTAGAGTACCATTAATTAAATTAATGTTTACAGAAGATCTAAAAAGCTATATGATTCTTAGTATACCCTCTTTCTTAGTATGCCTCGTTTTTCTGCTTTTCTGCTATTCTTAATACAGAAGACAAAGCATCACTTGGAATTTTTCTTTGTTTTCATAGTTGCAAATTTTGTTCTCTGTACATTTTTCTTGAATGAATGAATTTCCAAGTTTATGCTAAGCATTTTAAAGGACTATACCAGCAATGTCCTTTATTTCTTTAGTTTTGCTAGTCCTCATACAGTAAATTCAATGTATGGCAAAGCAATATGTTAATTACAGGAAGCTAAGTGATGTAGTGGATAGAGTACTAAGCTTGGAATCAGAAAGACTTATCTTCCTGAGTTCAAATCTGGCCTCACATACACACAGTTCTTTGATCCTGGGCAAGGGTCTTAGCCCTGTTTGCCTTACTTCCTCTTCTATAAAATGAGCTAGAAAAGGATCTTTGCCAAGAAAACCCCCAAATGGGATCCCAAAGGATCAAACATCATGAAACAACTCAATAACAAACATGTTAATTAGCAAAGGCTAGCATTTATATAATACTTTAAGATTTGTAGCGTACTTTGCATATATTATCTCAATGGATTCTCACAATAATCATATGAAATAGGGGCAATTATTATTCTCATTTTACAGATGATGAAACTGAGGATAAGGAAGGTTATGTGCCTTGCCTACAATTATACAACTAGTAACTACCTGAAACAAAAGTGAACTTAGGTCTTCTTAATTTAAGTCCAGCACTAATCAAACCATGAATTTGTCATCCACCAAATCAGAAACAACAGCAACAATATTCAATTTTTTTCTCTGAAATGGTCATGTTGACAACCTTCATAACATGTATTAGGATATTTGTGGGAGTTGGGGGATTGGAAAAATGGTTGAAAAGGGTAGAAAGGAAAGTAACTCAGAGGAAAGAAAAAAGGTTTACCCATATATGTTCAGAAAATGTAACATCTGAGCAATAGATGTAAGTGTCTTGAAGTTCAGGGACCATTTTTGTCATTATATTCCCAACACCCAGAATAGTAGCATAAGGCATTTGATGACTGCTGAATGAACTGAACTGAACTGTACCTGTGCTATAATAATTCAGGAGGATCAAAGCCTTATTATTTGAGGGGTCTGCACAACTATGGAAAGTAGGTACCAGAACAATAATTCTAGGAGGTAGACACTTAGGGATAAGAAGAAAAGGGAGGTTCTCCACCAGTCACATACTATTTTTTTTTTTAATTTACCAGCCTGAGTAAAAAAAAAATTACATCCTGAATGCGTGAACTAGAGGCAATATGGTAAAGAGTGCTAGATCAAATCCTGCTTCTCACACATGTTTCCTCATCTGAAAAAAAAAAAAAATGAAGGATTTGAACTAGATCCCTTCTATCTTTAAATCTTTGTCACTACAATTCCCTCCCTACTAACTGAGAATAAGACAATTTGCTCTTTCTTTTTCACATATGTCCATCCATGAAGCTATGTTTTTATTCTATGCCCTTTTAACATTACCTATACCAAAACATCAGCAGGGAAGATCAGGGGAAGCCACACAGATGATTTATTCTAGACTTGCCCTTCTTTTTTAGTGTGATTCTATCTCTAATCTTCTCAGATTCTCCTCCCTTCATTTTTATTAAACTCTTTCCTTTGATATTCAATTAGCCCTGTGATTTAAAATAATAATTTTAGAGCAAGAAGAGAATCTTTGCAATCATCTAGTCCAATTCTCTCACTTTTTAGATGAGGAAGCCAAGATACAAAAATAAATTACTTGTTCAAGGCCACATGAATAGCAACTGGCGAAGCAAGGTTTTAAACCCAGATCCTAGGTTCCAGATTCAGTTCTCCTATCTCTATACCACCTATCTCTGTCCTGGAGGATATGAGGTTCTGGGATTTTTGGATCGGAAGAGAACATATAGACCATCTAGTAGTGAATGCTTTCATTTTATCAATAAGCAAACTCAAACCTAGAAAGATTAATTGACTTGCCCAAGCCCATTCAGATAGTTATTACTGGCAGAATCCAGATTAGAACTCAGGCTTCCTAGCATAAGGGGTTCTTTCTATTAAAGTATTCTGTCCTGGCTTGCAAATAAGATCAACTGAAAATCAACCCCTTTCTCCAAAGAATGGAACGATCATTAAGTCCTAGCTTCGATTCCCACCTTTCCTCAACTCCACACACTCCACCCCCACCCCTAACCTTGAGTTGTATCATGATGGTTCTTTGCTTCCTTGGACAATTTCAACTTGCTCTGCATCGATTAAACCTTGATCTCATTTATTATCTCAGGAAATGGTCTCAAGGTCACAGGGCTGGAAATTTAATTATGGTGGCAGTATATTAAGTGGCACATTTAAAGATGCTGAATGGGAGTAATTAATTTTTTGGATGGTAGTCTCTGGAGAACGGGTTTTCTCCACACTGGGTGTTCAGGCATCCATCACAGCCATTGAGCTTGGCAGCTGTCTTTTAGTTTTAAACTGCCTCGTTATTCATCTTTTACGACTGCCTTTAAAAACACTAGCCGCCGATATCCCCCTTTTATTGTAATATATGTCTGGAGTGGGGATGGAGCCATACTTCACCTTTGCTATAAAAAGTGAACTAAGGTTTCCTAGCAGCTACCTAGGCTGGCCTCTAAATTGAGACAACAATTACCCTTCGCTGACATCTAGTGTCAAGGCATGAGATATAGCCAGAGCCACGAATCCATTGGCCTGGAAAAGCTGCTCTTTCCCCAGTGACAGTCTCACCCAAGAGGCCCCGGCAGAGCAGTCGTGAAGGAATGCAAGGATTCCCTTGGCACTGACTGTTGACTTTGGGGCAGAACTTGCTTACAAAAAGGGAACCACCTCTTTGCCAAGGCCTTAAAAAGCTTGCGATGTTTAATGAAGGGACAGTCATTAAATACATTTGATTCAAATATTAGACAAGATGGGTCCAAGTGGCATTTCACAGAGAGGCAGAATAGTATGGACTAAATTAGAGAGATTCATTAAAGGGACTGGCCCAGAGCCCAACAGTAGCTGGGTACCAGCCAGAACTGTCAGCAGATAAGGAGTACGATAGTGAGAGATGAGGGGACTTTATAAGCTTTCAGGATTTGTCCCTGTGGATGATTTGAAAGTTTTTAATGTCAAGGAAGACTTTGCAGCTCCCTAGTGAAGAAATATACATAGAAAATGGCTTGAGTAGTAGTAAAGATCCATTGTTTCCTTAACATCAAGAGTCATACCTCCTGGGCTTAAGACAACAGTATTTATAAACTTTCAAAGCAGTGAAGCTGACTTTGCCCTCATAGCCTTTTTTTTTTTTTTTTTTTTTTTTTGGCCATTTTGCCAGGTTTTCTACTCCTCAGGCTTTTCCCTAATCTGTTTCCTTAGCTTCATGAGAATACATGCCTTCATCATTCCAGAACAAAAACTGCTCAAAAGCTCCAGCTATTAGTTTAGATCATTTTTTCTCTTTTCCTTTCTTTTCTTTTCCTTCTTTTTTTTCTTTTCTTTTCTTTCTTCTCTTCTCTTCTCTTCTTTCTTTCTTTTGGTAAATAGTATTTTTTTTCTAATTACATGCAAAGATAGTATTTTTTCTTTTTCAAATCTTTTCTAATTTTTTTCCCTTCCTCTCTCCCCATTCCAAGACAGCAAGCAATCTGATATAAGCCATACATATGCAACCATGAAAACATTTCCACATTAGTCATGTGTTGTGAAAGTTGTGAAAGAAGGAACAGAACACAAGGGGAAAGCCACCAAAAACAACAACAAAAAAGTGAAAATTATATACCTCTATCTTCATTTAGACTCTATAGTTCTTTCTTTGGATGTGGATAGCATCTTTCATTATGAGTCTTTTGGAATTGCCTTAGATCTTCATATTGCTAAGAACAGGTAAGTCAACCATAGTTGATCCTTGCATAATATTATGTGTCTTTCTGGGTTTTTCTGAAATTTACCTGCTCATCATTTCTTAGTAAAATAGTATTTCATTACATTCATATATCATAGCTTGTTCAGTCATTTCCCAATTAATGGATATTCCCTCAACTTCCAATCATTGCTACCACACACACACACACAAAGCTGTGATAATTATTTTTATACAGATAGGTACTCTTCCCTTTTTCATGATCTCTTTGAATATGCACAATTTGATTGTCCTATGGGCATAGTTCCAAATTACTCTCCAGAATGGTTGGATCAGTTCACAATTCTACCAACAATGCATTAAAATCCCAATTTTCTCACACCTTCTCCAAAAGTTTTTTTCTTTTCTGTCACATTAGCCAGAATGTTTGAATTGTTTCAATTTGCATTTCTCTAATCAATAAGTGTTTTAGAGCATTTTTTCATGTGTCTATAGATAGTTTTAATTTCTTCATCTGAAAACTGCCTTTCATATCCTTTGACCATTTATCAACTGGGCAATGACTTGTATTCTTATAAATTTGATTCAATTCTATATATATTTGAGAAATGACACCTTTATCAGAAATACTTGCTGTAAAAATTGTTTCCCATCTTTCTGCTTTCCTTCTAATTTTGGTTGTGTTGCCTTTGTTTGTATAAACCTTTTTAATTTAATGTAATTATTTTTTGTATGTAACCATTTTGCATTTTATAATGTTCTCTTTCGTTTGTTTATAAATTCATCCCTTCATAGATCTCTCCTAATCCAATTATGGTATTCCTTTTTAGGTCTAAATCATGTACCCTTTTTGACCTTATTTTAGAATGCAATGTGAGATGTTGGAGTTCAGACCATTTTTAAAAGAAGGAAGAATCCAAGTTGCTTCTATGTCTCTTTTGAAATTCATCCTCGTATATTGTCCTGGAAATTTCTTATCTGGATACAGACCATTGTTTCACTTTCTGGCTTGTGTTTTGGAACTTGATCTAAAGTAAGTCAGACTTTTTCCTTTGATTGCCTACAAGGACAGAGATTCGCTGAAATTCTCTGAGTCCCAATTTCCTCATCTATAAAATGTAGTTGACAATAATACTTATAGTACTTACCTAACAGTATTGTTGTGAGATTCAAAATAAGGTAATTCATATAGAATACTTTGCAAACTTTAAAACAATATAAAAATGTCAGTTCATGGGGCTATATAGATTTAGAGCTAGGAGGGACCTCTGGAGTTGTCAAATCAACATTTTTAAGATAAGGAATCTTAAGCTCAGATACAGTATGTAACTTGCTTAGGGTCACACAGTAAGTGATTGAAGCAGGATTTGAATCCAGGTCTTTCTGACCCCCAAGCCTAGAACTTTATAACACATTCTTGACTCTTATAGTTATTATCTTGTTATCTTGTTCTCATCTTACATGAAGTTTTTACATAGAAATAGTTCTGGATAAGGAACTATCTATTTCTGTACTCTTAGGCATCTTTGAGATAGCTGTGGCATTACACAACATGATGGGGATTATATGAACTTTATCCTGTCCCTACCTGCTTGATTTCTTTCATTTGGTCTCTATGTTTCAAAAGTTTTTCATTCCAAGTTGTTTGGAGATTATGAGCATTTGGTGTGTCTACACCTATTAAAAACTCATTACATTTTCATTATCATAATTATTAGTATTTATTGATTTTCCTCTGGGCAGCTAAGAATCAGAGAGCTCCTAAAGTTCCTTTGAACTTGTGTTTCAAGAAATTAACATCAACAGTGTGAGTCTTTAAGTCAGCATTTGAACCCAGGTTTTTCTGAATCTCCATGCAGAGCATTATCCACAATGCCATCTTGCCTCTTGTAGTTACTATTCCTTTTTTTCTCATTTTATATGAAGTTTAAGTGGAAACAATCAATCAGAACTCTGAGCTAACTGAGTCTTAAGAAAAGTCTCATTATCTTTTAAGGAAAAACCAGAGTATCCTTCAGGCAAGGAGATAGGATTAAGATTATTCCTACAGCAGAGTAGGATTATTCCCTCAGGGTCATAGCATCAATGTCTTAAAGCAAGACTTGAATTCAGATAGTCTTAATGTAAGACCTTCTTTCTATCCACTACTAATTGTCCTGATTAAGACTTAAAATAATAACAATAATTTAATTGAGAACATCAATTGAGTCATGGACATGAGTAGGGACTCAAGGCAGAGAGATCAACCTACAGATTATGGCAATTATTCAGGATTCAATTGAGAAATTGAATGGCTTTCTCAAGGTCTCCTAGCTAACTAGTAGCAAAGTTAGCTCTAAAATGTTTAGATTGTGATTCTTAGTTCAGTGCTATCCCTGTTATATCCTTCTGCCTGTTTAAACTGCAAGAAAAGAAGGGTTCTTTAGAAGGCTTGGCTGACTGCTCCAAAGTTTTGGCTTTCCTCCTCATATTTGGATCTATGTAACTAGGACTTTCAAATTGCTTAAGGTATAAGAAAAGACAGGGGTGGTATTCCAAACCTTTCCCTTGTTATGGGGCCTTAAAATGGTCTATTGCTTGGGTTCAGGAGAGACAGTAATGGCTCCCCCAGCAATGTCAGAAAAGGAAGCGTGACAACAGTAAGAATCGGACCCACCAGGGTTTCTGCCTGCTTTTTTCTTGTTTGCTGAACACACATTCCTGGCAGAAAGAACTGCAGAGAAACAATGGACTCTGTCAGTGCCCCTGTTAATCAACAAGGCCGTAACAAATCACAGGACAAACTCGATGACACATCAATTACACTAAAAACTGAGGGTAGCTACGGGAATTGGTAATTGGACATAGAATCTGCCAAGCCCCGGTCTCCCCTCCTTTCTCAGTCAGCTGGTGCAGCCTGAATGTGGGCTGGTTTCAGTGATGATGAAATGATGGCTTGGAAATAAGAGAACACAATTTCTTAAAAAGTTTCACCCCACCTAAGACCTGATCTAACATACCAAGGGCTCA
Organism: Antechinus flavipes; assembly: GCF_016432865.1. NCBI lineage: Eukaryota > Metazoa > Chordata > Mammalia > Dasyuromorphia > Dasyuridae > Antechinus > Antechinus flavipes. The sequence continues at coordinate 547,758,277 of NC_067399.1, forward strand.
ATACTAAGGACTACCTAGGGACTAGATTGTGATAACTTCCTCTGGAGCAGAAACTAAGTTTTATATCTAACATGAAGAGAAGAAAACTGAAAGTTAGAAAACAGGAATCCTATTACATGTCATGATGTACCATTGAGCAAATTGCTTAAATTCTTTTTGATTCAGTTTTTTATCTATTGAATAGGAAAAAATAATACCTTTATGAATAAAGGAAAAGGCACTGTGCTAAATTCGGGGGATGCAAAGGGAAAAATAAAATAATCTCTGCTTCTGAGAAACTCACAACTTTATTGGAAACAGTCAGGTGGTTCAGTGGCTAGAGCCTGGAGAAGGAAAACCTGAGAGTTCAAATCGGGCCTCAAGCACTCACTAGCTGTGTGACCCTGAGCCAAGTCAACAAGAGGAGAGCTCTTTAGAAATGGCCTGGCTATTTAACTTTGACTTGCCTTAGTTCTCTCAATTGTAAGGGTACCTATCTCTCAAAGTTGTAGTGAAGATTAAATGAGATAGTATTTGTGAAATACTTAGTATTAGGTAGATAATAACTCTTTGGCAACCAATCAAAAAACTCTGGTCCTTTGAGAGGCTGCTCCCAAATTTGATAAATTAGTATCTAGATCCCGGGACAGAATGGTGAGTGGCTAATAGCTCAGTGAATAAGGCCAGTTGCTTTATTTGGAGGGGAGAGGTCTGGTTCTGGAGAATCTGACTAGTTTCCATATTTACTATTATAAAAAAGGAGAAGTCAATCAGTAAGGTCGTAGGAGTGATGAAAATTTCCATTCCTGAAAGGTCCTGGCAGATTATCAAAAAAAATGGTGCCAGAAGGGTCAAGCCCAAGGCTAGAGACAATATAGAGAAGCTAAAAATGATATCTGTAAAATCACAAGTTTTCCCAGTGCCCTAGTACTGGATTAATATCTGTTAAGACATTCATTGGGATAAAGAGAAAGTAATTTCACTTTTCCTTTTATCTTTGCCAGTGGTAAATTTTATTTATAGGTTTTTTTTTTTAACTTGCTGAGTCCAGAATGCCATGAATTTATTTATAGGCTGACTCTGGGATTTATTTATTTGGGTATTTTGACTTGTTTGATTGTAAGTTATTCTCTTAGTTATTTTCTGTTAAAATGCCTGGAGGCCTTCAGGCATGGGTGCCCATAAATTAAAATGTATTATAATTATTATTGTTCAAGATGGTACTAAAAAAAAATGTTCTTTCGTCAGTATGCATAATCAAGACAGTGAATAAGAAGAGAAAGAGTGACAGAGAAAGAGTTAGTTTTCATGTTTTATCTATTGACAATTTAAAAGAAAAATAGCAGAGAACTCCTGGAAGCTGGTGATAGATTCAAACACAGCTAAATTCACATTTGCTATGACCTAATATTAATATCCATTAATGCATCTTATATTGATAAATTCCAAAAGTGAATTCACAGCCTACTCTCATAGACTGCTGGGAAGTTGTTTCAACCTTTCCATCTATCATCATTACAGGGAAGAGCTATGGTCCACTAGTTATCATTTGTTTAGAGGTGCAAGCACAGCAAAGATGCAATATAAGTGGGTTTTCCAAAACTCATTGCAGTGAAAGTGCCAGGATTCAGAGCAGACAGGCACAAGAAATCTAAATTGGAGATGGAGCCAAGAAGAATCCAGATTGCATCATGGGATGAAAATGCTTTTTGTACTTCTATTTGAAGATATAGTCATTTTTATATTCATCTTGTCATACAGGGAGAATTGGCCATTTCAAAGATGGTAGACTGAGTAATTCTAGAAATTGGAGGTAATGAACTGGATTTAGGAAAATTTAGATTCCTTCTTGCTTCAGCCTAAGAATTCATGACTGGACACCCCGGACTCTGACTTCTTATTTCTGCCTCTGTTTTCCTTGAAGATTCTACTCTGGTATTACTTCCTCTATGAAACTTCCTGATCTCACCTCAACCTGTCCTCAAATTATTTTATATTTCTTATCTGAGAATAGAATATTTCCTTCAATGGGCCAAAATGGATTTATTAAGCACCTACACTCCACCAGGCACTGTGCTAAAAGCTGGGGATACAAAGAAAGGTAAAAACAGTCCCTCTCTTCAAGCAACTTACAATCTAATGGAAAAGACAATGTACAAATAACTATGAGTAAATGATATATATATAGGATAAGTTTGGAGATAATTAACAGAAGGAAGGCACTAGAATAAAGTCACAAAAGGCTTTTTATGAAAATCAGAATTTTAGGAATTCTATAGGAAGCCAGTAGGTGAAGATGAGGGTTGAGAGAATTACAAGAATGGGGAACAGCCAGTAAAAATGAATAAAGTTCAGAGAGAAATGGTCTTGGGTGAGGAATAGCAAGGAGACTAATGTCATTGGATCTCAGGATATGTAGAGAAAGGTAAGATTTAGGAAGACTGGAAGGATATAAAGGAGACAAATTATGAAGAGCTTTGAAAGCTTAATAGAAAAATTTATATTTGATTTTTAGGGCAATAGGGTAGGAGTAGGAGTGTGACAAAGTTGAACCTAAACTTTAGGAAAGTCTATTTGACAACTAAATAAAGTATGGACATGAGTAGGGAATCAAGGCAGAGGGATCAACTACAGATTATGGTAATTATTCAGGCACAAGTTTGATGAAGGCCTTCGCTGGGGTAATGAATCAATAGAACTTGGCACAGATTGGATATTGGGGGTTGGAGAGGGAAGAGAATGAGGAATTGAGGAGGACATCTAGAATGAGAGCCTGGGTAACTGAGATGATGCTGCTGTGCTTGACAATAACAAGAAAGCTAGAAGGTGGTGGTGATTGGGGAAAATTAATGAGTAGAATATAAGCTTCTTGAGAACAAGAATTATTTTGTTTTTGTCTTTATGTTCTCAGTACCTAGCATGGTACTTAATAAATACTTGTAGAAATGAACTAAACTAAAATCATTTTTATTTGGAAGATTTCACAAGTTGGATCTTGAAACATAAGTAGTAGCTGAAAAGCTCATGCCTTTATTTTCTAGAACATAAACTGGTGCTTCTAATATTCTTTATACTCCAGCTCTTGCTCTTCTATTTTTCCACGTTCCAATTGGAATTTTTTTAGCAGGACTAAGCAATGAGGGGGTGACTATCATTTTATTATCTGGCTGGAAGAGATGGGAACATATACCAAATGTCTTTTCTTATAGAGAAAGGCCAGAGCATAGTCAAATTTAAAATTATTTCTATGGTAGAAAGTAGGGAATTTGTGAAGTTTGACTAGTAGACAGATTGGAGAACATATTAAAAAAAAAAAAAGAATGCCTATGTAAAAGTTTAACATCACCCATATTGAATAATAAATTAGGTTTACAGAATTTACATATATATACATACCTACATATATACATTAGAACTTCACTGAACATTTTCCCAAACAGAACCACTAAACATTTTAAATAGGTGAGAACTTGCATAATTTAATAAGTAAGAAAAGGTACATGTGTCTACCATTTGTGGTAGGTTTGAACAGTTACTGATTTGTCGAAACTCTGTGAGAAGTGGCTGAGAACACAGAGACTTCCGTGATTGAAATTCACATAACCAATCACCCTGAACTACATTCAACTTTCCTAAATGAGATTTTATTGGAACTGATTATGATTAGATAAATGGGTGACTTCACTAATGTATAATACAATTTTCAATTACAGGGTATGTATAATAATTTACATTTCTTGTTTGATAGTATGATATTTATGTGACACATGCTGGATGAGGCCCTGCTGCTGTTTACATATTGATCTTGCTTTTCTTCCAGAGAAGATCTGGTTTTTAATTTTCTTCTTATGTTTTAAGATGTTGTCAATCCAGGGTCAACATTGTATATTATATCAGTTCAGGGGAGGGGGGCGAATCTTAAATTAAGAAATATCATGGTTTTATTTGTAATAATTCATATTTATAACATTAGACTAGATAATAGAACTCCTCACCTTTCACAAAAAATTGGAATAAAAATGCTCAAATTACTTTAAATATTTTTGAGCTATATTAACAAATTTCTACTGGAAATGTCTTATCAAGTGTTTTATTATTAATATCATGATTAATATTATTAACATAATGATATTGATATTTACTAAGTTATATAACCTCTCTGAAGCTCAGTTTCTTCATTTGAGAATTAGACCAGAATAACTTCTAAGATTGTTTTTCTAGCTCTCAATCCCTAAGTCCATGAACCTAAGTTCACTGGGAAAGAATTTCTTTTTTCATGACCTTCAAAATCAAGTCTACATGAAGTCTGATTGAACATGTATTTCTTACCTCTATGAAGATCATACTAAATATTAGGTATGTATTAATTCCCTGACAACAGTCAGAAAACTTTGGTTTGGAAGTGCTTACATTATAATATGTGTTCAGGCAAATAAGCACAGAGCTTGGGAATGGAAGTACCCCCATCCTCTTTCCCTGCTACAGTCCCTGTACTCGTCTAGGACCTCATTTGCAAATATGATTAGTTTATTTGACTGTACTTATATGTTGTAAGAGAGTGCTATTTAAAATAAAAAGGGGAGAAGAAGAAGGAGAAGGAAGAGGAGGAAGAGGATAGGAAGGGAGAAGGGGGAAGAAGAAAGAATGAAAGGATGAAAGGAAAGAAGGAAGAGAGGAAAGAAGGAACAAAGGAAGGAGAGAAGGAAGGAAAATCAACAAAACACAAAACAACCCCCAAAATAGAAAAGAAAGGGAAAAACATTAACACAAAGATAAAAAAAGAAAAGATACAACTGATGGGGGGCGGAACCCTGAAACTGTCTTCCCTGAATTTGGGGGGGAAGCCATGGGGGTGAACTCTGAGAAACTCTCCTCTGGAAGAGGCCCACCTCAGGGAATCAAGATAAAGTGGCTTCACTCTTATCTTGGTGGTGACTAGCTGCATCCTCTATTGAGATGAAAATTAGTCCAGGGTCACTCCTACTTAGCTCCAACTTGAGTGGTCCCATTCAATTGAAAACTTAGGCCTGGGGGCAGAGACAACATTGAAGGAATCTCATTCAATTGAAACCCCAGTCTCATCTCTTATAAAAGGACAATTTTAAACTCATATCCTTGGAGAAGTCCAAAGTAGGAATTATGTTTTGCCAAGGAACCTCTCCTCTTGGCACAGCTGCCTTCCAGGACTCTTGCCTGTTTGAAGAGACCTTCTTCTCAGTGATAACCTCTTGTTATTTCTCTGCCAGGACCTTATCACTAAGAAGCCTGCCTTCCTAGCAAAGCTGGCTTCTCAGTGCCACAGAATAACCTTCCCTTTAGCCATTCAAACTTTTTGGGTTCGTGAATTCTTTTCACATTGGACCTGAGTCCACCAGAGGGGGTTCCCACCACTCTCTGCACTGCCATTAACCACATCACTACCAGTTCTGGCACCACTCGTTTTCATTCCCTTATTTCATGTCAAGACTGTGTAGACACAGCCATTATGTTGTACAATGTCCTGGTTATGTCTTGTTATCAAGTAGAGGGCTTTGATTCCTTGGAATAATACAACATAAGTTGAAATCCAGGAATGGAAATTGCAATAAATCAAAAATGCTGGTCTCAAAAAACAAAAAGTGCTTCTTTCAGAATGTGATTAGAATCATTGGAAAGTATTCAAACCCCTTTTGACAAATCCCAGGGAACACAGCAACATTTGCTGTGGTTAGGATTTGACTAAATTCAAATTATACCAGTTCTATTTTAATCCATAACTAAAACTTCTATTATTATATTACCATTAGGAATTTTTTATTATATAACATTGTCTCTGGTTCCCTTCTAAATGAAATTGGCTCTGATCCCCTTCTAAATGAAGCGAATCTTCTCTGGCATGAGGTAATTTATTTAGTGCCTCTTCTTTTCTGTATAATAAAATAGGGCTCACCCTCTTGTCCACTTTTATTTTTTGGAGCAAAAAAAAAAAAAAAACCAGCTGATAATTACTTTGGAAATAGTTATGTTAAATAGATAACACATAATATTGTTTTTCTATTTCCATATGATGGAAACTTCCATTAGTGAGTGCTTCCCCCTCATCTCAAAACCAAAACAAATACAAACATAAAGTTAAAGAACAAGGAGGAGAAAGGAAATCCTCACAAGGAAAATGTTACCAGACATAACAGAGAGATTTTTAAAATGAGGAGATAAAAAAAGATGCACTAATATAATGCAGCAATATTATGAGACAATAAGAAAGGGAACATAGCATAGTGAAGAGACTTTAGGAAATGGATTCAGGAAGTCCTGAATTTAAATCCTACCTCAGATATTTTCTAGCTAAGTGAACCTAGGCAAGTCACTTAACCTCTTTTAACCTTAATTCCTCACCTATAAAATGAGGCAATTGAATTTAAATGGACTTGAGGGTTCTACTTGTTAGTGTGAAAGTCCTAAATAAAGTAATAATGGGGCAGTAGCCACAACTGAACCATGAGGAAAAAGTGGCAGATGAAAAGCTTAATAAAAGAATTAAAGAAAACTCTAAATAGAGAAACTAGAATTGGTTAAAAAAATTAAAAAGTCAATTATGAAGATAATTGATAGGACACATATCTGGTTGAAAGCCAATGGATACTGAAAAAGAGAATAAATATCAAATAGAACTTCCAATACCTTGTTAATTTTAGTCCAATGTGAAGACAAATGGAATATTTTAAAATTTTATTACAGAGTTGTGTTTTGGTTTTTTTTAAGTTTGCTTTGCCCTAACACAGCAAGGTTATAGTAGCACTACACTTTTTGTGGCCTCTCTCATCTCCATTTGGAAACACTTTGATAAACAGCAGGATAGGGAGACTTATGCCATCTTCAATCTTCCTTCAGGTTGGAGAAGACTCAGCTTCACCCAGGTGATATTTTTCAAGTCCTTAGATAACAGGAAGTTTCATCAAAAGAAGGAAAAGTCAATTGTGTCCCACAGAAAACTTTGTTATGTTTTAAGGAAAACTAATATCTGTTTTGGAGATACACCAGAACCTCCAAAATTATCTGAGATAGGACCAGGGTTTCCTTGGCATTATAAATTATACATGTATTTCAGAATATAATCAAAAGGCAGTAAAACTGAAAGACTACTTGAGATCCCTACAAATCATGACTTTGAATATGGAATTCAATGAGATGATCCAAGAACTACTGGCTTCTCAGAAAAATATGATAAAACAAAATGCTTGAATATCATATATTACCAAGAAACATGGGAGTATGGGGAGACAACATGCAGACCCATAGTCTGGCTTCCCAGAGAAATACAAAATTCAACTCATCCAGAAATGTAGTTTACAAGTTCTAGAGCTTTATAGTTAGAAAAAAAAAGTCTTTTAATTAGGAAGAATATCTTTACATATCAAATGATGTCAATTTGAAACAAGTTATCAATAGCTATGGGAAGGGAAAGATAATATCAGAATATGATATTCCAAATGCAAAAGAAAATACCTTGTCCCGAAAGAAAGCATATCTTAAAAACAATTCCTACGTGAACAAGTGTAAATTCAATAGGATGACAGATGACAGACAATTATTCTTTCATGGAAACTAGAAATAAGCAGTGTCTTCAAAAGAAAATAAACCTAATAAAGATAAATAGATTCATATGGCAAGAAATTTTTGCTCTATGTTTATGTATTAAAAGGAAACAGGACCATTTTCTTTTTGAAGTCTCATCTTGTCTCAGACATATCACTGACAGAATAAAACAAGAACAGTTATGGTCAAATTCTAAATAATATGAAAGAGAAGAAATATTCCAGAGAAAGGAAGTAAAGAAAGTGGCATAGGTTGAAAAAAAAAATACTAAGACTCAATAGGCTAGGGATGAGGAAAACTAGTAGAAAAGGAAGATCATCCTGCCCATGGAAGAGTAAAAAGAAAAAAATTCTCAAAAGAAATAATGCATGTGAAGTGCTGGCAAACTTTAAAAAGCTATATGATGCCAGTTATTATTAATAACTGTTAAAAAAAAATCAAGGGGTCTGGATCTAGGAAAAGTGAAGACAAAGGAAGAAAGTAAAATGAAATTGGAAACAAGATCAGATTGCTTTAAACTAACTTCAAGTAACTAACATTTGTTTTGTTTTGGTTTTGGAGGGGGGGTTTTGTTTGTTTTTGTTTGTTTTGCAAAGCAGTTGGGGTTGTTACTTGCCCAGGATCATACAGCTGATTTGAACTCAGGTATTCTCAACTCCAGGGCTGGTACTCTATCATTTATGCCACCTAGCTGCTCCAATCATTTTTTTAAAAGGCAATTTCTATTTTTCTGTGTTTAGTCTTAACAAAGGGGAGGGGTAGTCACTGTGAATAAAAATACTAGCATTATATTTCCTCAAGCAAAATAAATAGCAGGTACTTGGTACTGCTGCTTATATATACATATATATATACATACAAGTAATATATTAATATCTGATAGAGAATAAGAGAAATTTTAAAATCATAGCCTTTAATATTACTGGGCTAAGCTTGCCAATAAAATCAAGAAAACTGCAATATAAATTAGAAAATATAACTCGTCAATTTGCTGTACTTGAGAAACACAAGTAAACATGTACAGAGCTAAAGTGAGAATGAAAAATATGCTTCCACTGGATCCAGAAAGAGTAGGTAATGAAATCATGATCTCCAATAAAGCAACAATAAAAATTGAAGGTAGCATAGATAATGCTATCTATTTAAGTATAAGTTTACTAGAAAATATTCAAATGTACAGGATGAAATTATAATTAATACTAACACCAAAATTTAATTATTTTAGATAGCCAGAGGTTTCTTTTGCAGGATTGGGATTGTGTGGGCTGGTAGCTACCACTAAGACTGTCAGGAAAAAAGTTTTATTTCTTTCTCATGAGAAAGGATGTGCAGTCTCTGATACACAAAGTATAGTTTGAGAGAGAGACAGACACAAGCAGGGGTAGTCCCTTTTTATTCCCTAATGTGAGCTCTCCTCCCGAAACCCCTGACTCCTTTCCCCATTGAAGCAGTATCTAAAAATATAAGTGAAGAAAGCCTGTGGTTATCAAATGCTTAACTGGACTGTGTGTTTGTTTCCTACTCAATCTAGTTCCTGCCTACATGAACTTTCATTCTAGAAGAAGAATATAATAGTGGAAAGCCAGAGGCAAAGAACAAAAGATTCTTTTCAAATCTCAGATCATCACCCCAGATTACAACTCCCCCTCCCCAAGGAGGTTATATTCTTACATTCTTTTGGGGGGAAATAACTTCTGACCACCATGCTAATGTGTCATTTTTGTTACGTGTGTGTATGGATATATGTTATTCTTGTATTCCCCAGGCTTTTCTGGCTTCCCTCAAATCTCTTCCCTGTTGGTCTCCCTCAGTGCTAGTGCCTTTCCTCTATTGATTATCTCTATTTTATCTTATATAGATTACATATACATCCCTCCATAGCCAGATGAGATAGAGATAGAGATAGAGATAGAGATTGAGCTATAACTATCCATGCAAGGAAGCAGGGGTCAGGAAGGAAAGCATACCAGGCATAGGGATAGTGGAGTTGGCAATGATGAATTATATAAGAGCAAGAGTCATTGGATCACAGAATGTCCTAAATCATAGCGTATTGGGGAATAAAGTACAAAAAAATCTAGAATAGTTTTTAGGAAAGGAATGATTAAGTTCTTTAAAAGCTAAAGGGCTTCATATTTGATCCTAAAGGTGGAAATTATTATAAAGGAGTCCCTTGAAATTTTTGATAGGTTTGAAAGGGAAGATGACATGGTTTGACCTGCATTTTAGAATGATCCCTTTGGTAGCTGGGTGGGAGAATGGTGTAGAGGAGGAAGAAATGAGGTGAGAAGACTAACCAACAGGTTACTGAAATCCTCCCTGTGCAAGAGCGGGGATAAGGGTCCACCCCAGGATGTTAAAGTTGTAAATGCTTTACATAGATTAATACATTTGTTCTCATGATGAGTTATGTTTAGCCTCATTTTACAGATGAACAAACTTAGGCTCTAAGTTGAAGCAACTTGTCCATGGTTCTGAAGCTTTTAAGTTTTATATATTTATATAGATAGAGATGGAGATAACATATCTTTAGAACAAAATGCGATGGCTGCAACCCTATAGAGCCTCCTGTTACTGCTTTAAGTATTCTTTGACATGAATTTGTGAGATTGATTCAAATGGTTTGCCAAACTGCTAATCTTAATTATTGACTTACTATAACCTTCTGTTTTATTAGAGCTACATTTCTATTCTATTGACAGATATATTAATTACTGTGGTTCATAAATGTGCTGAGCACTTCAAAATGATTAGAAATAACTTGTTTCCTTGTGGGGAATTCAGTCCTTACTTGAGGTGCATGGTAAAATGATTCTTAGTACAGAGAATAATTGCCACAATGCTACTGTGATCACCTTAACAGCAGGAAGCTGGGATTCATTGCTTTCCTTTTCCTTAACCTGAGCCTCTACTTTGAAAGGACCTATTTGATTATTCCAATGGTTTAGGCAGCAGTACCATTGACTATCTCATATATAGGTTTACCCAGTAGAGACACATTCATATAAAGAGCACCAAAGGTCTTCTGATTTACTATGTCAATGATTTCTAACTCTGCCTTTATTACACCCCAGGATGTCTCCAATTATCTCAGAGACTGCTATAAAGTTCCCAACCTCTTTCTTTCTTCCCACTCCCCCAAATTAAGAAATACCCTCCCCAAATTAATTCATTTTAACTTTTCAAAAAAAATTTGCCATACCCCAATTTTAGGGTAAGACAAGCTATTGCTAACCTAGAATTCATTGTTGAATAATAGGCAAATATTTTAATAGTCATGTTTGAGAGTTTTAAATCACAATCATCCTCCCTGAAGAGAACAAAAGATGTGTATTGTTTTTAAGTGTGTGTTTCACAGACAGGACTTTAATTGAGATAGGTGCATTGAAAAGTTCTAGATAATGCTATCTTAAAGCTGCCATATTTTGCAGCTGATGGTACATTTTATGGGTGGACTTTGAGATTCATGTAAAAAGTTAGTTACAAGGTAATAGATCAAGTTTAAAAGTTCCATCCTTGATGAACCTAGATTGCTTGATCTAAATCTAAAGCAAATAAGAAGAGATTTCTAAGCTTAGAGAAATCTGAAGGTCACAATCCATGGATTTGACCTCCAAATAGGACTATACTTAAACTATCATATAAATGTGTTTTTTTAATCAATATTATTGTCTCCAGAAAAGATTTTGTGCTTTCCTTTGGGAAAGAAGCAAAAACCTATCTTTATTTTTGAAAAGCAAAAATTATAATAAAAAAAAATAATAGAACTAATCAATTGCCGTAAGTTTAAATGTCTCCATTTAAATACTTTATTTTTAACAATTGGGCTTTACTGTGTTACCTTCTACCTGACTCCCACCATTTTATTATTCCATTTCCTTGTAGATCATTTTCTCATGCTCTCTCTTTCTTCCCTAACAAGCAGCTGCACATTATAGGTTATCAAATCAGAAAGAAGACAATATGAGCTGTATCAGGCAAAGCAAAGCTGTGTGCCCTGATGCCCTATAGAAAGTCTAGCATGCCTCTGATCCTCTTAAACAGTTCATCATTTCATGATTGCAAGTGATTGAAAATGCAAGGGAAGGATAAATACATAATCAGGGGCTGAGGAGACCATATGCAGACTGTGGGAGTGTTATCATGGTTGCTGCTTCCTGCCATGCTCTAATTTCCAGAGAGTACACTTGATCCATGCCTGAAAAATCTAACTGCTATGGAGCCCATGTATACAATTTATATAGAAACAGAATTATTTTATATGGGGAACATTTTTTTAAAGGATGATTATTCTTATATGGGGAGCATTTCTTTTAAAGGATGACCTCAAAAAAACTTGGAAATTTATGTCATCTATTCAAGAAATTTTACATTGATTCAAACATCTCAAATACGTTTTTTACACTCAGAAAATGGGATAATCACCTAGATATTGAGACAGCAGCATTGTAAAGTACCCAGCAGTTGTTTATTTCATGGGATACCCACTTGCAAGGTCAGGAGAGCCCCCTACCAGATCATTGTCTTAACACTAAAGAAGAAATTTGTAATGTTGATTTATGCCTTTAAAAACAAAACAGTAAATGTAATTTTCATAAATCAGGTACTCATCTTTATAACATTTTAATCAGCCTATTTAGAACACTATATTTTAAAAAGTTTACAATTGGCATTTAGTACATCAAAAGCTCATTTGACTCACTAGCAGTCATGATGCTTTCTTATACATAGTCAACTAAATCACAATGTACAGAATTTGAAGTGTTACTTATTTTTGATAAGCAAACACAGAAGCCAATGTAGAAAAAGAGTTTTTTATTACGTCAAAAATATTCCTGCTAATGATGAATTAAATGTATATTTAAAATTTCAGCCTTAATAACTAAAGAAAAATTTAAGGACACCAAGAGATCTTTTTTTTTTATCTTTTTTTCTCTTTTTAAAAGAAATTCCAGAGTGTTGTGCAGTCTTTGTTTCCATTTCAAGTGTACTTGGGCCTTCCAAACTTAATTTTTTAACCCATTTGACTCTACAAGAATTTTCTAAGGAGCACTCATAAGGAAACCTGCTTCAAATTGGAATTCTTCCGCTTGGGTACGATCATGCAAACAACCAGGCAGAATTTATTTAACCTTCAGCCAACTTGCTCAACCAGCTTGAAATTATTGATAGCCCATCAGCAATGATCAAGATGGAGAGGCTAAATGAAGAGGTGCTTTTTTACAAGAGAACCATTGAGCTGGTAACAGGACTTGAAATGCCGTGTCAGCTCAGCCAGCATGGTCAAGGAGCTCAGCTGCAAGAGGGAAATAAAACTGTTAAGTTATGGCTGCCCTCCAATCAGTCACAGAGGTAATGATGTTTGGCTTGAGTCAGGTTGTATGTCAGCAAATATACATCTCTTAGACAGGCTCTAAGAGTGCCTTAAGATCATGCTTATTGTTTTATATAGATAAGGGTCGGATGCTGATGTATGGTAGTCATAGGCCACTGAAATAAATTTTACAATGTTCAGCAGGTAAAGTTAATCTCAATACAGGAGAATGAGAGAAGAATTTTGATAGAATATTCATCCCATTGACAGTGATGGGACATTTTTCCTCTGTTAATGTTTTGTGCAGATCACTTGAAAGAAGACAATTTTTCCCCAATGATCATGAATGTAGGCTATCTACCTAGAGAAAGAACCTTTGAGATCCAGTGAAATTCAATTTGAAAGTCAAAGTGTGGCTCAGAAATCCCTCCAGAGAGCTGAATGCATCACAACTCCACCTCTGCTCAGATCAATGACAGAAGAGTTGGGAATAACAGTAAGGGAACAACAAGTCCTCAGAGTGCAGGAAGCTGCTTCAAGTACTAAAATGACTTTTGTCATTCAGGCTCTCTTTAAGTTTTTGAGGGAAGATCGGAGAATAAGCCCAGATTTCTAATTTGGAAATCTTAAAAGCAAAAAACATGATTTGATCCACATAGGCTATCTGATACTAAGTGATTTTCTTGGAAATGACAGATAAGACCTGGCAGATGTGGCAATATTATGCCATTTATCAGAGAACTTCAAAGAAGTTTCTAAAGCATTCTTGTAAAGACCAGTTTCTCTAAATTCCTAAACTAAAGAATCAGGATGGAATCTCTAGTAATAGAACAACTCTGAATCAGTTTACTTCTGTAATGAATCCCTAAATAGACTCACCCCGAAGTAGTCAATCAATTTGAAGGATGGTGGTCCATATGCTGAAACTGTGCCATTAGCAAATAGGTAGGTCTATCTAGTAGGTACTGCTCAAGTGTAGAAATATCACTTTTCCTCCCCAAGTTATAGTATTCTCATCCTTAAAATGAGAATTGGACTAGAAAATTAGTAAATTCCTATCTGAACCCTATAATCTGAAATTGAGTTGTGGCTGAAAAATAAAACAATTCTACCTTGTCAAGTTTTTTTTTTTTTTTATTAAAATAGTCTAAAGTTTAACTCAATTAAAGTATTATTTAAAAAATTATTACCTTGTTTTGGAATATTCCAGTTTTAAACTTTTTTGTGTGTGTTTTTCTCCCTTAATTGTTTTACAAGCATCTTTCTTTCTGTATTTATACATCTCAGATGCCAATTCATATATGGGCCTATTTGCAAATAGGCCAATAAATGTAAAACATCTATTTTTAGCTTCAAGCCTAAGCATATATGATGGTGCTTAAATTTTTTCCTTATGTACAGTTCTCAAGAGAAAACAAATGATGAATCCAAAACTGACATTTGGGAAATAAATTAAAACTAGATTCATGACCACGTTGATAAACTCTTAAGAGATTTCTTTTACTTTGATTCTTTTAGTTCATTTTCACTTGTCTCATTTAATAAAAAGATATACAGTAAGCCTTTACTAATTAAAAATAGTTTTGGAAATAATCTTTCTGAATATTCAAAAAGTAATAATTTTTTCTTAAATATATTTTTAAAGTCCATACAATAATAGGAGAGAAATGGATATCTCCTCCATCATTGATATGAGATGTCAAGAAACCTCACGGAAGACTCCTAGTATAAAATATATGAGAGGATATGAACAAAAGTCAATACCAGTTGGACAATCACCAAAGTTGTAATTTGTATGGGAAGATAAGAGAAGGGCAGGGAATGCCTACTATGCAGGTACCATCCTGGAATTCCATTAAGTATTTGATTATAGGAATAGTGACAAAATCTAAGAACTTTTGTCAAGCAAAGATTCTCCTGAGCCTACTTTAAATGAACAGACCTCCCCAAATTCCTTAAATTAGAGTACTAATTATTTGCACATAATATGACAGGTGCTTCTCCTTGCAGGCAAAGGCTATACCTAGAATGTCATATAGTATCTAGTACAGAGATTTGCCCATGGTGAATTCTCAGTCAATATGTGTTGCCTAAATAAATAGAATTGTAAGAACAATGGAAACAACAATTCACTCCCTCTGTCCATGTTAATACCATAGCAGTCATGGTTAGTCGACCTATTGGACCAAAACATTGACAGTGGCAAGAAGGATGAAACTCGTGAAATTTTTGATGAAGCTGAGTCAAGAAACTGTAAACAGTGAATTGAAGAATGGACAAAAGTGCTGGAACAGTCTCAGATGTGGATGATACTATGAATATACATCTTAAAGCTGTGAAAATGACTGTGAAGAACTGAGAGCTTATACAATTAGAAACACTGAGTACTTTCCTTGTGGATGTTGAGTCTAAGGTAAAAAATCTAACAAAAGAGAAACTGTTGCAGGAAGAGGATGAGGACATAATTATAACAAAGAGGGAATCCTAGACAATAACTTCTTCTATGCAAACTTGTGCCTTAAAAGTCAGATTTTTTTTTGCACAGGTTTTGCTTACAATGTTGGTTTTTAATAAACACAAATGTGGGAAAGTTGTCTTTGGAATGTATCATCAGTTAAGATTTTAATGTTTTTATATATATTTATCTTAGAACAGCAGTTCTGTAGAGGGCAGGAACTCTGAAAAGGTATACTTAAGGCTCAGTATGATTGATTTAATCCTTCAAGAAGATGTTAACTCAGTGGAATTGAAATAATGATTCTCTAGTTTACATGTACTTAGTATAGTTCTACAAGTTGACACCTATGATGATGTACTTTTTAAAAAATTTTAATAGCTTTTTATTTACAAGTTATATGCATGGGTAATTTTACAGCATTGACAATTGCCAAATCTTTTGTTCCAATTTTTCCCCTCCTTCCCTCCCCACCCTCTCCCCTAGATGGCAGGTTAACCAATACATGTTAAATGTATTAAAGTATAAATTAAATACAAAATAAGTATACATGTCCAAACCGTTATTTTGCTGTACAAAAAGAATTGGACTCTGAAATAGTGTACAATTAGCCTGTGAAGGAAATAAAAAATGCAGGCGGGCAAAAATATAGGGAATGGGAATTCAATGTAATGGTTCTTGTTCTTTCGCTGGGTGTAGCTGGTCCAGTTCATGACTGCTCTATTGGAATCGATTTGGTTCATCTCATTGCTGAAGATGGCCAGGTCTATCAGAATTGATCATCATTATAATATTGTTGTTGAAGTATATAATGATCTCCTGGTTCTGCTCATTTCACTCAGCATCAGTCCATGTAGGTCTCTCCAAGCCTCTCTGTGTTCATCCTGCTGGTCATTTCTTACAGAACAATAATGTTCCATAACATTCATATACCACAATTTACCCAGCCATTCTCCAATTGATGGGCATCTACTTAGTTTCTGGCTACTACAAACAGGGCTGCTACAAACATTCGTGCACATACAGGTCCCTTTCCCTTCTTTAGTATCTCCTTTGGGGTATAAGCCCAGTAGTATCACTGCTGAGTCAAAGGGTATGCACAGCTTGATAACTTTTTGAGCATAATTCCAAACTGCTCTCCAGAATGGCTGGCTGTGTTCACAATTTCACCAACAATGTATCAGTGTCCCAGTTTCCCTACATCCCCTCTAACATTCCACATTATCTTTCCCTGTCATTCTAGCCAATCTGACAGGTGTGTAGTGGTAGATGATGTACTTATAATAGAGTATATAAGAGCTAAGAGATCCAGGAGAGAGACAGACAGACTTAGAGGTAGATAGAGAAGACAGAGGACTGGCTGGTGCTCAGACTCTAAGATAAAGACCCTTGTGGTGACTGTCCTGTGTCCTTCAGTTTTCCAGTCTGAACCAGTCTGCTCCACAGTCTCTTCCAGCAGTCTGACTCACAGTCTGACTGACTGTCCCCAGTTTCTTCCAGTAGTCTACCAGTCAGCCAGTCTGTCCCATAGTACAGAAGGCAGGAGAGCCACCAAGAGAATAGTCAAAGACAGAATGTCTATCTTCTAGTTCTTATTAGCCCTAATATGCCTTATTGTAATTACATCATTATAGCATACTGATTATGAGTGAATTTAGAGAACCATTACATCACCATACTAAGAACTAAGTATATATGTGAATTAGAGAACAATCATCTCATCAATTCCACTGAGTTAACACCTTGTTTCAATTATACTTCTCCAAAGTTCCGCCATCTATACAGTTCCAAATGTGAAGCAGTTGAACATTGCTACAAGCTGTTTCAAAATGTAGCTTACTTAATTAATAATGTTCTAATCATTTACTTTCTATGATGAAAACATGATTTCATACTATGTACATAGAAGATTTTGAACCTCTATTATACTTCTTTTCTCTTCTTTGGGACTACCCAAATGAAATGATTGAGATAAAGTGAGTTCTGTTTGATCGGAAACTAAAAACCCTTACAACATCCCAAATTATCTTTTTTGTGAATTTCACTCTATGATAAATAGTTCTATAAGGGAAATTCTAACTTATAAGTAAAAGTCATCTTTTAAATTAAGAATTAATTGCCTTTGTTATAATAACATTATTTGTTACATATTTTCCGTTCAAATGTTTTTTCATAAAAGTTCTCAACAGAATATATAATTTTGCATTCTGCTAATTGTAGAGGGCTGGAACTCTGGAAAGGTATACTTAAATCAAGGACAGCAGGGTGCCTTATGGTGGCTCTCCTGCCTTCATCACTTCTCCACCTAAACACCAAGGCCTATCCAGAGATCCTCCGGAAAGCTAGCCCAGACATTACAGTCAATATATTAGAAAACATGAACATCAATAACTCCCTTATTAGGTAAAATCATAATGACACTAAAAAGAACATTTGAAAGCCATTGTTTTCTTCAGTAGATCCCTGGAAATTTTATTGGACCCCAATTAAATTGTTCTGTGTCCTATGTCCAAGAGATTTGCACAGGTTAATTTCAGTTCAATCTATCAAATGATTATTACAGTTTGAAATAAGTTGAACCCAAAATTAATGAGGTTTTACTCTATTTTAAAATATATATTTGATTGTCTTGAATGATCCTTGGTTTCAAAATATCTGTTACAGGCTACATCTTAGTTACTAGCATTTATATAGTATTTTAAGGTTTGAAAAGTGCTTTATATGCTCTCATTTTGTCTTCATAGTTATTCTGTAAAGTAGGCATTATTATTATTATTGTATTACGGATGAGGAAACTAAGACAGACTTGCTCAGGGTCACATAATTAATAACTGGCTGAGGCAGGATTTGAATTCATGAAGTGCTGATCACAAATCTAGCACGCTATGCACTATGGCTCCATCTAGTGGTCTCGCCAATAACCAATATACTTCTCCAGATAACTTCAGTGATTTAAATCTTCAACCTCCTTCATTTTCAATTATGTCTATCAACCAAATTGCTTAGACTCTGTGTTTATTTCTCCTTATTTACAAAAAGCAGTTATAACATCAAAAAAACTGTTCACTGATGTTGGCACTCTATTCAAGCAGATTGAATTGCCTTTTGCTTTAATAGAGTCAATTCAGGAATTTATTTTATTATTATTTATTAATACAACAAGTACCTTCTTTTTATTAATACAACTAAGTGCCTTCTAAGTGCAAGACTCTGTGCTAAGTGCTTAAGATAAAAAGACAAAACAAAACAAAGACTTCTGCCCTCAAGGAATCAGCTAGATGGCCCAGTAAACAGAGGATTGGAAAGAACAAATTCCTATGTCCGGAAAGACCTAAGTTTAAATGTGATCTCAGACATTTACTAGCTACATGATGCTGGCAAGTCATTTAACCTCTGTCTCAATTGACTCATCTGTAATACAAGAACAATAATATCTACTTCCAGGATTTATTTTGAGGATTTAATAAGATATTTGTAAAGTACTTTTTAAAGCTTAAAGTGCTATTAAATGCTAGTTATTACTTTTTTATCAAATATCTTATATTCTATGAATAGTAGATGGTCTTGATGAGAAACTACGGCTGAAAATATTCTTCATCTGGTGATCTTTAATCTTAGCTAGGCTAGTCCTTTAAAAATAGAAATAGAATCCTCTCTTCCTCCTCCCTCCCTACCCTCTGCAAACCAGTAATGGATTAACTTTTGAGAACTGAAGGAAACTCCCAACACTTTAAGTCATCATGGTATGATCTGAGTGAAGAGACAAGAATCTGTGGTTTCATTGACATGGGTACTCCTTTGATTAACCCAAATAATCTTTAGTAGCCCTTGGAAAATTTGAAATTCAATCAGTCAAAAAATATTTCACTTCCTATATCTACATGAGTTTCGATGGCAGAAAAAAATCAAATAATAACTTTTGGGCAACATTCTGATGAAAAACCAGTAGACTTATCTAAGTCATTCTTTAGAGAGCAGACTTTGGAGTAGAGTTTGAATGCAGTTAAAAAATGTGTTTGGGACAAAAAGACCTACCCAATTTGACTACTACAGAAATCACTCATAGAAAGCAGAATTATTTATTAGAATCTCGAGAAGCGGAAGCCATCCTGGTCTGCGAGCAAAATTTCACAGCAGGAGAGGGCCAGAGCCTTGAAAATGTTTACTGCTTTTATACATTTCAGACAAAGAACCTCCAAAATCCCACCCTCTATATGTTGTGATTGGTCACATAAACCTACTGTTCCCCTAGTTGGTCAGTGGAATGTAGTAGACAAGTTGATATACAGCTTCTTCAGCCACATAGTCCAGGCCTTATCTAAAAGCATGCGACTCCGGAGAAGCCGAAACTGAGGCCTATAAGAAACTGAGGCTTATAAGGCTTGATCTACTTTAGAATCTGTAAGTTCTTCACCTTTTCCCACACAAATGGAAAACACAAGTATTGACCTTGCAGCATTTCCCATGCTAAAGAATCACTTTACCTTTTGACCTGCACTTGGTAAATCTCCATGGCCCTGCTGGAAAAAAATTTCCAATATCTAACAAGTACTTTCCAAACAATTCTACAGTGATATCTGTAAAATGGATTCACTTTATACTAGTTATCTTGGCAGAGAATTACTGAAATTTCCCCCTTTTGTCATAAATTCAAATGTTTTGTTTCCCTTGCTTTTTGAAGCCAACTCAAAAATTATGGTAGGATTTTAAAATTCTTTTTGAAGAATTGATATCCCAGTGGTAGAAGAATGAATCACTTTGATAGAGACTTTTTTCTCTTAGGGTTTTATTACTGCCTTGAAGAATTTCAGAATTCTACTTTATAATGAAATGTGCCTGATTTCATTACTTTGTGCTAAGTTAACACATATATATGTTGGCCTGGCATCTCAGAAGAAGAGCCTTGAAAAGTATACTTGCAAGGCAGATCTGAAAAATGAGATTCTTCATCAGACTCAGAGGAGTAAATTTGCAATTATGGGCACTGTGCACCTAATCTATAGAATATCCCTGACTGAAAATTTACACTAACTGTGCCTTTTTATATGCAAACTTTAAAAAATATCCCTTGGGTCAGTTTAACTGAAAGGAAGATGAATGGTGGTCCTTTGCAATCTATTCCATCCTGAATGCACACACATATATATCTCCAATTAACTGAAAATGGGGATTCCCAGCATGCTTTGTACAGAAAGTATATTCTTTAATCATGTCATTGTATTTTGTGTTCTTTTAAAAAAAATTATACTAGCTGGTATTTTATACTGTAAGGCCAGTGGAATGGAATTTCTAATTCTAATTCTAACTTTTACATCCATATTTTATGAAGGCTTACTCTCTCAATCACCATACCTCAGTTGTTGTTTTTAACTTGAAGGATGGGGTCACTATTACTGTATCTATTTAAAAGAACTAGTTAAGTTTACATTGAACAATACCCTTATTTATCCAACTGAAAGATATTATCTGTGTTAAATTCCATTTCCAAAGAGCCATGGCAACAGCAAAAAATATTGTTGTTGAACAGTAAAAAACTCTGGTTTCATTTTTTCTAATACTATATGACTTATGTTTAAAGAAAAAAAATTTTAAATGCCTTAAGTGATAAACTTTCATGTAGCATTTCAAGAACATATTCATTGTAAATTCGTGTTTACCCTTATTTATCCTGTTAATTGAACACTTCAACCAGACTAGATGTCTGTTTGTGAGGCCTTAATTCTTTATTTAACATTGCATTTGCTTTTATCTCTGCTTTCTGGGGCCAAACAGGACAAGTCTAATTTTCCATATGACATACTTGAAGATAGCTATCATGTTCCCCAAAGTTTTCTCTTTTTTGGGTTAAACATCTCCACTTCAACACATCCTTTTTGATATGGACTTAAGTCCTTTCAATATCCTGGTCACTCTTCTCTTGAAACATTCTGCCATGTCAATATCCTTCTTCAAATACATATCCATACCTAATAAGAATAATAGTTTACATTTATATAGCATTTGGTATGTGCCAGAAATTATGCTAAGTGCCTTACAATTATTATCTTATTTGATCCTTATAGTAACTCTGATAAATGAGGTTATTATTATACCCATTTTATGAGGAAATTAAGACAAGATGAAATGACTTGCCCAGGTCACACAGCTAGGAAATGTCTGAGGCCAGATTTAAATTCATATCTTCATGACTCCAGGCCCAGTACTCTTATCCACTGAGCCACTTAGCTACTCTATTCTTTCTGTGGTTTTTCATAGAGAGGGAAAGAAAGGCCCTATAGTTGTTTGCATTGCATATGTATATAATATATTTTTTGATATTTTTGAGCTTTTTTTGCTATGCTGACTCGTTTGTCTAAACTTTCTTTTTTGTTCATTGTAAGAATTGAGGAAGAATACATTTAGGAATGGAGGTGATATAAAAACAAAAACAATCAACAAATGTGTGAATTTTCAAATGTGGGGAAGGGAATAAACATTTATATAGTATCTACTATATGTCAGTCACTGTGATAAATTGTTGCTCTTGTTATTGTTGTTGTTTTTCCTTTGTCTTTTAGTAGGATCTGATATCAGGGAGGTAATGCCATGACATGCAAGTGAATTATTTTTAAGTGAGGGAGGGATGTAAAAGGTTGCTCACAATTATTCCAGGCCCAACTCTACTTACTGTACCACCTAACTGTCTCCTATTCTAAATATACCAGATGTAGTCTGACCAGAAAAGAAGATAATGGACCTATTGCTTCTTTTATTATGCTGTATTAATATAGCCTAAGCACACACTATTAATACAATCTTAACCTTTTGGGTTACTATAGCACAAGGTTGATTCTTACTGAGCTTGCAGTCTACTAAAACCCCCAGATCATTCTCAAAAAACAACAACAACAACAAAAAACCCAAAACACCTGTCTATCTTAGTTTGCATTTGTAAAGTCAATTTTTAAAGAATTCAATTGAATAGTTTTATATTTATCCCTATTGCACTTCATCATATTTCATTTGGCCAAACTTCTTTGAACCCTTATATCTTCTTAGATCCTGACAGACAGCTAACTGGCACAGTAAATAAGAGTCCTGGGTCTAAAGTCAGAAGGAGCTGAGTTCAAATAAAGCATCAAATACTAGCTGTATGACTTTGGGCAAGTCTTTGTTTGCCTCTGTTTGCTCAACTGTAAAATGAGAATAATAATAGTGCTCACTCTCCAGGATTATTGTGAGGATCAAATGAGTTAATATTTATAAAGTGTTTTAGCACAACGCTTGGCATAGAGTTATTGTTTAGTCACTTTAGTCATTTCCAATTCTTTGTGACATTGATGACCATGCTGTCTATGGGGTTTTCTTGGTAAAGATACTAGAGTAGTTTGCCATTTGCTTCTCCAGCTCATTTGACAGATGATGGTGGTTGCATGAATGGAGAGATAATGGATGTGAGAGCTATTACAGAGAGAGTATCAAGGAGACTTAGCCACTGATTCAATATATAGCAAGTGATGAAGAGATTCAAGGATGACTGAGATTAATAATGACTTAGAAGATCAATACGGAAGTTTTGAGGAGGGAAAGATTTAGGAGGAAAGTTAAGAGGAAACAAGAGAGCTGATTTGTTAAATTCTGGAATGAATGAGTTGTAAATGTTGACAGAACATCTAGTTGATAAGACAGGAATGAAATTCAGGAGAGAGATTACAAATGTATGTGTGAAATTATTTTGCATAGAACTCATATTTGCATTTTTACTTGAACTCACGGAAACAGATGTAATCGCATCTTAGAGATTTCTTAGTGATGTAATCACTAAGGGAAGAAAACAAAAGCAGTCCCAGGGCAGATATTGGGAAAAGGGACAGGATAAGAAAATGCTAATGATGCAGTAAAGGAGTCAGAAAGGTAGGAAAGAATCAGGTAAGAATTATGTCATGAAAACCAAGGGCAGGGGAGAAGGGGTAGGCAATGTCCAAGAAGGAGCATTCAGTAGCCTCAAACAGTCAAAGAGATCAAGAAGGAGGACGCAGAAAAGCCCACTGTGGGGGCTGAAGGAAGGATTGGGAGTTTTAGAAGAGATGATCAATGAAGAATAAAAATTTTATTGTGTGGCAAATGATTAAGACAAGGAGTGGAGAGAGAAAATGAAGGAAAATCCTAGCATTGTAATGAATGGATTTTATTCATACAACATTTAGCTGACTGGAGAATATCTTTCTAGTTGTCCCACTGACATCTCAAACTCAACATATTTCAAAGAATAATGTTACAAGGACAACTAGATGAGCCATTGTATAGAATTCTGGATAGAAGAACTGAGCTCGAATAATTTCAAACATTTACAAAGTGTGGGATCTTGGGAAAGTCCATTAGACTCTGTCTGCCTCAGTTAAATCATTTGTAAAATGGAGATAATAATAGCACTCTCAGGTTGTACGATGAGATATATTTATAAAGCATATTGTAAATTTTAAAGCATTATTAAAGTTATGAGTTATCGGTAGTAATAACAGTAGTAGTCATCAATTGTAACAGTAGTAGTAGTAGTAGTAGTAGCAGCTGCAACAGCAGTAGTATCTACAAGAAGTGAAAATCAGGGATGAGATATTGGTCAAACAACAGCCCACTGTTAATACCTATCCCTTCTCTCCCACTCCCCACTTGGCCCCACCTCTTCTTTTCTATTTCAATGTGTATTTTCAATTCCCCTGCATCCTGCATATATCCCCCAAATATAGTCCTCAAGAAGTAATGCTATCCTAGGAGTTTACTCCCTTCTCTCCAACCCTACACCACAAAGTGATTGATTGCTCCCTTGGCTTCTGTTGAAAATGTAGTTGGACAGACATGCCCCTATTATACAAATGAATTGGTAATTCATAATGAAATCTATTTTCATCTTATATTCCTGCTAATAACCATGTAAAAAGGCTTTTAGCAATAAATACAATGCTTTCAAATAATTCATTTTGATGTTCATACTCTAGAACTAACAGCTGTTGGCATTAATGTATCAAACCATGATAGAGGTGTTATATGTATGTATGTATATATGTAGGGGGATGTATTTCTGAGATTTTTAGTGTAAACAGAATTATCATTTGACTGACCTTAAATCTACTTAAGGAGCTTTTACCAAAAGAACAGTATAAATAATACGTTTTTAATTAAAGAATTTCTCAATTAATGCATATAATCAGACTACTGGGACCCCTTCTCTTTATTTATGTTTTTTATAAATCTGAATTTGCATATATTGAATCTTTTCAACCCTAGACCTACATATTTTTTGTGATAAATATTTGTCTTTTCCCACAGCATTTCTTCAAAAAATAAATTGTGTTCTTAACTTCAAGAAACCTAAGAGGACAGGTTGTTTATTCACAGGGCATTATAGTAATGTGTAATTGCCATTCTGAAAAGCTCTTTGTTCTAAGACTTTTAGTAGTTCCCACTGCTTTATAAAGTATAAACTCCTTAACCTGGCATTTAAAGCCTAAACTTCAGTCTTGAACTTCCAGCACCAGGAATTTAGGTCATACTGCCATCAGTTCCACTGACAAAAATACCAGTAATATCTAATATTTATATAATACTTTAAGATTTCCAAAGTACATTACAAATACTGTCTTTTTTTGTGAATGAAACTTTTATTTACACAGTATATCTGGAAGCAGATACATAAGTTCTCGTGCAATTATTTTCCAAAAATGTGCAAGAAATTACTATAATTTTGTTTACAAACCAAAACACATATTAAAATTGATGGACTTTGGTTAATTCTCATTCTGTGGTATGCTCAATACAAATAGCATATACCTGGTTTGAAATATACAGAAAAGTATAAACTATAGCAATCTGGATTGCAACTATTTATTTCATGGCATTCCATCACCACTATAAAATTTCTTTAACCTGACATGAATATGTAATGCAAAATTCTATAAGAATTTTTCATGATCTGTGGTTGTAGAGTTTGGAATATTTTACAGATACAAAAACTACCCAACATTTGTCCATGTTATGATTAACTATTAATAAAAAAGATGTTTACAAAAACCTTTACAGAATTTTTTAAAGTATTAAAAGAAACCAAATTTGCAATTACTATCATACCAATAAATTTAGTTTCAAATTAAAATTATTATTGGAACAGGAGGAGACTGCTCCTTATTACTGTATTCAACAATACTACCTACCTATTTGCTGATAGTGTGATTCCATTTTCAAATTGCTATTTCATATATTATGAATTGAGTTAGGATTCAAATAAAAATTATTCTTCTGAATCAATCATAAATATCTCTTATCATGAAAACTATGAAATATATACTCAAATATTATCTTAATAATCTTGATAGATAAGTACCATTATTATTCCCATTTTACAGGTGAGGAAATTGAGGCAAATTAAAAATAACTTGCCCAGAGTCACACAGTGTCTGAGGCAAGATTTGAACTTAGGTCTTTTCTCCATTATGCTGGGGGTCCCTTCCAACTTTTCAGCTTCCTTTTGTCTGTTATTTCCCCCCATTACATTGTAAGTTGCTTTTTTTTTTTTTTTAGGCAATTGGGGTTAAGTGACTTGCCCAGGGTCACATAACTAGGAAATGTTAAGTGTCTGAATCTAGATTTGAACTCGGGTCCTCTTGATTTCAGGGCTGGTGCTCTATCTACTATGCCACCTAGCTGCCCCACATTGTAAGTTCCTTGAGGTCAGGAACTGTCTTTTTTATATTTGTATCTTCAACATTTATTACAATGACTAACAGGTAGTAGGCACTTAAGAAATACTTATTAATTGACCGTTTAGGTTCAAGTCTCTGAGATCCACTGAGCTACCTAACCACCCTATATTATATCAAGTTGGTCTGGGCACTCCTCAAGAGCTATTTCCCAAATGGGTGTTAGACCAATTCTATGATTCCTCCCACACATGAAAAACCACTGAACAATATAAATAGACTCAACATAGACTGAAAACTAGACTATTAAAAATCTGTGAGACTGTGAGAGACTCTGATGTTACCAAAAGGTATGTAGTATTTTCCAGAGTTTAGGGGACACTATTCACATTCAGGATTTTAGGTATGGAAGCATCCCTCATGGGCATAAATATTTCCACAACATAGTATGAAACTCTAAAAGAAAAAGATACTTTCAGTCAGCTCAAGTGGGATATTTCTTTGAATTCATCCTTTTCTACTCAGATCCTCATAAACAAGATTGTGAGTTCCTAAAAGGCAAGAACTATCCTTTGCCTTTCTTTGTATCCCCTAGCACTTAGAACAGTGCCTAATGTGTAGCAGGTGCTTAATAAATGTTTGTTTACATGACAACTTGAAAACTGTGCGTAGTAAAGAAAGTATTCCAGTAGGATCTGTCACTTCCTAGGCCCACTTGTTGAATGATATATAGACTTGTTCAAAAATTGATCTTAGTAGAGAAAAATGTCAACTTTGAGGTTTAGAGACATTATCTTAATGGAATTCAGCATGCTGGCAATGTTATTTTGGGTAAATAAACTAATTAATTTGTGATGCACTCAGGGTTAATATATTCATTCTATTGCTATTGTTGTAACATTCAAATATTGAATTGGCCAGTGAAAGAATTTAACCCAGGTATTTGTCTTCCCTCTCTTGTTCCTTTCCCCATAATCAGTTCACTGTTTGAAGTTAACAAAATAAAATTGTACAATTAATATCCCTGATGTTAAGAAAAGTGAGATGACTCAGGTTTTTTTCCCTAATCCTTCCAAAGAATTGACAGTAGGAAGTTATTCCTGTGAATTTCAAACTTGACCACTGCCTGAAAATAAAGAATGGCTTAAAGAAGTAGGAGCCCTTCTAATCAAACTAAGGCATTCCTACAGAAAGAGATCAAATTATATCCAAGAACTCAACTCCACCCAGAAGTGAAGTGGTCTTACCTCCTGTGATATATATATATATATCATAAGCACCCTTGTTGTTTGTCCTTTGTTTTTGAAGAGGACCCTAACATCAGGAAAATGATGGCATGATATGCAAATGAGTTGAATTTAAGTGAGGTGGGCTGTGCAAAGCCACCAGTCTCACTTTCTCCTCAAGAATCATCTGAATCTATTGGTAAAATATCAATCCAAACAACTGGAAATGGCCCTAGATGCATTGGGAGACCTTATCTTTGTGTGTGTGTGTGTGTGTGTGTGAAAACTTTTTATTTTGAAATGCATGGATAATTTTTCAACATTGATCCTTACAAAACCTTGTGTTCCAATATTCCCCCTTTCTCCCCACCCCCTTTGATAAATGGCAAATAATCCAATATATTTCAAACATGGTAAAAATATATGTTAACAATGAGATTATGCAGATCAATTCCAATAATTTTATGATGAAGAGAATCATCTACATCCAGAGAGAGGACTGTGGGAACTGAGTGTGGACCAAAATATAGTATTTTCATTCTTTCTCTTGTTGTTTGCTTGCATTTTGTTTTCTTTGTCAGTTTTTTTCTTGATCTGATTTTTCTTGTGCCCTAAGATAATTGATAAATATGTATGCATAAATATATATGTTAAATCCAATATATGCATATATATTTATACCACTTTCTTGCTACGCAAGAAAAATCAGATCAAAAAGGAAAAAAAGAAAAAAGAAAAGAAAATGTAAACAACAACAGAAAAAATGAAAATTTGATCATCATATAATCTTGTTGTTATGTACAATGATCTCCTGGTTCAGTTCATTTCACTTAGCATCAGTTCATTTAAGTCTCTCCAGGCCTCTCTGAAATCATCTTGCTGGACTTTCCTTATAGAACAATAATATTCCATAACATTCATCTACCATAACTTATTCAGCCATTCTCCACCTGATAAGCATCTGCTCACTCAGTTTCCAGTTTCTTGCCACTACAAAAAGGGCTACCACAAACATTTTTGCACATTTTTGCACTTTCTCTCCTTTAAGATCTCTTTGGGATATAAATCCAGTAGAAATGCTGCTGGATCAAAGAGTTATGCACATTTTGATAACCCTTTGGGCGTAGATTCAAATTGCTCTCCAGAATAGTTAGATCAGTTCACACTCTACTAACAATGTATTTTTCCCACATACCCTCCAATATTCATCATTATCTTTTCCTGCAATCTTTGCCAATTTGAGAGGTGTATAGGGGTACCTCAGAGATGTCTTAATTTGCATTTCTCTAATCAATAGTGATTAATAACATTTTTCATATGACTAGAAATGGTTTCAATTTCTTCATCTAAAAATCGTCTCTCTATATCCTTTGACTATTTATCAATTGGAGAATGGCTTGAAATCTTATAAATTTGAGTCAATTTTCTCTATATTTTAGAAATGAAGCCTTTATCAGGAAATGTAAAAATATTTTCCCAATTTATTACTTCCCTTCTAATCTTGTCTGCATTAGTTTTGTTTGTATAAAAACCTTAACTTAATATAATCAGAATTATCTATTTGTTTTTCAGTTATAAGTTCCAGTTTTTTTTTGGATACAAATTCTTTCCTTCTCCATAGATTTGAGGGGTAAATTATCCTGTGTTCTTCTAATTTGCTTATAAGGTCACTCTTTATGTCTAAATCATGAAGCCATATCTTGGTATATAGTGTTAGGTATGGGTCAATGCCTAGTTTCTTCCAACCTAGTTTCCAATTTTCCCAGAAGTTTGTCAAATAGTGAGTTTTTATCCTAAGAGCTGGCCATGTCTTTGGGTTTGTCAAATACTAGATTGTCCATAGTTATTGACTATTTTGTCCTTTGAGCCTAACCTATTCCACTGATCAACTACTCTATTTCTTAGCCAGAACCAAATGTTTTTGATAACCACTGCTTTATAAGATGGTTTAGGTCTGGGACAACTACACTATTGAAATTTTTTTTTCATTAATTCTCCAGAAATTCTAGACCTTTTGGTCTTTCAGATGAACTGTGTTATTATTTTTTCTAGATCTGTAAAATAATTTCTTGGGAGTTTGATTGGTACGGCACTAAATGAGTAGATTAATTTTGGTAGCATTGTCATTTTTATTATATTCGCTACGCTTACTCATGAGCACTTGATAGTTTTCCAATTGATTAGATCTGACTTTATTTGTGTGGAAAATGTTTTGTAGTTGTGTACATATAGTTTCTGACTTTGCCTTGGCAGACAGACTCCCAAATATTTTATATTATCAACAATTATTTTAAATGGAATTTCTCTTTGTATGTCTTGTTGCTGGACTTTGTTGGTAATATATAAAAATGCTAATGACTTATGTGGGTTTATTTTGTATCCTGAAACTTTATAAAGTTGTGAATTGTTTCTAGTAGTTTTTACTTGATTCTCTAGGGTTCTCTAAGTATACCATCTTATCATCTGCAAAGAGTGATAATTTGGTTTCCTCATTACCCATTCTAATTCCTTTAATCTTTTTTTCTTCTCTTATTGCTCAGATTAACATTTCTAATACAATACTGAATAGATGGTGACAGTGGGCAACCTTTTTTCACCCCTGGTCTTATTGGGAATGATTCTAGTTTGCCCCCATTAAATATGATGCTTGCTGATGGTTTTAAATAGATGCTATTGATCATTTTAAGGAAAACTCCATTTATTCCTATACTCTTTAATGTTTTTAATACAAACAGGTGTTTGGATTTTATCAAATGCTTTTTCTGCATCTATTGAGATAATCATATGATTTTTTGTTAGTTTGGTTTCTGATATAGTCAATTATGCTAATAGTTTTCCTAATATTGAACCCAGCCTTGCATTCTGGTGTAAATCCTACTTGCTCACTGTGTATTATCCTAGGGATGACCTTCTGTGATCTCTTTGCTAACATTTTATTTAAGATTTTTGCATCAATATTCAGTAGGGAAATTGGTCTATAATTTTCTTTCTCTGTTTTCACCCTATCTGGTTTAGGAATCAGCACTATATCTGTGTCATAAAAGGAATTTGGTAGGATCCCTTCTTTCCCTATTTCTTCAAATAGTTTGCATAGTATTGGAATTAATTGTTCCTCTAGGAAAAATAACAACAAAGTTCATATGGAAAAACAAAAGGTCAAGAATTTCAAGGGAATTAATGAAAAAAAAATCAAATGAAGGTGACCTAGCTGTACCAGATCTAAAATTATATTATAAAGCAGCAGTTACTAAAACCATCTGGTGTTGGCTAAGAAATAGACTAGTTGATCAATGGAATAGGTTAGGTTCAAAGGACAAAACAGCCAATAACTTTAATAATATAGTGTTTGACAAACCCAAAGACACCAGTTTCTGGGATAAGAATGCATTATTTGACAAAAATTGCTGGGAAAATTGGAAATTAGTATGGCAGAAACTAGGCATTGACCCACACTTAACACCATACACCAAGATAAGATCAAAATGGGTTCATGACCTAGGCATAAAAAAATGAGGTTATAAATAAATTAGAAGAGCATAGGATAGTTTACCTCACAGACCTGTGGAAGAGGAATTTATGACCAAAGAAGAACTAGAGATCACTATTGACCCCAAAATAGAAAATTTTGATTATATCAAATTGAAAAGTTTTTGTACAAACAAAACAAATGCAGACAAGATTAGAAGGGAAACAATAAACTGGGAAAACATTTTTACAATCAAAGGTTCTGATAAAGGCCTCATTTCCAAAATATATAGAGAATTGACTCTAATTTATAAAAAATCAAACCATTCTCCAATTGATAAATGGTCAAAGGATATGAACAGACAATTCTCAGATGAAGAAATTGAAACTATTTATAGACATATGAAAATATGCTCCAAATCATTATTAATCAGAGAAATGCAAATTAAGACAACTCTGAGATACCACTACACACCTGTCAGATTGGCTAGAGTGACAGGGAAAGATAATGTGGAATGTTGGAGGGGATGTGGAAAAACAGGGACACTGATACATTGTTGGTGGAATTGTGAACACATCCAGCCATTCTGGAGAGCAATTTGGAACTATGCTCAAAAAGTTATCAAACTGTGCATACCCTTTGATCTAGCACTGTTTCTACTGGGCTTATCTCCCAAAGAGATACTAAGAAAGGGACCTGTATGTGCCAAAATGTTTGTGACAGCCCTGTTTGTAGTAGCTAGAAGCTGGAAAATGAATGGATGCCCATCAACTGGAGAATGATTGAGTAAATTGTGGTATATGAATGTTATGGAATATTATTGTTCTGTAAGGAATGACCAGCAGGATGAATACAGAGAGGACTGGCGAGACTTACATGAACTGATGCTAAGTGAAATGAGCAGAACCAGGAGATCATTATATACCTCAACAATGATACTGTTTGAGGATATATTCTGATGGAAGTGGATCTCTTCGATAAAGAGAGTTAATTCAGATCAAAGATGGACAGAAGCAGCTACACCCAAAGAAAGAACACTGGGAAATGAATATAAACTGCTTGCATTTTTGTTTTTCTTTCCGGGTTATTTCTACCTTTTGAATTCAATTCTCCCTGTGCAACAAGAAAACTGTTCAGTTCTGTGCACATATATTGTATCTAGGATATACTGTAACCTATTCAACATGTAAAGGACTGCTTGCCATCTAGGGGAGGGGGTGGAGGGAAGGAGGGGAAAAATCGGAACAGAAGTGAATGCAAGGGATAATGCTATAAAAAAAAATTACCCTGGCATGGGTTCTATCAATAAAAAGTTATATTTAAAAAAAAAAAAAGGAATTAATTATTCTTTAAATGTTTGGTAGAATTCACATGTAAATACATCTGGCCCTGGAGATTTTTTCTTAGGTAGTTGACTTAATAGCTTGTTCTATTTCTTTTTCTAAAATGGGACTATTTAAATAATATATTTTCTCTTCTGTTAATCTGGGCAATCTATATTTTTTGTAGGTATTCTTCCATTTCACTTAGATTATCAAATTTACTAACATATAGTTGGGGAAAATAATTTCTAATTGTTGCTCTAATTTCCTCTTCATTGGTGAAAAGTTCTCCCTTTTTATTTTTGAGACTAACAATTTGATTTTATTCTTTCCTTTTTCTTACCAAATTAACTAAAGGTTTATCTATTTTGATGGGTTTTTTCCCATAAAACCAGCTCTTCATTTTATTTATTAACTCAATAGTTGTCTTACTTTCAATTTTATTAATCTCCCCTTTTATTTTCAGAATTTCAAATTTAATATTTAATTGAGGGTTTTTAATTTGTTCTTTTTCTAGCTTTTTTAGTTGCAAGCGCAATTCATTAATCTTCTCTTTCTCTATTTTATGCAAGTAAATGTCTAGAGATATAATATTTCCTCTAATAACTGCTTTGGCTGCATCCCATAAATTTTGGTATGTTGTCTCATTATTGTTATTTTCTTGGATAAAATTATTGATTGTGTCTATGATTTGTTGTTTCACCTACTCATTCTTTAGGATTAGATTATTTAGTTTTTAATTAATTTTTAGTTTATTTTCCCCTGACCTTTTATTACATGTAATTTTTATTGTATTATGATCTGAAAAAATACATTTACTATTTCTGCCTTTCTGCATTTGATTTTGAGGTTTTTAAGCCCTAATACATGGTCAATTTTGTATAGGTTCCACATACTGCCAAGAAAAAAGTATATTCCTTTTTATCTCCATTCAATTTTCTCCAAAGGTCAATCATCCCTAACTTTTCTAGGATTCTATTTCCTCCTTAATTTCTTTCTTATTTATTTTGTGATTTGATTTATCTAATTCTAATCATCTAATTAGATAATAATCTTATTAGATAATAAAACATCTAATTACCTAAGGTTGAGATCCCCCACTACTATAGTTTTGCTGTCTAATTCTTCTTGCAGCTCTCTTAACTTCTCCTCTAGGAATTTGGATGCTATATCACTTGGTGCATATATGTTTAGTATTGATATTACTTCATTATCTATGGTATCTTTAAGTAGGGTATAATTCCTTCCTTACATCTTTTAATTAGATCTATTTTTTTTTTTTTTTTGCTTTTGTTTGATCTGAGATCAGGATTGCTACATCTGCTTTTTTTTTTTTTAACCTCAGCTGAAGCATAATAGATTCTGCTCCAGCCTTTTATCTTTACTCTGCAGGTATCACTCTACTTTAAATGTGTTTCTTGCAAACAACAAATTGTAGGATTCTGGCTTTTAATCCAGGCTGCTATCCACTTCCATTTTATGGGGGAGCTCTTTCCATTCACATTTACAGATAAAATAACTAACTCTATATTTCCTGCCATCTTGTTTACCCTCAGTTATACTTTTCTCTTCCCTTTCCCTATTTCCCTCCTCCCCAGTATTTTGTCCCTCTCCCTCAACAACCCTCCCCTTTTGCAGTCCCTCCCCATTTCTTTTACCTTTGCCCTTCTACATGTGTTCTCTCTTCCATAAGCCTCCCCGCTTTCTTTCCCCCTTCCTTTCCTACTTCCCTATAGGCTGAGACAATTTTCTCAGTGAAGCTAAATGTTTCTAATAAAATTGGCACAATATTCATCCCCTTCCTCTCCCTCAATTGTAATAGGTCTTTTTTTGCTTCTTCATGAAATGTAATTTACACCATTTTAACTCCATTTTCCTCTCCTTCCAGTAGAATCACCTTCCCTCCTCTAGTTTCTTTTTTTATAGCATTACAATAAAATCAAATTATACCTGTACCCTCCGATATATCCATAACAGAGATACAGATCTCAAGAGTTAAACATATCATCTTCCCATACAGAGATATAAACTTTTTAACTTTTAAAAGAAAATTATTTTTTCCCTTCTTTTTTCTCTTTTTATATTTCTCTTGATTTCTATATTTGAATATCAAATTTTCTATTCAGCTCTGGTCTTTTTATGAGAAAGATGAAATTCATTTGTTTCACTGAATGTCCATCTTTTCCCCTGAAATATGATGCTCAGTTTTGCTGAATAGTTGATTCCTGGCTGCAATGCAAGTTCCTTTGCTTTCCAGAATATCAGATTGAAAGCTCTTAGATCCTTTAAAGTGGAAGCTGCGAGGTGCTGGGTAATCCTGATTGTGATTCCTTGATATTTGAATTGTTTCCTTCTGACTGCTTGCAATATTTTCTCCTTGATTTGATAATTCTGAAATTTAACTTCAATATGCCTTGGAGTTTTCATTTTGGGATCTTTTTTAAAAGGTGATTGATGAATTTTTTCAATGGCTATTTACCCTCTGGTTCTAGGACATCAGAACAGTTTTTCTTGAGAATTTCCTGAAAGATGACTTTTAGGCTCTTTTTTTTTAAATCATGGCTTTCAGGAAGTCCAATAATTCTTAGATTGTCTCTCCTAGATCTATTTTCCAGATCAATTGTTTTTCCAATGAGGTATTTTACATTTTCTTCTATTTTTTCTTTTTTTTTTCTTTTTTTTTTGGTTTTGTTTAACTGATCTTTGAAGTCTCCTTGAGTCATTCATTTCCATTTGTTCAATTCTCATTTTTAGTGAACTATTTTCTTCAGGTAGCTTTTTTATCTCCTCTTGCATATGAAGTATTTTGTTCTTGCATTTTTTACATTTCACAGATTTTGTTTTTAATGAATTGGTTTCTTTTTCATATCTCTTTTTGTAAGGAGTTATATTTTTCCATTTCACCAAGTCTACTTTGTAAGGAGTTTTCTTCAGATAATTTCTGGTTTTCCTTTTCTATACCCTCTTGCAAAGATCTCATTTTCTTTCCCCATTTTTCTATCTCTCTTTTAAAATTCTTTTTGAATTCTTCTAGGAGAACCTTATGAAATGGGGACCAACTCATATCACCCTTTGAGACTTCATCTGTAACTGATTTGCCTTTAGGGTCCTCAGGGTTTGAGATCTGTTCTTCTCTTTCTCTATAAAAGCTATCTATAGTCAGAGTTCTTTTTTGGTTTTTGCTCATTTTTTAAAGGTTGAGGTCTGCTCTTGAGGCAAAGGAGTGACAGTCACTTTAGACTGCCTGGGGCTGGTGTTGCTGACTAACTTCCAGTTCTGGATAGGTGTGGCCAGGTCCCACATTCTTCTGCAGCTCAGAAGCTCATCATTTGTTTTTTGTATTTGCTTTTGGGTGTCTCACAGCAAATATGCTGAACCACAGGCTTGTAACCAGGACAGTGTAGCCTAAGAATCTCATAGAAAGCCTTGGCTCCCTATGTGGCTCCCAACCCTGGTCTCCCTGCACTGCAATCTAGATTTGGCAGCCTCTCCGCCTGCCTGATTGAAACAGACCTTTTCTGAAGTTCTTCCAAAGTACCTTCTTCCGGGAATTTGTTATGCTCCAAATATTTGTGGGTTCTGTCACTCCAAAACTAATTCAGAAGCTTAATCTGCTGTTGATTTGAGTGATCTTTAGGAGGAGCTCAAATAGCTCCTCTCTATTCTCTTCCATCTTGGCTCTGCCTGACCTTGGCTTTTTTAAGCTAATGTCTTTAACAGGTCTCAGTTTGACAGAGGCAATACCCATTCAGTGATTGTGGCTCAGTAAGGATTGAGGCAAATAATGTCCTCTTTTATCTAGTCAAAAAAAAAAAAAAATCTGGGAGGGAAAGACCTCAGGATTTTTGGCCAAAACAGCAGCAAGTGCTATTTACAGGGAATGGAGGGCACAAAGTCCTGACATCACAAAACTTCTATCAGGTCATTATCAGAATAACAAATAAACTTCTTATCATAATCATAGATTAGTTAGCTATACTTGTGTTAGCTATATTAGTAGAGAATGCAATCTTGGTCATTCTTCTAATCTAGCTTTAGGAAACCAGAGTAGAACTAGCAAAGGATCCCCAAGGATAGTCACATTAACCTTATCATCAATTCCTTATGAGTCTATTCCACTTAGATTCATAGGACATCATAAATAGTTGATAGTAAAAAGTGAGGATGTAAACTGTAATGACGTCCTGAAGAGTGAATCTCAAGTTGCCACAACTTTCTAAATTTTTTAATAATAGATACTTGAGTAAAATATTTTTAAAGCCTATGCCTCAGGTTGAAATTAGGGACTTGTGGGATATATCTACATGAACTTGAAATGTCCCAAGGAAGTTATAGTGTCAACAGAAAAGTCAACACTCCATCTCTGAAATATGCAGTTTCTTCAGCCCTTAGTAGAATGTCAGCACATATTGGAACTAATTCTAGTCTTTTCAAACTTCTAGTAGGATACTGAAAACCTATTATTTTCACATTTTGATTGTCCAGGAAGACCGAGCAGAGGCTTAAAAGAAAATGGAGGTTCACAAGAGCTTCTAGTGAACAACACAGGAGATTCAGCTATTCACCTTCTGAGCTGGATTTTTCAGATGTGTGATTTTGTAGACTCTCGAGTATCACCAGCATAGAAAAATATGTTTAAACTGGAACTTAGCAAGAGAGACATGTTCCCATTGCAAAAGTAGGATGGGGGTGTGCTCAAAGTACAATACACAGACTCTAGCTCAATTTCAGATCCTTCAGAAAAATATCCTGGCAGGTACCTATCTACCATAGAAGATCTCAGAAACCATTTCAAAGAAATGTTGTTTAATGGCATCATAATAGTCTTGAATTTGTAGAGAGGATACTACAAGATTCTGTCTCTTAGAGTCTCTTCAATCTTTGCAATCCCTCCATGTACTTCTGGCTTCCAACTTGTGGCTTTGAGAGATAAATGGGTGATATTAACACCACTTCAGGTGACTGAAGAATAAAATCTGGACAGAAACTAACACAAGAAGAATTAATCTCCATTATGTCCCTACTCATACCTGCTTGCTGCACTATAGAGGGAGGATTTCCACATGGGTGAAATCTGGGACTCTTTCTTTTGGGTGATCTGAATTATCTTACTCCCATTCTATATTGTTCCTTGCTCCTTCATTCTTTATTGTCTCCTATATAATATTCTGCTATGTATACTTGCTTTGATTTCTGTTTTGCTACTAACTTGGATAAGTTGTTTATTTATTATAGCTATGTTGATTGTAGAATGAGTATTTGATGAGAAAGAGGTTAAGCCTTGGGTATAGAACTTGAGGTCCCTCTTGCCCCATTAATAAATAGTAACTAGATTTTAGCTTGAACCTAAAAACTATAAATATTAGACTAACAGCTATAAATATTAGACTAACAGTGTTTAAGGGAACAAAGAGATAATTCTAACCTGCGATCTCCTCCCCTTTCCCTATGACCTCTCTGAGGAAAGCAGAATGACCAGGCTTCTGGCCCTAATCTGCTTTCTCTTATGGCAGGAATTAGAGTTTCCTCTAATAGGAAGAAATAGGATGTGCTTCTTTCAACATTTCTTAGCTTAAATTCATGGAAATTATGTGCTCAGATTATTCTGAGAAAGGCATCTGGTCCAATCACATTTCATTTAATAGATTTTGATATTGAGGCCTTGAGAGGTTGTGATTTTATTTATTTAGGCCAAGATCATGCTATTGCTAAATTCAGAAGCAGCACCTGAACCAAGATCTCCTATCTTCAGAATTAGTATTTTGATTCTTCTTGGCATGTATACCCTTATTAAAAAGCTCCTTCAATAGAAAATATGTTGCTTGAAAAATGCCATTTCCTATAGAACTTGAGTACCAAGTAGACACTGACATAATAAACCATGCTATGATTAACAGCAACATTTGTTCAGCTAAATCACAATTTAAAGGTGAACAGAAAGAATGAGATTTAAATGAATCTATTCTATTGTGTATCTTTTTATAAAATGAATTAATCTCTCCTAGTTTGTCCTTTGCATGAATTCAGACTATCATCAGGATATACAATGTTCAAAGCAATACCAATTGCTTTCTTTTACAAAATCTTTTAACTACAGGCACTAATTGTGAGCTCCTTGTGTGACCAGGTATAATATCCTATACTTTTAAAATTTCTCCAGTACTTAATAACAACACCTGTGAGTAGCTTATACATAATAGTTGCTTAATAAATATTTGTTGAATAATAGGAAGACTTAGCATTTATAAAATCATTTAAGGCTTGAAAAATTTTTTATTTATATTGTTTCATTGGAAACCACAATTCTGTGA
The DNA here is from genome assembly GCF_016432865.1 of Antechinus flavipes. Taxonomy (NCBI): domain Eukaryota; kingdom Metazoa; phylum Chordata; class Mammalia; order Dasyuromorphia; family Dasyuridae; genus Antechinus; species Antechinus flavipes. The sequence goes on from NC_067399.1 coordinate 547,796,598, forward strand.
GTTAGGTGCTCTTATCACTCCTATTTTAGAGATGAGGAAACAGTTTTAAAACTATTATCCTCTGATCTTAGAATCAAAAACATTGTGCTGAGAAAGATATCAGAGACATCTGACTTCAGTTGACAGGTGAAGAAAATTGAGGTCTTGGCAGATTGTGATTTTTTTCCCAAGGTAACCCCAGAAATAAATGTTAATCTGAACCAGAGTTCTCTGCCTCTAGAGTTAATGTTCTTTCCACTGTTAAGCTTCCTGCCTGTTTTGTGTCCACCTTACAAATATACTGCCTGTTAAATTCACATAATAGAAGTGCTGTTGAGCAAGATACTGCCCTAAATCTGGTCCCTATTGAAGGAATCAGTTTCTAAATTATTGGGAGTGGTAAAATACCTTATTTTAGCCTTTATGCTAGAATGACTTTGGGTAATTATCAAATTAGGAAAACTACCTCTTGAGCAAGTTCCCCAATGTCCTTACAGATAAGATGCATGTAATCCTTATGATTGACTATGGGATGTCAAACACTGGTCCCTTACTATTGTACTGCATAGGAAGAATTCTAGCCACCTGGGAATATTGCTTACTAGAAATGAATCAAGGAGTACATGCATGCAATACTTCTGTGACTATGTGAAATTTCTAGTGTTGTCCACTAATTAGAATAACTTCAACAATCTTAATTCTCCCAAATTTTTTAAACCATAGTTTTTAAAAATTAAGATAAATGCTGTTGATGTTTTCTAAAACTGAAGTTTTGTAATAGAGTTATAAAATGATAATATTGTCCCAATATAACATTTGTTTCATCCAAAGAGAAATATTTTATCAGTGTCAAAAATATTGCCAACTATGGCTCCTACTGAAACCTTACCAGCATTTAAATCCCATTAGCAACTCCCCCACTGAAGGGGGAGCTGATTTAATTGGGAGTCAACACACATTTTAAGCCTCTTTGGGAAAAAAAAAAATCAAAATCTTAGGATCTGAGCATGATTAACAGAAAAGTCTCTCTATAGCACTATGAGGAATAATTAAGCTGTAAATTTCATCTTTGTTTGCCAAATGAGAAACATATTTTTTACCATGGACTCTTTTTTTTCCCTCTACCCCCAACATTATCTGTCTAGATAAATATAATTAGGTAATGGATGATGGTTTATTAGCATTTTATTTCTTCTGTTTGCAAGGGCATTAAGAGTGATAATAAAGCTCACAACAAATATGGTCGGTATTGGAATTTTTGGAGGAGAAAACGTGACTTTTGTAAAGTAAATGGACCAGAGACAAGCTTTCTTACAAATTAACTCTTCCTCTATTCTGAACAGGGACAGAGAGACTGCTGATTTACATACATTAATTGCTAGCTCTCATTAAGTACTGAGTGGTCACCTGCACAATTTAATTTATAAATTATCACTTTTTTGTATCAATTATTTACACATGTCAGGAAAAAGTTAAAATAACTTTAAGGCCTTGCCTGTGCTCATGAAACAAAGTAGATAAATAAGTCATTATCTGGATAATTGAGGACAAAATAATTTTCCTTGAAAGATATTGATAACTGGGAAAAAATGTTTTTTAGTTTCAATATATTTATGATTTTCATGCTTTTATAAATTTCATTTCTCATGTAGAGACATAGCCTAGATGATGTTTTGCGTATGAAGCTTCATTATCTTTTTTCTTTATGTTCCTTTTGGTTCAGCAAGTAGGTATTATGATCCCATTTACCTACAAAGAGTTCGCATTTCTAACAATAAGATTGTCTGTGAATGTTTAACTGTTCATTTCTCTCTGTTAGCAACATTACACTTGATTTGTTGGTCCTAAGACTAGTATTTAAACTAAGTTACCTAAAGCATCACAACCCGTCTTTGACTTAGTGTGTAAATCCTAAGAAGTAGTTTGAGAAGTAGTTTGCAAGAAAATAAGTGGCTCATCTACACAGGTAGGTAATACAAGAAGTTAAATTTTAACCCAGATTTTCCTGATATCAAGCTCAGTACTCTATCAATTCCACTATAAAAGTTATATAAATTAAATCTGTGAAAAAGAGAAAAGATTTGTTCATAGCATCCTTAGACTCCTGACCAGATTACCTCTTCATAGTCTCCTAGTTATTATCTGTCTAAACTATTAGTCTCCAAAGTAGGATCTCCTATACCTCTGAGACATAACCTCAAGAGATGTGTGATCACACAAGTGGAGGAATAGGAAGATGTACCCTATTCTACCTCTCTGTGATAGCAAATCACAGAATTTGTCCAGGGCACAACCACTACCTCCTTCATCAATTATCTCCTGAAATCCCATATATTGATCAAGGGAACCTAATGTGCTGGCCCCTCACTGAGGGATGTGTACTTTGCTAGGAATTACACATGCAAGTTCTTTTTGGTTTATAATACAAAGTCTTGCATAGAACCTACCAAAATTCTTTGGTTATCTCTAACAGCTACAAAAATTAGCTCTGCTCCTGCTTTTAAGAGTCCTTCTGCCTTAGGATTTTTTTCAGCACTTCTCTTTCTTTAGATATACAGGAAGAAGAGGGGAAGGAAGAGAGATTGCAATCAAAGGAACAGGGAGTTTCAATTCAAGAGGTCCATTCAAACAAGAACCATTTCTATAGCCATTACAAACCATGGGGAAAGTGATTTCAACAGACTGCAAGGTTCATCTGATCAAACCTCGTGGAGTAAAATGCCATGAGCCTTCTGGTAAGAGGTATCTTACAAAGTCAATAACCTGGGCAGCTAAATGGTGAAGTGGATGGATCACTGGCTCTAAAGTCAGGAGAACCTAAGTTCAAATCTGGTCCCAGATACTTACTTACTATTGGTATGACCTTTTTTTTTTTTTTTTTTAAATAGTTTTTGCTTGTATTTTTGTTTTTCTTCCTGGGTTATTTATACTCACTTTTTTTTTTTTTTAATAGTTTTTGCTTGTATTTTTGTTTTTCTTCCTGGGTTATTTATACTTTCTGAATCCAATTCTCCCTGTACAACAAGAGAACTGTTCATTTCTGCAAACATATATTGTATCTAGGATATACTGTAACTATTTAACATGTATAGGACTGCTTGCCATCTGGGGGAGGGGGTGGAGAGAGAGAGGGGAAAAGTTGGAACAGAAACGAGTGCAAGGGATAATGTCGTAAAAAATTACCCTGGCATGGGTTCTGTCAATAAAAAGTTATTTTAAAAAATAGTTTTTTTTTATTTTCAAAACATATGCATAGATAATTTTCAACATTTGCCCCTGAAAAACCTTGTGTTCCAAATTTTTTCCCTACTTCCTCCTATCTCCTCCCCTAGAGAGCAAGTAATCAAATATATGTTCTTCAATTTTTCTATTCATAGTTCCACAATTATCATGCTGCAAAAGAAAAATCAGATCAAAAAAGGAAAAAATGAAAAAGAAAACAAAATGTAAGCAAACAACAACAAAAAAGTGAAAATACTGTGTTGTGCTCCACACTCAGTTCCCATAGTCCTCTCTGAGTGCAGACAGCTCTCTTCATCACAAGATCATTGGAACTGGCCTGAATCACCTTGGTGTTGAAAAGAGCCATGACTGTCAGAATCGATCACTGTATAGTCTTGTTGTTGCTGTGTACCATGATTTCCTGGTTCTGCTCACTTCACTTAGCATCAGTTCAAGTAAATCTCTCCAGGCTTCCCTGAAATCATCCTGTACTAGGCTATGGGACTCTACTGAGAGGGAGCACCGAGGCCCCCTCGACCTTTGGTGCACAATAAGTTTTCTGCCACAGTGCAGAAACACCTTTGTTGAGCAAGAAGCATTGATTTATGATCACGGGAACAGGTAAGCCAGAGGGTCACAGCCAGTGGCTATGTGATGCCTTGACAGGCCCTCTCCTGTGAGTGAGTTGCTAAATTGCTGGACTGGCTCTCTCCCATTGGCAGATACCATGAATACGCAAAGCCCACGAGCTGCTTTTTTGAATGGTGATTGGGGATTGTTTACTGTTCATGCTTTGATCATGCTTACAGAAATGTATATCAACAAGTCTGGGTTGCATAATAAATTAGAGCTCTTTTCATACTCTAAGTCTCCCACTTCATCCATCTTGCCTATGAGATCAAAGGGTTCATAAGCTTTGAGCTTTTAAAGTTGGCTGCAACAACCCTGCTGATTGTTTCTTATAGAACAATAATATTCCATAACATTCATGTACCATAACTTATTCAGTCATGCTCCAACTGATGGGTATCCACTCAGCTTCCAGTTTCTTGCACAAGTCACTCAATCCCTATTACCTCCTCTCCCCACCCAAAAAAAAGTAAATAATAGGTGGGGAATGATTGAACACATCTTGCTATTTAAATGAAATAGAATACTACTGTGCAATACCTAGAAAAATCCCAATAAACTGATGCAGAATGAAATTAGCAGAACCAAAAAAAAATTCACAAACTATAAGAATGTAAATGAAAAGAACACACAAAGAAAACAAACTGTAATAGTAATAACTAATCTTAGTACATGAGAACAAGTAAGAAAACATATCTCCTTCCTTTTAGCAGAAAAGTGGGAGATTATAGTGACAGGATGTTGCCTACATTAAAACTGTCATGAATATTTTTGTAGGCTGTTTTTGTTTCAGGGACAGATTCACTTTTGAAGCTGGGAGTAGAAAGAGTGACATCTCCAAAAATGGCTGTAATGTAAGAAGAAAAACATCAATTTAAAATTTAAATTTAAATTAAAATTTAAATCAATTTAAAAAACACCTACTTTTAAAAAGGGGGAGGTGCTTTATAAAAATACTGTAAATCAACAGATACAAATTAATCTCATATAAAGGCTAATTATGAACATGTGAATTAAGAATTGCAATAATAGCCAATGTTCATATAATAAGGTCAGCAAAACACTTTACAAATATCTTCAAAATGATTCTGAGAGACAAGTGCTATTTTTATGCCCATTTTACACATAAGGAAACTAAGGCAGACCGCAGTTAAGTGACTTACTTAGAGTCATATATTTGAGCAGAGAAAAGACCTCAGATACAAGTCTAGCTCCTAGCTGTCATATAAACTAAAAATGTGGAGGGAGGGTTTATGAATGTAAAAAAAAAAAAAAATTACACATGCAAGTACACAAACACACATTCATACCCCAAACATAACTTTATTTCTACAGGTCATCCTAGAAGCAACAGTTAGACTTAACTAAATCCATAACTTTATTTTTCAAGCTATAGTAGGTAATTTTAATGACATAAATCATTAAAAAGAAATTGTTGCTCTTAGGTTATATGCTATAGGGATCAGCCTTGAGTTAGAGGAAGGTAGGGAACATTGGTGTGCATTATGTAATGACAACCCTTGTCCCTATCAAACAGATATGTATATGTATATAAACATATACACCCACATATACATATACACAAATGACACAAATATTTTTATAAATATTTCTCCTAGGCAGTACTTTCCTGTTTAAATAATAAATTGAAATATTTTATGGAAGTTGAGGGGCATCTTAACAAATGGATTTTAAAAACTACAATATTTAATTAGTTCCAAACATTTCAAATTAAAGGTTTAGAATTGGAGATGTGTTTCCTTAATAGATATATTAATGAAAGCATACCCCAATGCAACACATATGTATATATATTTTTTAAAATAACCAATTCCTTGGGAAATTTTTTGGACAATATAACCCAGCAGGGAAAGGCATCAACTAGTTTTATCAGTTTATTGCACATATGTAACCTGTATCATATTGTCCACTGTGTTAGGGAGAGGAAGGTAAGGAAGGGAGGGGAAAGCACTGAAACTCAAAATTTTATTTTAAAAATGAATGTTAAATATTATCTTTACATGTAATTCGAAAAAACAAAATACTATTAAAATTTTTTCAGTCTATTCTAATAAAATATTTTGGAAATGAATGTGGAAGGTCTGAAAGGTAGGGGCAGAACACATCTGAGACTATAGAACTTGTAGTTCTAAAGATCCACAATCTAATCCCCCCTCAGATACTTACTAGTAATATGATTCTGGAGGAGTTAGTTGATATCTCTTAGCCTGAGTTTTCACATTTATAAAAGGTGTATAATAATAGCATTTATCTCAAAGAGTTGTGAGATTCAAATGAGACAATGGATGTACAGCATTTTGCAAACATTAAAATACTATATAAATGCTAATTATCATCATTAATATTATACTCTGAATGTTATATGCTTCAGACCAGAATAAGCTTCGGCTAAATGAATTAACATTTTATTAAATATCTCCTATGTATTAGGCACATGTGCTTAGCAATGTAAATATAAAAAAAAAAAAAGGCAAAAAAAAAATTCCCTTCTCTCAAGTTGAGTCTAAAGGGAAGTTCACATAAACACAGGGCAGCTAATGAATAGAGTACTGGGCCTGGAGTCAGGGAGATCTGGGTTTAAATTTGACCTTAGACACTTACTAGCTATGTGTCCTGGGCAAGTTATTTTGCCCTTCTTGCCTCAGTTTTCTCATCTGTAAAATAAATTGGAGAAGGCTGGAAATGGTAAACCATTCCAGTATCTTTGTCAAGAAAATGGTGGTCACAAAGAGGCATGACTGAACTACAGCCAAAAAAAAAAAACCATGCAAAGAACTATGTACAAACAAGATACAAACAGGATAAATTGGGGGTAGAATCATAGGAAAAACACTAAGATTAAGGGGTAGTGGGAAAGATTTCTTGCAGATGACTGAACTTTAGGAAGTCATAAGGCAAAGAGGAAGAAAGCATGAGGGACAGCCAATGAAAAGTCTGTCAGAAACTTAAGTATCTTATGCAGAAAACAGCAAGAGGTCCATTGTGATAACAGCATATTTTAAAATCAGCCAGAGTCAGGAATTCAGGTTAAGGGAAAATCTTCAATCTTTATTCTTTGTGGAGGTGAAGGGGGATCGTGGTAAGTAATAGAGCAGCTGTGGCAAAAAGCCAGCCAACAGTCTCTCTCTGCCTCTTTTCCTGCCCCTCTTCCTCTACCCACCAAAATCATCATTTCCCATACAACACATCAGGACTTGCACAAAGAGTGGGCGGGGGCCATCTCCAAGCTTATATATTAATAGAGTATGGTCTAATTACTATTTAGCCTCACGTGCTTGGGACCTCAGTGCATTAACTTGAGCTTCAGCCCATTACAATCCATGTCATGAGATCGATCATAGTATATGTGAAAGTGAATAAAGTGTAATAGGACTAGAAAGATAAAAAGGAGGCAAGTCAACTGAGACTTTATATTTCATTCTAGAGATAGGGAACCACTAGAATTTATTGAATAAAGGGGAAGGGGAAGGAAGAATAACACAATCAGACCTGTATTTTAGGAAGTTCAATTTGACAACTGAGGGGAAAGAAACATGAAGGAAGGAGGCCAACCAGGAGGCTTTTGCAATAACACAGGTATAACCCTTTGATCCAGCAGTGTTTCCTGGGCTTATATCCCAAAGAGATCTTAAAGAAGGGAAAGGAACCCACATGTGCAAAAATGTTTGTGGCAGCCCTTTTTGTAGTGACAAAAAACTGGAAACTGAGTGGATGCCCATCAATTGGAGAATGGCTGAATAAATTATAGCATATCAATGCTATGGAATATTATTGTTCTGTAAGAAATGACCAATAGGATAATTTCAGAGAGGCCTGGAGAGACTTACATGAATTGATGGTGAGATGAGCAGAACCAGGAGGTCATTGTACATGGCAACAAGAAGACTATACAATGATCAATTCTGATGGATGTAGCTCTCTTCAACAATGAGATGACTCAAACCAGTTCCAATTGTTCAGTGATGAAGAGAGCCATCTATAACCAGAGAGAGAACTGTGGGAACTGAGTGTGGACCACAACACAGCATTTTCATGCTTTCTGTTGATGTTTGTTTTCATTTTTGTTTTCCTTCTCAGGTTTTTTTTTTTCTTTCTAGATCCGATTTTTCTTGTGCAGCAAGATAACTGCATAAATATGTATACATATATTGGATTTAACATATATTTTAACATATTTAACATGCATTGGACTATTTGCCATCTAGGGGAGGGGATGGGGGAAACGATGGAAAAATTTGGAACAGAAGACTCTGCAAGGGTCAATGTTGAAAAATTACCCATGTATATGATATGTTTTGTAAATAAAAAGCTATAATAAAATAAATTTTTAAAATAATAATTAAGGTATAAGGTGATGATCAGCATACTGGAATATCAGAGGAGGGAAGTAGGTGCACATGAGACATTTTATGAAGATAGAAATGATATGAGTTGGTAACTAGATGTGGGGGATATAAGAGCAAGAGAAAGAGACAGAGTAGAAACAGAAAGAGACAGAGATAGTGACAGAGACATATAGAGAAATACAGAGAGAGAGAGAGAGAGAAAGAGAGAGAGAGAGAGACAGAAACAGAGAGACAAAGAGAGGGAGAAAGAGATGAGGTGGGGAGAGAGAGACAGAGAGAGACAGACAGAGCGAGAGAGAGCGAGAGAGAGAGAGAGAGAGAGAGAGAGAAGATACTATGGATCTTTACCTTAAGTGTTTGTATATGCTTCTATAATTGGTCTGTGCTCCTCAAGGGCTTGGTCACAAAGTAAGGCTACCAAAGAAGGTATTTGAACAATGGCAATTTGTCTTGTAGATTTAAAGACTCAGGCAATTTGACTCTGCAATTAAGCTCAATCTTCTATACTTAGAGAAAGGATGCCATGCAGTAGACATCAGAGAATACATAAAGTCTAAGGAAACTGCCTTCCCTTTTCCCTGTCACTTTGAAAATATGAAGGTTGTAGTAAAAGATTACTGGTGAAATAACAGAAATTTTACATCCTATCTTATCTAGTGACTCACTAGGACCAGCCCTTGGAAACAACTATGATAGTTTTTCCTTCCCTCCTATTTCAGTAGCTCTCCCTCTACTGGAATACTGAGTTGTTACTTCCACTTATTTTCCTGGATAGAAGAAAAATACATTGACTTTTCTTAACCAGTATAAATATTTCTTTAAGACTAAACTAAATATTTTTGTGCATGCAAGGGATTTTTTTTCCCATTGGGGAAAATGAGAGGATTGCTTTATTGAGTCCTGATGGAAGAGGGAAACAGTCCACTAAAATCCTCAGATCTTTTTCCAGATGAGCAGCTTTTTAGCCACCTCATATTATACTCTCAAAATTGATTTTTGAACCCATGTAAGATTTTGCATTTATCCCTATTAAATTTATTTCAACATTCTAGTCTGCCAGGATCTTTAGGGATCATGTCACTATTTTTCAATGTATTGACCATCTTTCTGTTTGTGTTACCTACAAATTCAATAATTAAAGCATCTTTCTTCATCCTATTCCTTCATCCAAATCATTGATAAAAATGTCAAAATCAAGTTTGTAAGCACTGCTTCTTTTTCTGGATATTCATTAATCATTCCTCTAATAATACATTTTTGTGAGTTCTAGTAAGGGACCTGGGTACCCCTCCCGAACCCAGATGTTTTCATCTAGAAAAGGCTATCTCAATTTCAAGGTTCTCAATGGGCCTGTGTTTATTTATTTATTTTTTTAATTATAGATTTTTATTGATAGAACATACGCTTGGGTAATTTTTACAACATTGTCCCTTGCACTCACTTCTGTTCCAGCTTTTCCTTTCCCTCCCTCTACCCCCTTCCCTAGATGGCAGGCAGTCTTATACATGTTAAACATGTTAAAGTATATCTTAGATACAATATATGTGTGTGGATCTGCACAGTTCTCTTGTTGCACAAGAAAAATTGGATTCTGAAGGTAAAAATAACCTAGGAAGAAAAACAAAAATGCAAGTAGTCCACATTCATTTCCCAGTGTTCCTTCTCTGGGTGTAGCTGATTCTGTCCATCATTGATCAATTGGAACTGAATTGGATCTTCTCTTTGCCGAAGATGGCCACTTCCAACAGAATATATCCTCACACAGTATTGTTGTTGAAGTGTATAACGATCTCCTGGTTCTGCTCATTTCACTTAGCATCAGTTCATGTAAGTCTCTCCAAGCCTCTCTGTATTTGTCCTGTTGGTCATTTCTTACAGAACAATAATATTCCATAACATTCATATACCACAATTTACCCAACCATTTTCCAAATGATGGGCATGCATTCAATTTCCAGTTTCTTGCTACTACACAAAGGGCTGCCACAAACATTTTTGCACATGTGGGTCCCTTTCCCTCCTTTAGGATCTCTTTGGGATACAAGCCCAATAGTAACACTGCTAGATCAAAGGGTATACACAGTTTGATAACTTTTTGAGCATAGTTCCAAATTGCTCTCCAGAATGATTAGATCCATTAACAACTCCACCAACAATGCATCAGTGTCCCAGTTTTCCCGCATCCCCTCCAACATTTATCATTATCTTTTGTCATCTTAGCCAAACTGACAGGTGTGTAGTAGTATCTCAGAGTTGTCTTAATTTGCATTTCTCTGATCAATAATGATTTGGAACACCCTTTCATATGAGTAGAAATAGTTTCAGTTTCATCATCTGAAAATTGTCATTTCCTATCCTTTGACCATTTATCAATTAGCGAATGACTTGATTTCTTATAAATTAGAATAAATTCTCTATATATTTTGGAAATGAGGCCTTTATCAGAACCTTTAACTATAAAAATGTTTGCCCAGTTTATTGCTTCCCTTCTAATCTTGTTTGCATTAGTTTTGTTTAATTTGATATAATCAAAATTTTCTATTTTGTGATCAATAATGATCTCTAGTTCTTCTTTGGTCACAAATTCCTTCCTCTTCCATAAATCTGAGAGGTAAACTATCCTATGTTTCTCTAATTTATCTATAATCTCGTTTTTAATGCCTAAATCATGAACCCATTTTGATCTTATCTTGTTGTAAGTGTTAAGTGTGAATCCATGTCTAGTTTCTGCCATGCTAATTTCCAGTTTTCCTAGCAGTTTTTGTCAAATAGTGAATTCTTATCCCAAAAGTTGGGATCTTTAGATTTGTCAAACACTAGATTGCTATAGCTATTGACTATTTTGTCCTGTGACCCTAACCTATTCCACTGATCAACTAGTCTATTTCTTAGCCAATACTAAATGGTTTTTGGTAACCTCTGCTTTATAATATAGTTTTAGATAGGTACAGCTAGGCCACCTTCATTTGATTTTTTTTTATTATTAGTTCTTAACTATAACTTAACTATAATTAGTAACAAAATTAGAATTTTGTTGAAAAAATCTGACTTTATTTGTGTGGAAAGAGTTTTGTAATTTTGCTCATATAATTCTTGACTTTCCTTTGGTAGATAGATTCCCAAATATTTTATGCTATCGACAGTTATTTTAAATGGAATTTCTCTTTGTATCTCTTGCTGTTGGGTTTTGTTGGTGATGTATAAAAATGCTGAGAATTTATGTCGATTTATTTTATATTCTGCAACTTCACTAAAGTTGTGAATTATTATCTAATAGCTTTTTAGTAGAATCTCTGGGGTCTCTAAGTATACCACCATATCATCTACAAAGAGTGATAATTTGGTTTCCTCATTACCTACTCTAATTCCTTTGATGTCTTTCTCAATTCTTATTGCCGAAGCTAGAATTTCTAATACAATATTGAATAGCAATGGTGATAGTGGGCAACCTTATTTCACTCCTGATCTTATTGGGAATGGTTCCAGTTTATCCCTATTACATATGATGCTTACTGATGGTTTTAAATAGATGCTCCTGACTATTTTAATGAAAAGTCCATTTAATCCCTACATTCTCAAATATTTTTATTAGGAATGGATGTTGGATTTTATCAAATGCTTTTTCTGTATCTATTGAGATGATCATATAGTTTTTGTTAATTTGGTTATTGATATAGTCAATTATGCTAATAGTTTTCCTAATATTGAACCAGTCCTGCGTTCCTGGTATAAATCATACTTGGTCATAGTCTATTATTCTGGGGATGATTTTGTGTAATCTTGGCCTATATTTTTTTAGCAATATAATGCACACTCAGAACACATAGGTCCTCATTAATTTATTTATCTTTAGTAATAAGCAAGATTATCTGATTAATTTAAATCAAAGTCATTTAACAAAATAACCACACAAGAAAAAGTAGCAATAAAATATTTGTTTTGTGAATATGGAAATATGTTTAGAAAAATTGCACATATTTAACCTATATTGGATTGCTTACTGTCTAGGAGGAGGGGGGAGGAGATAAGGGAGAAAAAATTGGAGCACAAGGTTTTACAAAGATGAATGCTGAAAACTATCTCTACATGTATTTGGAAAAATAAAAAGCTATTATAAAAATAAAATAAAATATTTATCCCATAAACATGGAACATACTTCCCAACAAAGACACATACTATCAATGAAAAGAGTGGATATATGTAGAGAAGATGAATATTTAAGGAACACATGTGGCTGTCAGATAGAGAGAGAGCCATTCATTCCTATACTACTGTAGGGCTATGGATGCCTTCTAGTACTGTCATCATGCTGGTACTACCAGTTCTGATCTCTTGTTGATATCTTATGTGGTATAACTTCTGCCAGAGATATTATTTCTGCCAAGTACTATTTTAAGCTAGTTCCATGATTATAGCCAGTTTATGACCCCACTTGCTACAAAATTGAGAACATTTTCTCTGTTTTTACTTTTTAACTTCAGCTGGGACTCTCTCTTTTTCAGAAGTGAAGGAATGGGTACTATAATAACATTTTTTAGATAAACTTTATTTTAGCAACTTTCTGCTAGTGCCCTTTTAGAAAAAGACAAAAACACTATAATAGTAATAAAACAAAGGGGAAAAAATCTTTGGTGACTTTTCTTCCTATGAGAATCATTATCTATTTTTCTGAGTTTGGGCATGAATGGGAATTTCTTCTTCATAAGAAGAATCTTCATCCCAAGTTTAGATAGTTGAAATGCAGAGTCATAACAATCCAACGAGCTTTAGTCTGTAAGTTTCACCAGAAGTATGCTACAGCCAATTTATATATGCTTATAAGAACCGAATGTTAAATTTTCAGTGTGCATATTTATACCCTGGAAATTGGAAAATGCTAAAAATCAAGCTTGATTTATTGTTTTGTTAATTGTCTAGATTTAAGAAAATAATGAAGCAAATGTTAACAATAGCAATTAAATTTTAAAATGCACTATGCATTTTCAGAGAGCCAGCTGTCAAATATTTACCAACATATTCCTGGGTTTAATTATATCTTTCTACTTGTCTTTTCCCTTAGTGATTAAGGCATTATCTCTCTGAGGAGTCTCTGACTTAGGGTCAGAAAGATTGCTTTTTGTAACTCTTCTGTTTACTTTTTTGTAACTCCAAGTTTAATTTCTGGTAGCTAAAAAAAATAATCACACTCAGCTTCTATTTAGAAGGTCTTCTTTCGGTAAGCTGCCAAAGGCCTTTGAAGTTCTGACTCTAGAGTTACCAATTATTTAGATTTTTTAAAAATGCATAAGAACAAAACTAAGCCCAAGGAAAAAGTTCATAGTTTTCTTCCTAACTAGATTCCTCACTACATACTTGCATTCACACATACATATAAACATGTGTGTATGCACACAAATGTACATGCATATAGGTATATATCCAACAAAATATTTCACAACTCTGAGCCTACCCCTACATTAGGATTTTTCCCCAAACTCAGTGAGGTAGAGTTCCTAAGATTCTTGGAAAGAGGAAAATCTTTCATTTTAAACATAGATAACAGTCATTTGGCCTTTGGCAAAACTTCAAACTCCCACACATTCTATATATATCATTACAAAATGACTTTGACATTCTTGCCAATAGCTTCCAGGGAGAACTCTAAATTCTCTTTTTAGCATTTTTTTTCCAGTTTAAAAAATATTCCCAGTTTCTCTAACCAATCCCTATGTGGCACAATTTCTAATCCTCTCACCTTCTTTGTCCTCCTCTTTTTTTTTTTTTTTTAAAATAACTTTTTATTGATAGAACTCATGCCAGGTAATTTTTTACAACATTATCCCTTGCATTCACTTCTGTTCCGATTTTTCCCCCCTCCCTCTACCCCCTCCCCCAGACGGCAAGCAATCCTTTACATGTTGAATAGGTTCTTTGTTCTCCTCTTATAGACAACTTGCGCATATCTTTCCTAAGGTACTGTTTAGACTAGAGATAGAAATGATACAAAGAAAAAGTACCTGCCTTCAAAAAGCTTACATATTAAAATGTCATCTCAGAGAGTAGTCTGGATCACTGAGAGGTTAAGTAATTGCCCACAGTCACACAGCTTGGATATGTCAGAGAAAAAATTTGAACTGTGCTCTTTCTGACCTCTAAAGCCAATGCTATTTTTCACAAATAAATACATTCTATACTTGGAAAGAGATTTTTCATCTTTCATGTATATACATGTTTATGTAGGTAGATCAGTTTTAAACTTAAACAAATATTTTATCTTTAAAAAATGTGGTTTCTTAACCTTAAAAAGTTTGTGTCGAATTCCTGTTTTTAAAAATTATCTATCTTCTGCACATCAATGCCAGAAACATTATGGTTGTTTTCTTTCTCTTTTCTGGTTATTATTTCCAGTTCATCATTGGACATTTCCATTTTTATTTTTCTTTCTTTGCGCTTTGTGGTCCAACAATCACATCTTTTTTGCTTTCTCTCTACCCTTCCATTTTTAGCTCAAAGCAAACCTGATGTGATCAGTAAGTTTCCAGTCCTTCATTATATGTACTCCATCCCTGGCCAAGAGTCCATCATTCCTACACCTTAAACTGTGGTCCAGAAAGCCAAATCCTGTTCTCCAACATAATCTTCTTAGCCACCTGTTCACTTCCCATATCTGCTTTTCTCCTTTAAAGAGAAGCAATGATTTTTCTTCAATCAGCTTCAGAGATGAAAACACCACCTGCGCCACCAAATCCTTCAGTTTCCTGCTGAGGCCTTTGTAATCCCTGGAGATTATTTCCATGCACACAGCTCTTTCCTAGAGTTTCCTCTGCAGTCACATAGGGACTCAGTCACCAAAGAACAGTCTTTTTGTTATTCCCACATACCCCAAGACCATATTTCCAACTCTACCTTTCTCTGGAGTTACCTTTGTAGAGATTTTTTTCTTTTCCCTAATAATAAGGAAAAGCAGGTTATAAACATCAACTTTATTCGCAGTATGACTTGTGCTGTACCCAAACTAGCCAGACTTCCAAATCTATTTGGCAGAATTTTAAGTGTCTCCATCATTGGGTCTTCAGTTTATTTCCTTAAGATACTAAGGTAACTTATACAAATCAAAAACATGAAAAATACCTCAACAACTATCATAGATATATTCTCTTAGATTCATAGACTGATCTGATTGCTAATATTATAGCAGGGGTTTTTTAAGTTGGGAAAATCAAGGATGTTATTTTCTTAGTTGAAATAAGAATATGATGAGAGAATAAAGAGCTACTAGGAAATGTTCAAGAAAAATTATATTTATTTAGTGGTTTAAAAAAAAATCTGTTTAACATATGAATCATAGATTGTTGCTTTGTTTTTTGCCAATATGAAACCCCAAGAAGCAGCAAATGGAATATTTACTTAATATGACACCTCAAGATAGGTACAAGTCACATTACTGTTTCAAACAGAGAAGATCCTGGTTCAAACAGATATGATTTCCTGTTTCAGGAAATCATAAACATAAATAAGCTTATAGAAGATAATTGATAATTGATAAGATTGTATTGGGATACGATTGTAGAGAATTTCTACACTGTCCTTTTTTGGTGTTGCTAACCCTAAAGGGAATTATGTGTTGATAATGATAGCTCAAGCTAAGGAATTCATACAATTAATCCTTTGCTTGAAAAATATAAATAATGCTACTTGTTTTTTTGTAATTATGTTCTCTGGTTTTAATGTGACAACTACATTATTCTTTTATTTTTGCACTTCAGGTGTGGAAAGCTTTATTATCCAGGTAATCATAAGGCTATACAATATTCTGTTTTGAAGGGTTTTTTATCCATCTATTTTGTGGGATACTGAAAGTGAGACTTGTTTTCAGAAAGATTCTATGTCCACTTTCTTTTACTAAGTGAAAAGCATGCCAAGAATCTTCAATTTTTGAGGGCTTTAACATAAGAGACTCTTTAGAGTCTCCCAAAAAGTTTTTTTTGACTAGTACAATGGAATGATGATTGTATTTGGAATCAGGAAACTGGAGCCAACCTAATATAATAGCTAGGATATGATTTTCTGGTGTCCAGAAGACCTGTGTTCAAATCTCCACTCATTTACTTACTATGTAACAACCCTGGGCAATTCAATGAATTGTCCCACCTTAACCTTCCTCATTCAGAAAATGAAAAGGTTTGGATTCAATGGTCTCTAAAGTCTCTTACAGCTCTAAATCTATGAAATTAGAACTTAGAGTTGAATCCTTGCCCTCCTGTTTATTACCCATGAGACTAAGCAAATGATTTAAATGCTCTAGGGCTCAGTTTTCTCATCTACAAAATGAGAGAGTTTCTAGCTATAAATTTTGGTCCTGTGAAATGCTACCTTCTCACAATTCTTTCCCTGACTCCTGAAATTTGAAGAAGTATCTCTTTTCTATGGAAATTGTCTATTTTCTGTGAACCATCATAACAGATCTTATTATACTATCTTTCCCTCAAAACCACCCTTCTTTCAAATTTTCCTGTCTATGAAAAGAGCACAACTTTCCCTTCAAGTCACTCAGGTTCACAACCTTGCTATTACCTGTTGTTGCTGTTGTTGTTGTTTAAGATTGGGTATTCACATTTCATTTAAGCAGGAAGTGCAGAAGCTGCTCACAGGCCTAGTCATATTCTAATCAGCTTTCTTACCTGCTCAGTCTCTTACCTGTACCAGTTTGTTTCTAAGTCGACAGGATGTTGGCAATGGATAGAGTATTGGATTTAGAGTCAAGAAGGCCTGAATTCAAATCCTGCTTCATGACTTACTATCTATGTACCCTGGCAAGTCATTTAAACTCTGCTTCAGTTTCCTCATATCTAAAATGACAATGATGATAACAGTATCTACCTCTCAGGGTTATTATGAAGATCAAATGAGGTAAAATTTGTACAGCACTTTGCAAATCTTAAAGTGATATAAAAATGCTAGCTATTATAACTATTAATGCCATGCTTAGAGCAAATATTCAATCCACTTAACTTTCTGCAGCTCAAAACTCTTGAGTTCAAGAAATCTGCAAATCTCAGCCTCTCCAGTAGCAGGATTACAAGTCTGTGCCACCACACTGGGCTCTTAGTATCATCTTTCACTCTTCACTCTCTCACTTATCCAATCAATTGGTAAATCTTACTGCTTCTCCCTCCATATCTCTTGATTTATTCTCTTCTCTTGACTCATACAACCATACCATACATCAAGGTCTCATCATATCTCACTGGTCTCTCTGCATCAAGTCTCTTCTCGTTCCAGTCCAACTAACACAAAACTGCCTAAATGATTTTCCTAAAGGATGTGTCTGATCCTATCATTCCCTTATTCAATAAACTCCAATGGCTACCCTGAGGTCAAATATTTCGCCTTCTATTTCATTTTTGTTTGCTTTCTATTTTAATTTGTTTTACAATTATAATATAAATATGTACAATAATTATGTGTGTATGAAATAATAATTACTTTACTATAAATAAGTACATATGCATCTATTGGTCGTGTATGATCAAAAGTTTCTTTCTGATAGGGCACATGGTCAAAAAAGTCTCCCTTAACTCCCAACATTGCCAATCACTTGAAAAGTAACATATAATATAATGGTAAGTCACAAAATTTCTTCCACTGATACTCCAGGAAAGAAGGCTTTTGGTACTTCTGAAGTGATGGCTTAGTATTTTCAGAGCAGCTCCACACTTTCTTGATTGTATGAATAAGGATAACATTGTTCACTTTGAAGAGATAAGCACTGACTGACTATTGGGAGATTTTCTCATTAAAATCCTACCAGAATAGAATTGAAGGTAAGAGTGTATTTGCTCAGATCTTTTAACAGATCTGACTGTTATCCACTCTCATAGAAGTTGTCCATAGACCTTTTAGGGGAGTGCTAATTTGTCAGCCATGAAGCTGTGCTTCTTTTAGAGTATCTTTCTCCCCACATAGGCTAGCAATTACCCTACATGAGATCAGAATAAAAAGGAAATGATGAATTTACATCAGGTAAACAACATATTGGGCAGTTGGGTGGTTCAATAGATAGAGCTAGGCCTGAAGTCAAGAAGCCCCAGCTTCCTGAGTTCAAATCTGGCCTCCGACACTAACTAGTGTGTGACCTTGAGCAAGTTACTTAACCCTTTCTGCCTCACTTTCCTCATCTGTAAAATAAGCTGGAGAAGGAAATGGCAACCACAAGCAAGATGATCAGAGTTGAAGGCTGACAATGTCTACCATGTTCTATTTGAAAATAACCTTAAGATGTTTCTTTTTCCCTATAACTGGGCTCTAGCTAACTAGATATAGATAGATTCACTGATGTTAGGGAATTATGGACCCCTGTCTATGATGAAGGAATGGGACTACTAGTTTTCTAAAAGATTCTGGATGAAGATGCAGTAGAAAGGAAACTATATAGAGATCTTCAAAATATCATGACTTTCTTATGGAAGAAAAAAATCTTCAAATTTTGATAGATTCATGGGAAACATTTCAAAGAGATGAAATCTGGCTAAGAAAAGCTTTTAAGGAAAATGATATCACACAAGAATAATACATAACAAAAGAAGAAAAATACATTAATGATCTGTTCTTTCATTGATCCTTTAGCAAAATGAATAGCAAACTACCTATAATTTAAGTATTAGAGTGATACCTGCAGTTTAGAAAAATTAAAGAATTACCCATGGTGCCACAACCAATAAAGTATCAAAGACAGGATTTGAACTCAGATTTTCTCCTGATTCCAAATAAGAGATTCTATCCATTATGCTTCCCACTTCCTCTCCAATAATTTTAAAATAATGGTTATATAATGCATTAAGGTTTGCAGAGCATTTTCCTCACAAAAATGCTTAGTGATAGATGTTACAAATGTTGTATTTTATTGAGGGTAAGCGATTTGCCAGTGGTCATATTGCTAGCAAGTGTCAGAACTGAAATCTGGCACAAGTTTTCCTGATTTCAAATATTGATATACAACATACAATTACTATTATCTTCATTTTACCAATAAAAAAAAAAAGTCTGAGAGAGGATAAGTGACTTGTCTGAGATCATACAATTAAGCGGTAGAGTCAGAATCTGAACTTAGGCTTTCTGAGTTCAGGGCCAGATTTTTTTTTGCTTTCTGTGCTGCCTTTCATAGGAGGGGCAGATTATTGTTGTTAGGCAGAGGTTGTATTCATCATTTGTTTTCAAAAAGGATCATAACATCAAGGAGGTGATGCCATGACATGCTATTTGGAAAAATAGGTAAAGAAGGAGTACTGCCAAATTCCTTCTATGACACAAATATTGGACTGATACCTAAACCAGAAGAATCAAAACAAAGAAAGAAAATTACAGATCAATCTCCCTAATGAATATTGATGCAAAAATTTTAAATAAAATGTTAGCAAAGAAATTACAGCAACTAATCATCAGGATAATACACTATGACTAAGTGGAATAAAACAATTAATGGTAATATCAATAACAAAACCAACATATCAAGCCATATATATAGGCCATATCAATAACAAAACCAACAGAAATCATACGATAATCTCAATGAATGCAGAAAAAACTTTTGGCAAAATACAGTACCCATTCTTATTAAAAAAAAAAAAAAAAAACAATACTAGAGAGCATAGGGATAAAGAGAGCTTTCCTTAAAATAACAAGCAGCATCTAATTAAATTAAGGTCTTCAACTGGATTCAGTTTGACTGAGGCCACAACCATTCAGTGATTAAGGCTAGATAGTAATTGAACAACTCTTTCCTAGATGACACATTTTTGTATCATGAATCTCTTTGATAGTTTGGGGAAACCTATGTACCTCTCTTCAGGATAATACTTTTAATGCATAAAATACATGGGATTATAAAGAAAACAATAATATTGAAATAGTTGCCAAAATATATTTTATAAATTCAAAACCCCAAGGTTAAAATCCTTGACTTTCTTATAGAGTTTTTGTATTAACTATATGGACTAGGTAGTTCTGGTTTTCCTTTCCTTCTACACATTGCCTTGTAACTGCAAGTCCAAAGAAACGTGATCCTTTCCACCATCTGAAAGAACAAGGCAATTGTTTCAGTTTTCCATATTCTAGCACTCTGGCATTCTTTGCCTACATCCCTAAATAATTACATGGGATGAATCAAGCCTTAGGAAACCTTACAACAACATCTCTGTTAATATATTTTTATTCATATGAGATACAGACACAATTATTTACATGGATTCAAAGCCTTATTTTCTTTTTTCCCAAAGATGCAATGGACTATTACAAGGCCAGCATTTATGTTTAGAGGAAAAGGAAAGGATTAACCCTATCCTTGTCTTCTAATTCTATGCACAGAATGCATGGACCTCTGAAATTATAGTGTGTCCCCTTGAATATTTAGATGGCAAAGCAGAGAAGATGAGAACTGAAAAGAACCTATGATGTGAAGACTGTATTTCCATTTTGAAGGGGGTACAAAGTAGAGGGTGAAATCTAATGTATCCTTTGAGCATATGTTAGAAATTAAAGGTACTTCAGAGGGACTGTAGGGACTGAATGTGGATCACAGCATAGTATTTTCACTTCTTTTGTTGTTGTTTGCTTGTTTTTTTCTTTCTCATTTTTTCCCCTTTTGATCTGATTTTTCTTGTGCAGCATGAAAAATGTGGAAATATGTTTAGAAGAATTCCACATTTAACTTATATTGGATTACTTCTGTCAGGAATGAGGGGAGGGGAAGGAAGAAAAAAAAATTTGGAACAAAAGATTTTGCAAGGACGAATGTTGAAAACTATTTTTGCATGTATTTTGAAAAATAAAAACCTATTATTTTTTTAAAAAGAAGCTAAAGGCACAAATTCTCCAGTTTAAAGTGATGTCATCTGATACATCCAGAAATATTCAGACCTTTTATAATGTATTAGCTATCTTGAGTTTTAGCTTTAAATTCAATGCTGGCCATAAGTCAGATAAATTTTATCCCCTTTCCATGTAGAGGAATTCAAAGATGAAATCATCAGTATTACCAATTTGCTAAAAGTTGAATGCATTCCATGTTCAATATTTTTTTAATAACTACAGTAAATAATAGGCCATCTTGAAGTATAATAAATGATCACTTCTAAATTTTAATGATAACTAGGCTTAGTTATGACTCTTCCAATAGCAATAGCCAATTAAAAAAAAGATCATACCTTCAATATATACATATCATTTTTAAGATGATAAAGTTCTGGATTGAGTCCATTCATTTAATTTATGGAAGCATGAAAGCAATTCTTGGTAATTTTTTATGATTTTTATAATTCTGATTCTCAAGAACTATACTGTGTTTTTTTCATTATCCCCATCTCCCAATTTCCATTTCTGAATGTACTCTAATATTTTCTTTTATTCATTTCATTATTGACCAGTTTTTTAAATAAATTCACTTGTTGAAGAACCCAGATAGAAATATAGATTTTCATCTATCAAATAATCTTCCAACTCAGAGATTATTAAATCACTCTATTTCAGATGATAACCCTGTTTACTTCAAAGTTACTAATGAGAATAAATCATTAAGTGACCTTTAAAAAGTAATAGATATGGAAATGACATACTTAGAATTCTGATTGTGTTGCTTTTCTGTTATTTGCATACTATAAAGTAATTTGCATTCTGGTATGTTTGAAAATTCCTATAATAATATTCCTCTATTTTTTTTTCTATTTCCAATATTGTTTTTACATTGTAAATAAAAATGTGCATTTTATTTGTAGTCTAAAAATATGTATCTTATCTTTTATGCAAAAGAATATGTAGAAATATCATCAGCCAACATTTGGAAGAAAATCTCTAGACAGTATACTATTAGCACCTTCTTGGTTATTTTAGCTCAGCCCATTTGAAATTTCCAAGTGCTTTTAATTTTCCTTTATGTTTTCTCATTATAATTGTCTTAATAAATCAGAGGGAAATTCTCAGACACAGAATTTGCAATTCACTGTCTATATATATATATATGTTGGTTCACTGGCTAAGTCACTTAGGAAAAAGAAATCTATTTTAGTCATCTTTTTGTACCTTTAGGAAAATTGTCAATGCCTTGAATTTTGGAAGAGGATATAAAAAAGAATTTGGTTTATTTTTATAACAAACATCATGTTGAGAAAAAAAATGACATAGTAGATAGGGAGCCAGATTTGGAGTCACAAGATCATGGATATAATGCTGAAAGGGATGTTATATCTAATCCAACTTCCTCATTTATAGATAACAAATCTTATTGTACCAGTTTCCTTTTATTGTCCTGCCTCAGTTTCCCTAAATTGTTCTGCCTCAGCTCCTTGAATTGTTCTGCCTCAATCCTCAGTCCTCATGGTTGCAACCCTCCTTTCCTGTTCATTAGGACTAAGATAATTAGAGTTGTGGAGATCTGGCCACTTTGATATTCCAAAAGAATCATAAACTATAAATGTATAATCTCAGATAAGGAAAGATCTTCTAGGTTAGACATACTGGCTCCTAAGTCCTCCTAAGTTATCAGAATTTATGATCTTCATCCCCCATCCTGTCAGAACCGTATTGATGGTCTGTTTCTGGAAATTCCTTTTATGGGTCACAACTCTGAACTTGAAACAAAGGATTCTTACAAGGTACTAAGTCAGTGGAATTGATAGAGACAATAGTTATTTAATTTAGCATGGTTCAGTATGATTGATTTAATCCTACAAGGAGATGTTATGGGCCAGAACTTGAAACAAGGTACTAAGTGGAATTACTAAGTGGAATTGAGGAGACAGTGGTTAAATCTAGTTTAGTATTGATTTAATCCTACAACAAATAATGATTTCCTAGTGATATAATGATTGCTGTATACTCAATGTATAGCATATAAGCAAGAAGCTCTCAGGGCCAGGAGGGACAAGCACACTAGAAGCTCTCAGAGGCCGAGACAGATTCATTCCATCGTCCACCTTTGTGATGGCTGGAGGCTGAAGCACAAACCTTTGGAGTTGGAGAGATTCAGAAGCCAGAGAAGGCAGGTGGGAGCTCAAGCTCTCGGAACCAAGGAAAGAGATAGGCCTTCAGAAAAACTAGTCAAGTCTCAAGTGAAGGAGACAAGACTTTGAAGGAGACAAAAAAGGATTTGGACTTTTAACTCCTGGCTACTCATGTGGTGATTACTGAACTGAAACGAAGGCTGCTCCCAGAGACCCCAAGAAAATCTTAACAGAACAAATTGTCTTGCACACCAATGCTTGGACTCCACCCTTTGCCTTTGTCTCCCCTGATCTTGAAGTCACATAAATAAAAATCATTGGAATCTCACATTCACTGCTGAATGATTTAAGACATCAGCCCTGGGATAAAAATGGACCCTTTGGTCCCAGAAAATCTCTCCCTCTCAGAAATCCAAATAAAATATTAAAAACTCTCTAATCTCTATCTTGCCTCAGTTTCTCCAGCATTACAATCTGAGGTTCAGAGAAATGAAATGTCTTTCCTAAAGTCACAGAGGTAGTAAGTGATAGATCAGAGACTCAAATCCAGGTTCTGAAATTTCAAAGCCAACACTCTTCCCACACTCTTTTATACCATGGTGTCCCCTCAAGAGTTAAAAAGATCTGATTTCAAGTCCATCCTCTGACACATACTAGTTGTCTAACTATTGATGAGTCACTTAACCTCTTAGTTGAGAAAAGAAAAACTCAGGAAGGACATGCTACCTGCAAGTACAGACAATTCTCACTTTATGTAAATTTGCATTACACAAAATTCAGCTTTATATAAAAATTTTAAAAGGCATGGGAAGATAGAACAGTAACATATATGAAGAAAGTTTTGGGGAAAAAACAAGTGCCCACAATCCATTCCCAATTTTTTGTGGATTTGATAAAAGGAAGGGTTCAAAAAAGTGAGTAAAGAGATTGCAAATTAGCAGAAGCAGAACTAGAAATGGATGAGAATGATATGGAAGAGCTGATTGAGTCTCACGAAAAGAATTGTCAAATGAGGATCTGACTGAGCTGTTTATTGCAAAGATTGCAGAAAAAAAGGGAAATTTCAGAACCCGAGCTTAAACCAAAAAGATTCACAACAGTTGACAAAAGCACTCCTTCATTTGAATGAATTTTTTCCTTATATTGAAAAGATAGATCCAAATACTTTAAGTTCAAGAACTAACTGAGAATGATATTGCCAGCTATCATCAGATATATGAAGGGGAAAAGAAAGCCACTATCCAAACATCTCTTAATAGTTTCATTTTAAAAAAAAATTGCACAGCCAATCACCAGTGAAAAAAGTTAGGTGCAGTGGATGGGAAAGGGGCAACATACTGCACATCTAAGTTAACTTTATTGTTTACTGTTATCATTAATTTTACTTTTCATTTCATAATTCCATTTATTATCATGACTTAGTATTTAACATCTGCATTTCAGTTCATTTTATGTTTTACAGAAAGGTATTATTTTGTGTATGCCTTTGTTTTATAGGCTAAGTGAAAGGATTAGGTAGGAACAATTTTGCATTACATAAAAGTAGGGCCAAAGATTCACTTATGTTAAAGCAAGAACTGTGTGTAATAATAGCAAAATACAAATATGATTTTGTTTTGAGCCTTACAAAGACCCTATGAGGTAAAGGTTATTATTATCCTTATTTTATAGATTAAAAAGGAAGACAGAAGATAAGTGTCTAGTCCAAAGTAACACAACTAGTATCAGAGGGAGGAATGAAGCTTATACTAAACTTAGTACTCAATTCTTTAAACCACATGTATTTGAAGAACTATCATGTAGAAAGAAATGATACTTGTTCTTTTTGGCTCAAAGAGTGTCAGCAGCATAGGGGCAACAGGTGAAAGTTGCAGAAATGATTTATTTAGGTTTAATGTCTAGAAAAAGCTTTCTACCACTTAGAGCTACCCTTCTCCCTCAATAGAATGGGCTTTCTCAAGAGAGAGTGCCTTTACTCTCTGCTTTTACTCTCTTTGGATATCTTCAAGAATGACCACTTTCTATGAGTGCCATAACAAGGATGCTTCTCAGGACAGGATACCTATCAACTATTATTATTATAATCATGATACTTTTTCAGGTTATAAAATCTTGACCAACTCTAAAATTCTATTATTCTGTGATTCTCAATGCCCCAGGAAACTCTCTCAGGCTGCAAGTTACAGAAAAGTTGTTGATTTGCATCAGTAACAGTAGCTTTCATACCAATGACTTCACAGGTCCAGAGCAAAAAAAAAATCTTTTTGAGGAAAATTAGTGTACTGATATACAAAAGTTGGGTATGTTTTGGAATCATTCTCTACCATTAGTTGCATTCAGTTACTATTCTTTTCTATTCCAGTACCTTGTTTTTGTACAAAGGTAATCTTAGGTTCTCAAAGTTATGGTAGCCAAACATAAATTCTAATAGGTTTTACCATTCTAGAAAGATCCAGATAATAAAAGTCTGCTGTCCAGGGCCAACATTACTAAAGAGTAAGAGAGACTATGTTGGCCATTAGGTAATACATTATGTGCACAGGACAAAGTTGGGAAAAGTGGCTAGACTAAATCAAAAAGACCAAGGAAATCTCTGCAAAAATCCACAAAATTGTGAAATTACTGAAGGATGATTTACTAGGATTTTTTTTTTATTGGTAATTAATATTTATATAGTGATCAAGGTCTGTTCAACAATTTATACACATTATCTTACATAAACTCCATAGCAATTTAGGAGGTAGGTACTACAGGTATTGTCAGCATTTTATATATTTTATAAATAAGGAAACTGAATATTTAAATAACATGCCCACCCATTATCACAAAACATCAGTTTTTCTGATTCCAAGTCTCTATCCACTCTATCAATTCACAAAGTACAGGTAATCAAAGAGGAAATAGAGAATGTAATGCAAGGAGAAATATTTAATCTCATACATATTGGTGACACTTGATGGGATGGGAGTCAGGCACTAAAGTTTGATGACGACATCCTCAACTCTTTCCTCTTCCTCACCTTACCAATTCAATTAGTAGCCAAATCTTGTCAACTCTTCCTTCACAACATCTAACAAATGTTTCCTTCTCTTTCTTCACACAGCCATTACTATCGTCCTGGTCTTTATTGTTTCTTGCCTGGGCTATTATTGCATTACTTTCCTAACTGTGTCCCTCTCTGCAGTTTTCTGTCCTCAACAATCTATTCTTAACTGTCATCAAAATGACATCATATAGCATAGCTCTGACCACACCATTCTGCTGTTCAAAAAGCTCCAAGGGCTCCATATTACCTCTGGAATCAAACACAAATTCTTTTATATGACATTTAAAATCTTTTACAACTTGTAACCAACCTACCTTTCTAACCTCATTAATCCCCTTCATATATTCTATGAAGTAATCAAATTGCCCTTATTTCTGTTCTTCATCCATGACATCTTCTTTTTGGTCTTTGTACCTTTGTATACATTGTTCCCCAATGTACTCCCTCCTCATCTCTGGCTCTTAGAATGCTGAGTATTTCTCAAGCTCAGCTCAAATGAATTCTTCTATGCAAGGTCTTATCTTTTTTTGTTTGTTTGTTTGTTTGTTTTTTTAGCTTTTTATTGACAGAACATATGCATGGGTAATTTTTCAACATTGTCCCTTGTACTCACTTCTGTAATAGGATTTCTTAAGGAAGAATAAAAATCAAGAGAATGGGGGGAAATTTCAGATGACATTGCTACCTAAATCTAAGGAATATTAAAAACTATTGATCCATATACTCACTTTCTCTTTATGAAGTCTCTATAAGGATGATATATTTACCAAGTTGTCCCTGAAGAAATTATGAGAAGAAAATAAACAGGCTTTTGCAAATAATTCTCAATAGTATTTCACATATATACAGTCACATAATTGAATAAAAGGTGAAAAGAATATAAGATCTCACTAAGTTTGTTGTTTGCAAATAACAGAAGAGTATTGGAACAAATCAGTTTAAAAGGCTCTATTCCAACAAGTCTTTTATGCTTACATAACGGTCAGACAAGTTTTTTTAATCTGCCATTTTGTTCAGTGGCTCTCTAATTATTAAAAATAAAAGGAGATATAAAGTAGGAATAAATATGTATGACAAAGATATTTTCTATTTCTCTCTTGAGCAAGGTCTAAATGAAAGAGAAATTCCTTATAGATCAGGTAACCTTAATATTTGTGCCATGGACCCTTTTCAGAATAAATTCATTTTAACTGCATAAAATACTATATGTAAGACAAGGGAAGCCAATTATATTGAAAGGCAGTTATCAAAAAAAAAATTTTAAACAAGTTCACAGATCCTAGGTTAAAACCCCTATTATTGATGGTGGGATGCTATAGATGCTTCTATAAGTAGGTAATATTGTGCTGCTTGTGTCCAACTACAAAATATTATGGACTTCAGAGCTATAATTATTTAAAGGATAGTTACACCTAGCAATCCATGCCAGAGAAATTAAACAGACAAAAAATGCCCATTAAACAGATGATTACATGCAATTGGATAGCTAGTTCATTGATTTTGTACACTAGTATATGAATTCAGTACAGACAATACAAAGGAACAATGAATTAGACTTAGTTGTGAATAGAAGGAACAGAGTAGGGGGGTTGTTTTTGGAAAATTAAGTACTTTTATGAATCCCAAGTGTGTATTTCAAAGACCCATCTTTTCCATGCAAATATTCTTCAAGTGATTCTCCATGATTGTGTATCTTAGAATATTACAGTTCCTGTGGTCTTAAAGATGAAGGTGGTAAGGGAGAGGGAGAAACATGGTAGATACTAATAAATAAAAGCCTATTTCCAATTGTGACCTACTCTAAAAAATGGTATAAAGATATATCACTGTAGAAATGTATGACTAGAAAGTGGAGTGGGCCCATCTAGGGTTACTGAGGGATAATAGATTAATACCCCAAATACCCCATTGGGACTCTTAAAATGGAAAATACCTAGAAGACAACTTTCTGGCACCTATGAAGGACCTATGAAAAATCATGGACAAAAATTATGCAGAATGAAAAAGCATAGATAAACACTGACAGAGGGACTATGCACAATCTTTTAGAACTTGATGTATTATTGTATTGCCTTCTAGACTTTAAAAAGTGATGGAGAAAACATGCAGATTGAACTTAAAAGTATATTTTGTAAACATTTTTTCTCAGAGTTGTTAAACACTTATCAACACACTCCTGTGATCTGATATTTTGACTGATATATATCAATGTGATATGGATTACTTCAACTTATCATGTATATTATATATAGGAACTATCTCAGTGTACTATATCTCTGAAGTCTGGGCATTATACAATTTTCATCTGCTTTGTTTTTCTAGTCTACAAACTTAAACTAATCTCTTTCACATTTGTAAACTTGAAATTTTAGCTATATCTGGTGCATTCTGTATCTCTTTGCATATGTAGAAGGAGAATACTAATTGATGGAGAGAATGATGACCTTGGTGAAAGGCAGAGTTGATGCATGGTACCCTTTGAGCCAAAATTTCTTGGCAGAAGACATTTGTGATTGCATACATTCTTCAAGATAGACTTTAAGAAGGTAGGGATATGAGAGGGGAGGGGAAGAAAAGGAAAAGTAGAGGAAGGAAGTAGATAAGAAGGGAAGGAAGAGGAGGGAAGGAAAGAAAACGGGAAAGATTTTGAAAACTGAAGATATAGAAGCAGTCAACTCCATATGTTGCTCAATTGCCAGTTTGTCTTTCTAGAGACTTTGGATAAATTATTTCCCTTTAAGTAAAATCGGGGTCTGAGTCTCTCTCTCTCTCTCTCTCTCTCTCCCTCCCTCTCTCAATTTGAGTTGAGATCTTAGATTGCTTCCATTAGAACTCATTCATTCTCAATGAATCTTCATCAACTACTACAATTTCTGATTACTTTTAATTAAAAAAAAAATTTATTCTTTTTTTTTTTTTTTTTTTTTTTGCTATTTGTGATATTTTTTAAATAAAAACCTGTATTTGGCAAAAGGACCAAATCCTCAAATTTAGATAGAGTTGTTACCAATTTAAGTCTATAGAAAGTGGGAACAATGACAGAACAGGTTTGAGTTGGTTATATTACCAGGGAATGTGAAATGTCCCAACATATCAATTAGGTTTTTGTCCCTAAGATTGCTTTGAGGCTCCCTCCATCTAGGCCAAAGTTATTACACACATGGAAGAATCTAGTACCTTCATAGCTTAAGACCTATGGAGA
Organism: Antechinus flavipes; assembly: GCF_016432865.1. Lineage (NCBI taxonomy): Eukaryota > Metazoa > Chordata > Mammalia > Dasyuromorphia > Dasyuridae > Antechinus > Antechinus flavipes. The sequence continues at coordinate 547,826,017 of NC_067399.1, forward strand.
AGCATCCAAGCAAGCAGACCTTTGCAACCAACATTAAAAGAAGTTATCTCTTGTGGAGAAGGGATTTATTATTCTTCCCAACAACCACCATCGATTAAATACTACAGATAGGCAGGTAAATTCAAGAGTCCTAGGACCAGCAGAACCCCTAAGACTATCAGGCCTCCTTCTACCTTGTCTCCCATAGCCAGGGATATAGTAAGACTCAAATGAAACAACATATATAGAACCCTTTGCAAATATTTAAGTACTAAATAAATATTAATCATTATTATTATTACTATTAGTCTACACCTAACCAGGCCTTGATGATGACTTCATTCCCTAAACCTTTTGCTATGCTACTGCTGAGTTCAAATAATATTTATAGAATAATACAGAATATGCTGATAAATCATTTAACACTCATACTCTCCAGAACAAGAAAAAAAAAGTATAGCTGAAAATCTTTACATTTAATCTGTATTGTTTGCATTTTCATAAGTCAAGACAATCAACAAAACAATAAATCAAAGATTGATTTTTGTGGATTTCTGAGGGCAAATGCATACAGAAAAACAATAGATACTTGGAAGACCGAGCATATTACAACACAACCTAGGCCATACTAATAGTCCAAAGAAGAAACCCTTATGCCTTTGCCAACTGACTACTTCTTCTCTACTAGTATAACATTTTTATTGATCTTAGTAGTTACTGAAGATCTAAAAATTAAGGTTCTCAGTGTCAAAGTCCCTCATGTTGATAAATAGTTCAACATCAGAAATAAATGACTTTATTAAATAAATTAATTATTAATTAAAGATGTTTTACTATATGATTTTTCATTGTACCTTAAAGTCCACAAAGCTTTTTCAGCTTACTTGCAGCTTTTTAGAATGAATTTCTTGAGATCACAGGTTATACTATTTTTCTCTTTGGATCCCTACTGTTTAGATAGCAGAGAGGATACACATAGGCAGTAAACAAACTTAGTAAAATATAGTAAATATTTAGTAAACATAGCAAAAGCTTAGTAAATTCATAGTAAATATATAGTAAACATTTAATAAAGGATTTTCATTCATTTCATTTATCTATTAATGAATGATTAAAAAAAAAAAAAAACTCATCCACCTCTTTATTTGTTTATCCAAAGAGAACCTGTGAAATATCCTTTTATTACTTCACTTCCTTTTGTCTTCTGGTTTAATTTATATTGAGAATTTCAAATTTATATTGAGATTGATATTATTCAGTTCCTACGGTAAAATGCCCATCTATTACTCAACTGGAAAAGAACCTTATGTTAAGAAAGCCATACTGAAGTTAATTTTTATATTAAAAATGTTTTAATTTTTTGTTCCCTTTTAAACCATTCTATCATCATAAATGCAGAATATATTCTAAAGCATAGCAATATCAAAGAAGTAAATAGTCTTAGCCAAATGTGTTCCCTAAAAGTGTCTCACTGCTATTTTACTTTGTTTATAACTACTAACTCATGGATATTACATTTATGAAAGAAGGCATTCTTAGGGGAGGATTATTTTGTAGCTACTTTTCTTACTATATCATCTTGGTAAATGCCCGTGCAAAGAGCTAATTTTGTCTGCTGACTGATGGGGGAGAGAACTCATGAGCTATAGTTTTAGCCTGTAAGGCCTTAAAGCAGTAGCTACCCTTTTCTATATAATCTATGTCTAAATGCAACCTGGAGGAAATGATTCATAGGAAATACTATAACTATAAAGAAAATCTGTTTCTTTTCATATCTATTTGTTGTCCTTTCAGTTCATCCATAAAAGTATCAGAATGATCTGATTTAACTATACCTTTTATTCTTTATAAATTTCTTTTCTTCTCAGTTTTTTTTCCTTAAACCAAGACTATATATTAAAGTTAGACTAATTATATTCATGCAGCTAGAGAATCTAAGAACTGTGAATTCTTAAGCACCTTATAACCCCATTACTGTTACTTTACTATTTTCAATATGGTGGCAGGAAGAAATAACAGAAAACTAAATAGAATATTTGTGTCCATTTCAAAATGGTATGACCACAATTCCCTCTTTTACCTCCCCTTCCTTCAATCAATCATTAGTTAGTAACCAGTCTTCTGATGAAAAATTTCTTTGAATTTAGCTACGTTGGTCCTAAGAAATCAGACATTTAATCAAAGACTTTGCACTTTAGTAATTCTTAAACCTGATTTAGATAACTAGCATAACTTTTGAAGAATCAATGTTATCTCCATGCAGTTCCACCAAAGAAACATTGGTGTGGTACTTTTGTGGGAGAAACATTTTGTTATGTTGGGGGAAAGAATGGAAATTATTTTTAACTAAAATAAGAACCCAGAGAAGCTGTGGTCGGCATTGGGTAATAGAGTTTTAATGTATTTCTCCTGTCGGGTTGGTGTATTTGTGTGATAATTTTATGTGACAGTGTAATTAAATTGTAAAACAATTCCCATTTCCTATGTATTTTATCTATTTATCATAATTTATTTCTTTACTTTTTTCTGCAATAAATATTATTGTAAGGAGAGTTAAATAAGTTAAACCAATGCAATTACTTTTACCAGCTAAAATTAACTTCATATATCAATTTACACTGCTTTATACAAAGTACCTACTACTTTCTCTGTACAAATAAATGTGTTTGTTGTGGTATATTTATGATGTCACAGTGGTTTCTGTGTTTGCATTCCTTTTGAATAATGATCTGTATATTAAAACTTGACATTTTAACAGTATTTTCAAACAATTTCATTCATTATCAAATAACCATTTATTACACGATGGCAATTTCATACCATTTACTGAACCTTTTAGACATTCCTAAACAATGATTTATCAACCAATGTACAAATTTTAATGCTTATCACAGCAAATGTAGAAAGTAACATTAAGTAGTGATTTGACAACAGATAACTAAATTATTTTTCTTTTTTAATCTTGATGAGTCATGGTCAGTAATAGTTGGTTTGTCAGTTTATAAATGCACTGGAAATTAAGAAAAGTAGATTAGATTGCAGTTATCTTCATATATGTTTTTTTAAAGTTAATTATAAAATCCACAGGGATATAAACCACATAACTCAAAGTGGTATTTTTAAAATAATGTTTTCACTGTTTGAATGCTGGCCTACTAGCATTTCTTTCCCAGTTTCCCCAAAGGTGGTGGGGAGTAGAGCTAGAGGAAAATTCTGATAAAAAATTACTTATCTGGATAGCAAAGCTGGAACTGTCATTTTTTTCCCCTGAACCAGACAGAACGTGTGGTATGAAAAGACTAGCTACTTATCATAATCCTATCATCTCACAACACACAGTTTATTTTAATCCAAATGAGGTATAACTATCACATTTTCATAAGAATACAGCACAAAAGATTCACTCTTAGGTAGTTTTATTGGAGGAAAAATCTGAATTTCTCCTTTAAATGGAATGTTCCATGGCATGATAGGGTTGCACACTTGATTAAGTCTCATATGGACCTCATATAGAATTATATTGAGTGAAACCTGATGTCTAAAACCAAAACCAAAACAATACCACCTTCCTTTTGCTCAAAACACCAAATCTTTGAAAGTACCATTGATGAGGTTTAGATTTAGGGAACCAAAATGAAATTAGGGTTTCTAGTGGTCAGGGAGTTAAATGATAAGGTCTAGTGGCAGGTTCAGGGTTCAAGGAACCAAATGGAGAGGTTTGGCTCCCCTGCAACCTCTTGGGATTCGGTGCAATGGTAGGGAGTTTCGGGGACTCCTTTCTGGCAGCGCAGAGGCTCTCTGTAAAAGAATTTACAGACCCAAAAACCTAGACTGATAAAAAGGTTTACTATGGGGATTGGAAGTAAGGTTAGAATCCTGACAAAGAGGCATAAAGTCTGGTTAGGGAAATAGGTGAGGATAAGGAGAGAATAACACTGGAAAAGAGTATTTCAGTGGACAGAGGCTCTTGACATCCTAAGCATGGTATAGCTGGCATGTTTGGAATCTCTGCAAAAAGAGGATTTTAGTTTGGCTCTTTTTATAATGAAAGCTTTAACTAAAGGGGGCCCATGGGTGGAGTCCCAAGTTGGCTCCTTGCTGGGTTTCAAAGCTAGAATTTGAATTGAATTCAGTGAGTTTCAGGATTGAGCCAACCCCACCCAGATAACAAAGATGAAACTGTTTCCTTGGGTCAAGGTCCCTTACTGAGGCAGAGTTGAAGGAGATTTTCTCCTTTAAGGATTTTCAGACTTTTGGGGTCCCTCTTCACTATGATTTTTTAGAAACTTGTTCTTTTGTAAAAGAGAGAGAGGCCAACAAAATGAGCTTTCTTTCAATAAGCCCAATGTTAATCTCAATAAAAGTTTTTGTCAAGATATAGAAGCTTTTTTGCTTCTATTATAATATACCTCTACAATGGAGATACTAATTAATAAAAAAGTTAAATTTATACACATTCTCTAAGACTACTGTTCGTCCATTAAGATTCAAAGAGAATGTGAAATTGAATTTCTTTTCTAGATAAAAGAATTTTAAATGAAACATGTTAATTGAGACCAAAAAACTCCCTACATAATGTAACATTCTTCCAAAATAATAAATGAATCAAGAAAGTCTCATGAAGTATGTACCTTATAAATATTTCACAGAAATAGAAAATGAAGATGGAATAATATTTGATCCTGGAATCAAAAGTCATTGGAATTTAATGAGTTGGGGAGTGATAAGGTCAAACCTATGCATTAGGAAAATCACTCTACTTTGTGAAGGATAGATTGAAGGAGAAACCAAGGCAAGAAGACAAATTAGGAAGTTATTGCAATAGACTAGAAAGTAGGTAATGAGGATCTAAGCTAGGATAACAATAATAGAGAGGAGGCAATTAATAGATATTGTAGGGGGCAGTGATAAGATTGTATATATAAGATGAATGGAAAAGAGTTAAAAACCATTGAGGCTGAGAACATGATTAACTGGGAAGGTGATAGTATCTTTCCTCGGGAACAATAGAGAAGTTCAGCAGGATAGGTTTTGAGAAAAGAATAATATAAAGAGGTCTAGGACATCTATCACAACTCACCCATTTTTGCTCATCCTTTGAGATGAATTCTATACTATTCAAAATAAATAAGGCAAGGGTTGGGGGCTTTATTCACTGGTTGCTGCCCCAAAGCACACTGTCCAGCATGCAAGAAGCACAATTATCTGGGGGAAGCAAGTAGGTATGCTTAAGAGAGAAGAAAGATCCTATTCTGTGCAGCTAATGCTGTATTCCCAGTATTCTAAAGTTATAATTACTCTGGAGGAAGCACATCTGACTCAGAAAGTGAGAGTTGGAAACTTGCATAGCAGAGAGGGTAGGGAAAATAGAGGAATGTTAGAGGATAAAGTTAGGTGTGGTTGTGTTAGAGAGAAGTGCCATAATTGGCTATTATAGGGACAATGAGGGACTCATCTTCCAAGGACTTCCATCTGTTGGGATCATGCCATACAACTCACTTTGGATACTACTGATCTAGATCATTCCCCTCATTTTATACATGAGAAAAATGAAAAAAAAACAAAGTTGTGTGATTTGTTCAAGGCTCTAAAGCCAATGGGTTAATAGAAGAGTCAAGACTACAAACCCAGATTTTCTTACTCCTACTCAAGTGTTCTTCCCATGTTAACATGCAGATTTGATGAGTTTTTGGAAATCTATGAATTCTCAATTTTATTCTAACAGTTCATTACCTTACAAAATAATGTTTATCTGTTTGGGCTAGCAATCATAAAGTCCTGAACTGATAGCTCATCAGAACATAGAGATTATAATCTTCATCAGAAGGAATATACTCACCAGTAAAATCACACATCCTTAAAGTATTAAATTATTAAAGTATCTTTGTCAAGAGTTCTATTACATGCTAGACTATGCTTATCAATTTCTGGATATTTTATACCTAAAAGAATCAATAAAACTCTTAATAAGTTCCTATATTTTAAGTACTTGCATTTGAATAAGAATCAAGGCCTATAGATAAGATAATGAAGTTGTCATTAGTCAGAGAAGGAATTTTTTCCTAAAATTCCTAAAATCATACTACATCATAGATAGTCCCATGAGTAACTGTCTAGTCACTTATTCAGATTAATCTCAGCAAAGTCAGAGGTCACATTGAGATGAAACCTAACTTCTTTACTACTAAACAATGATCTGCTAGTGCTTTAGTACTCCCAGTAAGAATGGGAATTTTTTATCCTGTATCTGGTATTACTTTGTCAGTAAAACATCTTCTGAAAACAGGAACTTATGCTAAAGTTTTAGAAGTAGAATAATAGAGTTGATATGTATCTTTAAGATCATACAATCCAACCCTTTCATTTAAGAGATGAAGAAAATAAAGTCTAGAAACCAGAACTAGACACTATGTCTTTGGATAACAAGTTCTACTGTTTGTTCCCTTTTATTTAGCTGCTTTTCTTCTGTAATTATTATGTTATTCAATCGTTTCAGGTCTTAGTCATGTCCAATTCTTTGAGACCCCAAATGGGGTTTTCTTGGCAAAGACATTGAACTGATTTACCATTTCTTTCTCTTAACTCATTTTATAGATGAGGAAAGCGAGGCAAGCAGGGCTAAATGATTTGCTCAGGATTACACAGCTCAGGAAGATGAAACTTTGATTCCAGGCCATGTACTTGACTCACTGCACCATTCAGCTGATTGCTGGTCCTATGTTTCTAAGTAAATCTAAAACTGAATATATATCGCTCTAATGAATGTAAACCTATATACATATAAATAAGTCCTAATTTTAGTAGCATTTCCACTCTATATAATAGCCTAAGTACATTCACTATCACTTATTTGATGTTTTGTTAATTCAGCTAAGAGAAAAAAACCCATTCACATAACAACTCAAAAAAAAAATTTTCCCTTTTTATACTCAAAGTACTGAGTGCCATGCAAATAGGAAATTTCAAAACTTTTTAGCATTCCTAAATCAGCTGCTATTATGTTACTATTCTGTGAGTTCTCACTAGATTAAAATATTTATCATCACCTAGAAGATCCCAGCGCATAAATTACTTTTTGGGATTGAGGCACTTTTGGAAGTGCATTAACTCTTTCAGACCCTTGTGGAGCATTTAATCTGTTACAAGAGTACACTAAATGATGTTATTTACTAATTTTTATATTTTCATCAAATTTATTCATCTGCCAATGATTTGTTTTGTTAAATATCACAATAGGATTCCTAATTGCTTGCCATTTGCTAATTTGCTTTGTGTGCTTTTGGAATGCTATACTAAAACAAATAAGAATTTGTATTTACTTGCAGGGGAAGAATAAATGATTAATGAAATGATAAATGACTGTGTCACACTAAGCTTTATGCTGATCTAGATGAGAGAGTTTTTAACAAACAGAAGAACTGTTTACCTGAGTTGATTAGGTTTCATTTTAAATTCCCCAGAAGACAGCAGAAAAAATCTGTAGTATCTTTGCAGGGCAGGAAAAAATGACCCAAATTCTATATTTTTTATAATTCAAGGGTTCTAATTCTAGAGTTCATGATTTTTAAAATATATTTTGATAACTTCATTTCAATATAATTTTTTCTTTGTATAATCTTTTGCATTTTATTTTATGCACTTAAAAGTTTTATTCTGAGAAGGGATTTATAGGCTTAACCAGATTGCCAAAGTTGTTTATGATACACATAAGAAAGCCAAGAATCTCTGTTCTAATGGAAAAACTTTATTTAATTGATATTTGCCTAATATAGGTAATCACATTAACCTGTCCTAATAATACTTCAAAAAATTTAAGTCCAGATGGCTAATATATGTTTCTGTTTTTTAAAAAGTAATCTTTGGTTAAATTATAAGTTCAATATCATTCTGAAACATTAGTCCACTTGCAAGACTTTATCAAGGTCAGGTTAATGAAGTAAAATAAAAAAAAAAGAAATGGCCTCTTTTCTCTTATAGAATATGGTAAAAATCTCTGTTTTGAAATATATAATTATATAATTCTAACCAAGTTGTTCCTTACTGTATAGATCTTTATGCCCAATTATCATCTCTATTCCAAGAGGTATTCATAACTTCCACTTTGTTTGCTATCATAATTCTATTTCTCTTCTTAGTTTTCATTTTTCTCCATATGTGTTACCAAATAACTTACTAACAATCACTTTGCCAATGTATTTGAATTTGACCTCTAATATGTTTCCATAATTTTAGGGCTTCAAACATAAAAATAAGATAGTATTCTTTTTTCAACCTAGAAGTGAAATGAGAAAATAATTTGGAGTGAGAAGAGCTGACAATTTCCCCCAGTGTACTCCATGAGATGTATATGTTATGACGAAATATGTAATAGCTACATGCAGCCCAACTTTGCTAGCTGAATTGAAAAAAAAAAAGATGGATTTTCTCTGTAACAATTCCTTTGACTGGTTCATTGTAGAAGGGAAACTTGTCACAGTGCCAAGGATAAAAGTGCTGGCGGGCTTAGTTTTGAATTTTATAAAGTGAATAAGTGAAAAATGTATACACATTCACTTCAGACTCAAGTTATGAATAATTAAGTGAATATATAATTGTATCCAGTTTTGCCCTCAAGCTCAACCAGCAAAGACATCTTCAGTCCATGTAAAAAGAGTACTTCATGTTTTTTTCAAAAATTATGAGTGAACTGCCAAACATCACTGAATTTATATGCTTGCCAGTAAGAATAACAAGCTTATGATTAAATTATACAGCAGAGTGAAACAACATGCAACAGTTTTGTTTAATGTACCTTATGGCTTTTAAATTTTGAATTTACACAAGTATTGCTACAGTGCTGTCTGAAATATCTTATTCTTAATCATTTCCCCCTAACTTTCAATTTAAGGTGAGGACAGACAAAATATCATCAAGTCATGTGTATGAATACATAAATAAAATAATTTTCTATATTTAGGATCACCTGTTCAGACATTTTATTATTCTAATCTAGACAAAAAACAACTGAGTTCATCTCACAGCTTTTCTCGTGACTCTGTTTTACTGACTTGGGACAAATAATTTAACACTGCTAAATCTTGATTTTTGCCATTTTTAAAATGGATGTGGTAACATTCATATTTATGTTTATAGATTTAGAATTGGAAAAAAACCTTAAAGGTTATCTAGTCCAACCCCTTTATCTTACAGCTAAGGAACTGAGGCCCAGAGTTAAAAATGATTTGCTCAATATCACACACACACATCAAATAGCAGAGTTGGGATTCAGATTCAGAGCTTCCTTCCAAATCTTATTACTTTCCATTGTGTCATGCTACCTCCTATCAACTTCAGTGATGATTAATTATAAAATAGTTTGAACAATTTCAAGTAGAAGATATCTGTAAAGATAAATTCAAATTTCTTGAATGCAAATGTGATTTAGGGGCTTTGGGAAATGCATTAACAAAATATAGATCAATTAAGTACTTTTTCTCTTATAAGTAGTGGACTAAATTGTCCCTTAGTATTTCAACTTAGTCTCAAGGAAGAACTATTAAAGGACCAAAACACCTTATTTTAGTCCAAGGTCCTCTTGAACCTATCTACAGAATGACAGTATTTCAGAGTTGGCAATTGACCATTTAATTCTAAGCATGACTAAAAAAAGAATCTCCTCTACAATACACCTGACAGATGATCATCCATCTTTTATCTTAAAAAGTTCAATGAAGGGAAAGGAATTATGCCCAAGGATGATTTTTGGATGACTGTAATTGTAAGGAATGTTTTCCTTATGGCAAGTCTAAATAGGCCTTTTGATGACTTCTACCCATTATTTTTATTTCTTAAATCATCTCTGGGATAATACCTCTAGTTCCTTCAATATTTGCATATAGTATGGACTCAAGAACCCTTCACCATTCTTGTTGCTTTCTTCTAAAGACACTGCAACTCATTAATGTTTTTTCTTAATTATTATTATAGTTTTTTAATTTATAAAACATATGCATGGGTAATTTTTCAACCTTGACCCTCGGAAAACCTTCTGTTCCAACTTTTCCCGTCCTTTCCATCACCCTCTCCCCTAGATGGCAGGTAGTCCAATACATTTTAAATATGTTAAAGTATATGTTAAATCCAATAAATGTATACATATTTATACAGTTATCTTGCTGCATAAGGAAAATCGGATCCAGAAAGAAAGAAAAAAAAACCTGAGAAAGAAAACAAAAATGCAAGCAAACAATAAGAGAAAGAGTGGAAATGCTATGTTGTGGTCCACACTCATTTCCCATAGTTCTCTCTCTGGGCGTAGCTGATTCTCTTCTTTACTGAACAATTGGAACTGTTTTGAATCACCTCATTTTTGAAGAGAGCCACATAATCTTTGTTTTTAATGTAGTGGCCAGAACTGAACATAATACTAGAGATGTAATCTGGCCAAAGCAGAGGATAGCAGAACTATCACTTTCTTCTTTCTAGAAGTTACGTCTCACTTAATGAAGCTTATAATCATGCTAGCCTTTGAGGTTGTCATTTCACCTCAGGTAAGTCACTTTATCTTGTTTGCCTCAGTTTTCTCATCTGCAAAATGAGATGAAGAAGGAAAAGGCAAACCACTCCAATACCTTTGCCAAGAAAACCTAAAAAAGAGATCACAAAGAGTTGCTTGTGACTGAAAAGAAATAAAAACAATATATCATGTGGTGAGCTTTTTCTTCTCAAAACGCAGCCAGGTGATAAAAGTTCAGATCTTTTATTATCTCCAATATAGCCTGGTTAGCTTAGAGGCCTATCTCTCTGCTTGGTTCCAAGAGCTCTCTCCAAATGTCGCCAAATCCAAAGGTCTGGTCCTTCAGCCTCTGCCTCTGCTTTCTTCAGCCTCCAGCCAGCTCCACTCTTCATGTCATTCTGGTCAAATCTCGACTTGTAGCTTCTTCACTCTGATGAACTTCCTCGACTGGCCCATTGAAGCTCTATTTATGCTCCTTCAAGAGAGGGATTGTGGGTTTTCTCCCATAGTGCTCTCTGGCCCAAAGAGCTTCAAGGGAGGTGTGAACTCATTGAACTCCAATGAGTAAAGGTGTGAACACAAGCCTTGTATTAATTAGTTCTACTTAGTACCTTGTTTCAGGTTCTGCCCAAAACATCTTCTTGTAAGATTAGATCAACTCTAATTACTTAGCAGTTAGTAAGGATTCCAACAATATCACACTATTAAATTATGTTGAGCTCACAATCTATTAAAATCCCCAGATATTTTTCAAATAAATTGTTGTTAAACTTTACCTCCATTTAAAATAATTACAAAATTAAGCTCTCAAGCTCAAAAGCAATACTTTATATTTATCTCCAGCACATTTTATCTTATTAAATTCAGCCCAATATTCTGGCATATTAAATTTTTTAAATTCTTTCTTCATCATCTACTATGTTAGACATTCCAGCTTTATGTCACCTACAAATTTGATAAGGATATTGTGCTGATAAATTATATCTATTAAGTCGGACATATAGTCAGCCTAAAAAGTCAAGGAAACAGTCTTTGAGATTTAACTGAATCATGGGACTAAGATTCAAACTGCTAATGTAGTATCTGTCACATGAAGTATTTAAAAAAAAAAAAAAAAGCCCCATACTTGTATAGTTGGTATGGATGAAACTTGCCTTCTAAATAAACACATCACTCTGACTGGGTGTACCACTGTGGAACATGTGAAAGAGAGGGGAACTGCACCCAATTGAATCAGTGCTATATCCTTGCATGTTTTTACATGCCATTATTAAGTAAACTTTTTAAAATTAAATTTTCCATGTTCCTAAAGTGATTCATTTCATTCCAATCCCAAGCCTGAAACCATATTGCCTTGGTCCAAATGACTGCAAAGAAAAATATGATCAAGTTCAGATCCATAAAGCATTCTACTAGAGATTCCTTTCCAAGGTGACAAAAAAATTATTGACTATTGTTTTGAATCCAGACATTCAACTTCTTAGCTGAATCCAGCCACATTTCTATATTGAGACATTGCAGTATTTGAGGTAGAGTTTATAGGGGACAGAAAATGGAAGGATAATCTACAAATTTTTATACAAGATAATGTGCGACTCCCAAATGAGGCCAATTAACTTCTCTATAGTTACAATTACTGGCACTTTGCATTTGCTACTTCTATATAATTTACTCTATTTTCAGCAAGTAAGTCATTGATTGGCCTTTTTTCTGTGTACTATAGAATGTCCACTCAACATCTAATAAGCTAGTCTTTCTTAATGGCTTCTATTAGATTTAATTATCTTACAACCTAGAATCACTGAAACACAGATAAATGCTAAAGATACTGGATTTCCAGCCAAACTCTTCCATGAAGTATCTTCATTCATTCTATACCTTAAACAACAAGAATAAACACAGGATAAAAACTCCTCCCTGAAACTTTCATGTCCCAGTTACATATCTTAATTATCATTCATCTTTTATGTGGTCCATATAATTAAGTCTACCCATCTTCCTCTTCATCTGATTCACAGTCATCTATTGAATTCCAGGCTTTTATAGAAGATATATTAATGCTTGTACCTGATATGCTTACTTCATAGTTTTTGAGACCCATATCTATAATATTGGAAAATTTAGTTGATTATTCATATAAGTAACATCTTATTACTCATTTGATTATAATTTATAATCTGAATATTAATCTCATTTCACTAAAAAAGATTTGGCTATAATTAATAGCCAATGTTTTCTAATACATTGATTTCTACATGCTAAATTCAATTATCTTTGGCATGTTTCTGTTTGTGAACCATTCCATCTTTTATTTTTACATTTATTTTTGCTTTTGAATTTGCATTATCAGTAAACATTTTATGATTTTAAATGATCTTCTGCCACCCTGTGGGCAACATTATTTACTGCAGATAATAATAAAAAATACCAGGAAAAAAAAAAAATTACCAGAATCATACAACTAGTTAAGTGTCTGGAGTCAAGTTTGAATTCAGGAAGCTGAGTTTTCCTAAATCCAGGCTCAGGGCTTTATGCACTGTGTCACCTGTCTGTCCCCATTACTAATATTTCCTTCCCTTTCTAATATTTTACAATCTTGGAAAGTTCCTTGGAAGCATCCTTTAAATGCTAGAAATGGAAAGGAACTTAAGCCCAATGCTCTCATTTTACAGATAAAGAAACTAAGGTACAGAGAGATCACTTTGATAATATAGAAAAACTTTAATTACTTCAGCTATGATCCAGACCTCTCAATATTCCTGATTAACCAAACTCCTGCCTTTCAACTAGCTTGTGATTCATTTCTTCTAAGCTTATTCTTCTTCACTGCCAATTGCAGTAACTTCACCTCTTTCCCTCTTCTCAGTCCATTATTCCTTCTCTGACCTGTTAACTTAATAATATTGATTTTTTTATTTTTAGTTCTTTATTAGAATATCAAGTAAATTTTGATATTAAACTGACATGAGAGAAAGGGACTGGTGATCTCCACTGTATCCTTCTGTATCCCCAAAAGCTTTGGGGAATTTCCCTTTTTGAATGAGATCTGGGACTCTCTCTTGGTTGAGCTGTTTCTTCAATTCCAATGGAGAGTTACTTTTTTTTTGCATTGTCTGATATTTTTTCATATGTATATTTTCTCTGACTTCTGTTTTGCTATCAACTTGGAAAAAATGGATTTCTTTGCTAAAAATGACATCAAATATCAATTAGTGTTAGAAGACTATTTCTGTAATAAATTAATAACTCTACAGACATGGCATCACTTAAGGTAGGTATTCTAATTTAAATTTCTTGATTCTATAATTAACAGCTAAACTATTCTATTCGTTTCTTTGTACCCTTGTCTTTTTGCTGCCTACCTGCTGTAAAACTCCAAATCTTTCTCCACCCTATATCCATTTTCTCTTTTCTTTCATTACTAAATACCATTGAAGAAAAATCATACAACTATGCTAATTGGGCCCAAGACAAATTTGTATTTTTTAATCACAACTGGGTTTTCACTGCTATATGAACATTCTTTTATTCTTCCATAATTGATTCTTTATTACTCTCCTCACAAGAATGTTTCCAGAAAATTCTTTTTTTCTCCAGAAGTCTCTTGCAGCCCTCTTTAGGCCCTCTTCCTCAACAAAATAAGCAAACCAATAATCATTTGTTAAGCTACTTCCACATACCAAATACTATATTAATAATTAGGGATTAAAAAAACCCAAAAATAATAATTTCTGTGCAAAGTAGCTAATATTTTAAAAGAATATATACACATACATATATGTTTAGATGGAGACACATGTAATCATAGATTATGTAGAATAAATACATTTATAGAATAAATAAATAATGTTTAATAAAAACATTAAAATGTGTTTAAATATAAACACAAGAGAGTCAAATAGGAGACTAGAAGTTGGGGAATCAGTAAAGTCTTGGTGTAGAAGATAGCCCTTAAATTGTGTCTTGAAAGAAATGAAGGATTTGATGGGACAGAAGTAAACATGTGAACTAGAGACAGCCAGCGAAAAGGCACAGGCATGGGAAATGGAGTACCATGAAGAGAGGCGAGTTTGGCTAGACTCATAAGGTTCAGGAAAGAGAGAAATAATAGATGAGACTAAAAAAGATAGATTGGGACCAGATTGTAAATGGCCTTTTAAAACATATATATTTAATATATAATATATATAATAATATATTTTAAAACTATACTAGAAGCAATAGGGAGCCACTTATATTTATTGAAGAGGAAAGTGACTTGATTAGATCTATGCTTAAGGAAATCACTTTGACATTCATACAATGCATTAGAATAGAGATTTGAGGCAAGCATACTAATTAGGACGCCATTGTAATGGTCCAGGGAGGCTTAAAGAGAAGAGTAGCTTAGTAGTAGTCATAGAATTTTTTTTTAAGCTTTTTATTTTCAAAACAAATGCACAGATAGCCTTGTGTTTCAGATTTTCCCCTCCTTCCCCTCATTCCCTCTCCTAGATGGCAAACAATCCAATATATGTTATACATGTTAAAATATGTGTAAAATCCAATATGTGTAAACATTATTTATATAATCCTCTTGCTGCACAAGAAAAAATCAGATCAAAAGGGAAAGAAGATGGGTAAGAAAACAAAATGCAAGCGAACAACAACAAAGAGAGTAAGAATGTTATGTTGTGATCCACATTCAGTTCCTACAGTCCTCTTTCTGGGTGTCGATGTCTCTTTTCATCACAAGATCATTGGAACTGGCCTGAATCATCTCATTGTTGGGAAGAATCACGTTTATCAGAATTAATTGTCATATAATAGCTGTGTACAATGATCTCCTGGTTCTGCTCATTTCACTTAGCAGGTAATAGAATCTTTTGATTCAATCTTCCTACAGCTCCACAGGAGTCAAAGGACTAGTAGACTGTCATTCCCTTCACAATTGCCAATGCTGATTGTAAATCACAAGAAAGAGATTGAAAGTGGGGTGGAGTATGCTGAGTGTAACCAACGCCAATATCTAGTTTCTAGTTTTACTCACAATCAAGACAAAGCTGAGTAAAGTACTGAGGCAGAGTAGTTTTAAGAAAAGAAAGGCTCATTCTCCAATTGATAAAATGGTCAGATGAAGAAATTTAAACCATTTGTAGTCAAAAGAAAAAATGCTCTAAATCATTATTGATCAGAGAAATTCAAATTAAGACAACTCAGAGTTACCACTACACGCCTGTCAGATTGGCTAAGATGACAGGAAAAGATAATGATGAATATTGGAGGGGATGTGGGAAAACTGGGACATTAATACATTGTTAATGAAGTTGTGAACTGATACAACCATTCTGGAGAGCAATTGAGAACTATGCCCAAAGGGTTATCAAAATGTGCATACTCTTTGATCCAGCAAAGTTTCTACTGGGCTTGTCTCCCAAAGAGATCATAAAGAGAGGAGAGAAAGAAACCCACATGTACAAAAATATTTGAAGCAGCCCTTTTTGTAATAGTAAGAAACTGGAAACTGAGTGGATGCCCGTCAGTTGGAGAATGGCTGAATAAATTGTAGTATATAAATGTTATGGATTATTGTTCTATAAGAAATTGTTGAGGTCTAGCTTTGGGGTACCTAAATGAAATTAGGGTTAAGGTCTAGTGGCAGGTTTGGGGTACAGATTCGGCGCAAGGAGGTCTAGTAGTGGCACGAGTTCCCAATAAAAGCATTTACTGGCCTAGAGAGCTAGATTGATAAAAGAGGTTTATTATTGGGTAAGCAAAGTTAAAGTATAGGCGAAGGTAGAGATAAGGAGGGCACTGGACAGAGGGTCCTCACGTGGTAGCCATGTTTGGAATCTCTGCAAAGAGAGGTTCCCAGTGCGGGCCTTTTTATAATAGGAGACTTAGCTCGAGGGGCTTTCGGGTGTAGCCCCAAAGTTGGCTCAGATCCGGGTGGGGCTGGGAACAAGTCAGATCTTCTATTGGAATTCAAAGGGACCAGGATTTGTGAGTTAAAGGGCAATTTACATTATTAACTAGAAGAGGGAGGGAGGGAATCTAGAAAGGAATCTTTCCCGCATCATTCCCCCCTCAAGCAGTTGGAACTTAAATTTATTTAAGGAAAAAGACATGGGGCAAAGTCTCTTATTGAGACAGAATTGAAGATTTTCTTTTTCCAGGATTTTCCAAGTTCGGGGGTCCCCTCTTCATCCCCCCCCTCAAGCAGTCACTTCCAAAGGCATGTGAGAAAAGGGGCTCCGATCTCCTCTTAACTGCTTTGAGCTGGCAAGGGTTGTAGAGATTTGGGGTTTCATGTCAGGAGGTGAGCATGAGGTGTGGGGTTTGGGGATGACAGCAGGGCACCCAAGTGGTGTGTGCCCCGGTCAGTCGTTCCCAGTCAGTTGTCCCATGTTCTCCAGGCTGAAGGGCAGTTGAGAGTCCAAAGACTGAAGCCCAGATCTCTGGAGCAGGTTAAAACCAGGGTGGAAACCAGGGTGTCATCCAGGGTGGAGATGGAGACAGCAGAATCCATCAGGTCCCTTCTGTGGGCTGCCTGTAAAAATGCTAATGGCCCATCTAACAAGGAGAAGTAGGAGAAAATGCTGGGAGCAAAAGATTATTTGTCTATAGTAAAAAGTGTTAAGTAGCCTCAAGTTTAGCCCTTTCACTCTTAATTTCCAGGAAAGCTAATTTCTCCTGGTGTTGGTTCAGGGTATAGACTAAGAAGTCAGGGGAAACTGGAGGCCTATATAGCTAATCAAGATAAGAATGCAATTTAAGCTCTTAGAAATCTTTTAACTGTGCTGTCTTTCTTTAAAAGGAGTTGGTTCCTCAATAAGCAAAGATCCTAAGCCTTCCCCCCACTTTCCCCACTCTTATGGGAGAGGGAGTGCAAAGTGTCTCAGCACTGCCCACCCAGCTTACGGGCCCCTGAGGTGTTGGGACTGTCCTGGGATAAAAAGGGAAACAGGGCCATACCCCAATTCCCTAACAGGGAGCAGGACGCTGGGGGCCAATTCAGCCCCTGTGGTGTGAGGCAGTTTCTCCGTTGTTCCTCCTGCTCGAATTCAGAACAGAGACTATGGTCTCCTCGGACAGTTTCCAGGGCACCTACGGGCCTAAGTCTGGGAGAGATTTGTATTAAACAGTGCTTCCGCTCCAAATGTTTTCAGGAGGCAGAAGTTGCCCTGAGAAAAGAGCTGAGAGTCTCGGGTTAGAGTTAAAGGGAAACCAACAACTGTTAGCAGAAGAGTGTAAGAAACATTGAAGTTTTAGACCCCAGAGGTGGGTGGGTCCTAGCTTTCGCTAGGTTTAAAAGCTTTCAACTTTTCAAGAGACAAGTGTGCTGGGTGTGTTTTGGCTCAACGCTAAATGTTAATCAGTCCCAGGATTAGAAAGAAAAAAAGCACTTTAAAGGATGGACTGGTCCAGAGAGATTGGAATTCAGCTAATCTATTCAGAGTTCAGATGTTGAGATTGAGGCATTTTTCTCAAGCCCAGTGTTTGTTTCTGCATGAAGAGACAGCTTAAAATCTCCATAGGGATGGGGAAGAAAGCTAATTCTTGGCAAAACCCGAAAACTTTCCCATTCTATAACATAACCTTCCTAGATGTCTCTAGAAGGTGTCACAAAGGGCCCTCCCAGAGGACCGTTTGCCAAAAAAACAGGGTTTCGTCCTCACAGCTTCCTATGAGTGACAAATCCCCCCAAGACTGCAGGAGTCTCCCAGCAAGCTCAAAGTAGCCCGGGAATTTGAGCCGTCCCCCGTTATAGAAGCATGACATGGTGGGTTTGCCTCAGTGGAAATCTCCTAAGAGGGCCACCAACATTGAGGGCAAGGTAGCGAAGGAGAGATGTGGTAGGAGTGGGTGTATTCTCCTTTCAATAGCTCCTCTCTTAACTGTAGACAGTATGCATATTCTATAGCCCTGGGCTCCTTGAGCAGCAAGTCAGGAGCCTAGCCCTGCCTTCCATCAACATACAGTGTAAAAGGCTCTAGGCCTAAGCCTAATCAGGGCCATGAGATTCCCAGCTTTCTCAAAAGACAAGGTGGGAGTGGCCCCAAGTACTTGGGCGAAGTAAACCTTTAGATAAAGAAACTCTAGCCCCAGGAAGTAAAAAGCTTAGCAGCAACCTAAGTGTGGCCACAAATTAAAATAGCTATTTAAGGCAGTTTTACTTCTGGTCTATGCAATCACACCTGAACTCAAAACTCCCAGCAAGTATTAGCTGCAGTCCCAAAGGATTTTATCTTCTACAGTTATCATTAATCAAGGACTTCAGATGAATCTAGTTCTCAAGAATCACAGTAAAGGGTTTACAGCTTATACAGCTATCTTTCTTATCTAAGTAGACAGTTTTAAATTTAACATTACACAGATCTTGAAGTTCACAAGTAACTGAACCAAACTTCATATAACTTATAATTGCCCAACAGAGATGACAAATTTTAAGGCATAACTCAGTTACAAATTATCCAATACCTCTAGAAAACACACCATCTAAGTAGGAAGGTAAACTATCCCATCTTAGTCCCTCAGCATCTCAAAGAATGGGGGAGGGAAAAGAAGTCTAGAGAACATAGAAAAGCACAAGGGAAAGAGACTTCTTTCCTAAAGGTATTCACCGAATTCTTAAATGGCTTCAGTTTCTCCCATTAACTCATTTCTTGTTGCAGTAAGAGAATGAGGGGAGAAAAGAAATAAAAAGCCATCTTTTAAAGAATTTAATTTGCCTTGACCTGAAATTTTA
This sequence comes from Antechinus flavipes, assembly GCF_016432865.1. Classification (NCBI taxonomy): domain Eukaryota; kingdom Metazoa; phylum Chordata; class Mammalia; order Dasyuromorphia; family Dasyuridae; genus Antechinus; species Antechinus flavipes. Next base: position 547,845,219 of record NC_067399.1, read on the forward strand.
TTCCCCAGCCATCATTCCAAAGGTCTTTCTTGAAGCTGCAACCTGGCCAGGGTTGGAGCCCAGGGAAAAACCCTTTGTTGGCAGGGACATAGAACGCCAATCCAGAAAAGAATAGAACCAGAACCGAGGGTACTAAGAGCAAAAGGTCTTAGGACTAAGAAAATTAGGAGCAAAAGAGTTCCCACCTGTAGGGTTAGGTAGGAAAGTGTGAGACAGACAGACTTAGCCTGGTTTACCGAGGTTATCTCTCCACAGGCAGCTAAGAAATAGTTTTAAGTAGTGCCCTGAGGCTAAGAAAAAAAACCGAGAGCAGTTTAAAATCCCGTCTTCGCAGACAGCCTTGTGAGCATGCGAAAGCGTAATTCTGAGGCTTCTACAGTTAACGCAGGATTAGCAAATCAGGGAAACTGAGTCCTGTTTAAAATGTATGGGACAAGCACACTTCCTGAGGGCTGGAAGCTGCGGCTTTAAGAGCCAGGTAAAGGTCTGGAAAGGGCGCGGCTCACTTGTCCAAATTGCTAGCAAACTTCTATTTTAAAAGTTGGTGAAAACCTTTCCGGAGACTTGAGAAGATTAAGATTTGAGTCCCTAATCTCCCCACTGTACAGTAACCCCAAGAAGGAGACAGGATAGGAGCATTTAAACGGCAGGTTGCCAAGTCACATGGGAGAGGTCCGAACCAGGCCTCGAGTTCTACACTCCCCACTCCATGGAAGAAGGGGGAGGAAGGGCCAGAACGAGGGTGGGGGAGGAAGAGATGCCACCTTACCCAGCACAATGCGTCTTGAATGGCGAGGTCTCCTCTGGCGATTCCACGCTGGAACTTGAAGGCGGGGCAGCTCATCTAAGCCCCCAAATCTTGCTGGGAGAGCAAAACCTGAAGGGAAGACCGCTTACCCCTGTCCAGGGAGCAGCAGCCGTGGGCAGACACATTCTCTAAACTCACCCCAATTCAGTGACCTTTCTCCTCGTGGCTACAGCCTGACTATTAGAAACTCCATTGCATTTAACAGTGGTGTGGGAGAAGGGATCAAACACAGCTGCTCTTAAATTTCTCCGGTTTTCTCCCCAGAACAGATCAAAGAGAGCGCTGGCCTGGGACCCCTGAGGCGGATAGGGTCCTCAGAACCGCCATGTGTCTCCTTGGTCTGGGGTGGGAGTGTTAAAGAGACACTTCCTCTCATGTCTCAACAATTCCTGCTGGTGAGCAGGGCTTTCTGGTGACAGAGAAAAAGATTAGAAATGCATTGAGATGCAAAGGAAGGGCCTTTAATTCTCGAAAGGATTTGGACAGAGGGAGTTTCCTCAAGCAAAGCATCTGCTCCAGGAAAGATTTTAGAGGGAGGGGAATGTCTAGATTGTGGACAGGTAAATACTTTTATTTTTCCAAATCCTTGCAGCCTCCCTCGTATCTCTTAGAGACAGAGGGCCGACAAAAGAAGGCCTTTTGTCAATCCGCAGAGATTCTTAAAGAATTGTGCCAGAGCTTAAAGCTCCCAACAATGACCCAAGCCCGACCCGAGGGCTTTGGGTGTCCACTGCAAGATAAGGAAAGAAAAAAGTCTTTTACCTTGTCCAGAGTTCCGGATTGCGTGGTCCTTCTATCTGTAAAAAATAGAAGCCTTTTCACCTGAAATGGAAGTAGGGTGAGAGGGAACACAGATATATTCTCCCCACTACCTTTAGAGATAGAGTGAGACCGCAGATTCTTCCCGGAATACTGCATAAGCACCTCAAAACCCAGATTGGTTCTGAGTGCCCCGAAAAAGTTGGGGTTCAGTTTGATCGCCAAATTATCTAGCTTCCGGTGTTCGTTTCGTCAGGGAACCAAATGTTGAGGTCTAGCTTTGGGGTACCTAAATGAAATTAGGGTTAAAGTCTAGTGGCAGGTTTGGGGTACAGATTCAGCGCAAGGGGGTCTAGTAGTGGCACGAGTTCCCAATAAAAGCATTTATTGGCCCAGAGAGCTAGATTGATAAAAGAGGTTTATTATTGGGTAATCAAAGTTATAGTATAGGCGAAGGTAGAGATAAGGAGGGCACTGGACAGAGGGTCCTCACGTGGTAGCCATGTTTGGAATCTCTGCAAAGAGAGGTTCCCAGCCAGGCCTTTTTATAATAGGAGACTTAGCTCGAGGGGCTTTCGGGTATAGCCCCAAAGTTGGCTCAGATCCGGGTGGGGCTGGGAACAGGTCAGATCTTCTATTGGAATTCAAAGGGACCAGGATTTGTGAGTTAAAGGGCAATTTACATTATTAACTAGGAGAGGGAGGGAATCTAGAAAGGAATCTTTCCCCACATCAAAATGATCAGCAGGATGATTTCAGAGAAGCCTATAGAGATTTACATGAGCTGATGCCAAGTGAAGTGGACAGAACCAGGAAATCATTGTACATGGCAACAACAAGATTATAAGATGATCAATTCTGATGGATGTAGCTCTTTTCAACACTGAGGTGATTTAAGTCAATTCCAATGGTCTTGTGATGGAGAGAGTCATCTGAACCCAGAGAGAGAGAGGACTGTGGGGACTGAGTTTGGATCAAAATACAGTATTTTCACTTTTTTACTGCTGTTTGCTTGCTTTTTATTTTCCTTTTTGATCTGATTTTTTTCGTGTAGCATGATAATTGTGGAAATATGTATAGAAGAATTGCACATGCTTTACATATTGGATTACTTGCCATCTAGGGGAGGGGGTTAGGGGAAGGAAAAGAGAGAAAAATATGGAACATAAGGTTTTGCAAAGATGAATGTTTAAAATGATCTAGGCATATACATATTGAAAACAAAAAGCTTTCACCAAAAATAAAAAAAGTAAAGAAAAGAAAGGCTCTTTTAAGTTATTTATCCCTAGACAGAAGTAGCTTTGAGATGTTCTTACCCATGAATGTGTAGTTTTTGCTGGATGATTGGGCTGAGATTAGCTGAGTTTTCATTCAGGTATTGGTGGTTTATGAGAGAAGAGATTTGACAGAGCAGAAGTCAAATTCTTGATCTTGAGTAGCAGATATATCAATGGGGCTCGGACATCAAGAAGAGACAATTGAACGAGATAAGTAAGGTGAGATCTTTCAAGACAGTTGTGAAAAGTGAGTAAGGCTTCATCTATTTTAAAGTTTGGGTAGGCCTGAAGGACTTTAAGCATTAAGTCAAGGGCATACTTAAAGTGTCTCCTCCCTGCTATTCTCCTAAGGGCATACTTAAAGTCTCCTCCCTGCCATCTCATCCCTGTTATCCCCCTAAGGGCATACTTAAGCCCCCTTCTTGTTAGCCTCCCTATTTCAGCCAAATATGGGCAACTGTGTACTTATTGGTCAAGTTCAATTTCTTGGATAGTTCCAGTGTTTAGAATGTAAGATCCTCAGCCAATAAGGATGAGGGTCAGTGGTGAGAGAGGAATTTGCGATAGGGATTAAAAGCTTTGATAGGGATTAAAAGCTTCGACTTTATACCCCTATGGTGCTTCCTCCCTTCGATTGTCTGCTGGATGGGTGGGACTACTGCTTCTCGAGAGAAGGTATAATAGACTGCTTTGCTCCTAGAGATCTAGCCAGTCTTTTTTTATTAATGGTTTCTGACCCACACACTATTCTCTCTCAATCTTTAAAAAACAAATAAATCTAAAAAAATTTTTTCCTTCCTTCCTTTCTTTAAAACAAACAAACAAACAAAAAACACTACCTGAATCCTCTCAGTAGCAATTTTTAAACTGGAAGATTGAGAATAGTAGGAATTTATATTAGTTTATGCTTGCTTAAGCATCTAAGTAAGAGTTTGAGCTCAGTGATTTTTTCAATAAAAGTTTTTGAGTAACATGACCTTATGAGTGACAGCTTACATTTGTGTAGCAATATTAAAATATATATATTGTAATAGAATTAAAAAGTATTGCACCTATATTATTCCATTTAAACCTCAAAGAAAAGGTCAGTTCATGGATTTAACAAGATTTAACTTAAAAGACAGTTTGTGTGTGTGTGTGTGTGTAAAATGTAGAGTTGAACTTGACATATAGTTCAACTCTACATTTTACACACACACACAAACTCAACAAGATTAAGCAATTTATAAATAACAGTCATTTGATCTATGAGAAGCAATGAGCAGGTAGATTTCAGAAAAATTTGGACAGACTTACATGAACTGATGCTGAGTGAAGTGAGCAGAACCAAGAGAACATTGTACACTATAACAGCAACATTGTGTGATGATCAACTATGATAGACTGAGCTCTCCTTAGCAATACAGTGATCCAAGACAATTTCAAGACTTATGATGAAAAATGCCATTTGCTTCCAGAGAAAGAACTATGGTGACTGAATGCAGATAGAAGCATAATATTTTCACTTTTCCCCTTTTTTTTTCCCTTGGGGTTTTCCCCTTTTGTTCCGATTTTTCTTTTACAATATGACTAATATGGAAATGTTTTAAATGATTGTACATGTACAACCTACATCAGATTGCTTGCTGCCTTGGGGAAGGGGGAGAGAAGGAAGGGGAGAAAAATTTGGAACTCAAAATCTTACAAAAATGAATGTTGAAAACTCTCTTTACTTGTAATTGGAAAAAATAAAAAAAAAGTATTAAATGAAAAAGAAAAGAAAGGGGGTAGAGAAGGGAAGAAAGAGTAAGAAAGAAAGTAAAGAAAAGAAGGGGGAGGGAGGGAGGGAGGGAGAGGGAGAGAGAGAGAGAGAGAGAGAGAAGAAATGAAGGAGGAAGGAAAGAGGAAAGGAAGGAAGGAAGGAAGGAAGGAAGGAAGGAAGGAAGGAAGGAAGGAAGGAAGGAAGGAAGGAAGGAAGGAAGGAAGAAGGAAGGAAGGAAGGAAGGAAGGAAGGAAGGAAAAATGAAGGAAGAATGAAGGAAGATCTTCCTAAAGAGATAGTATTTAAAATGGGCTTTGAAAATTGAAAAAGAAATGAGTAAGTCAATCAATCAATAAACATTTATTTGTCTTGAGAATACTTCAACAAGAGCAAGGACACCTTCGTAAATACGCGTGCGCGGAGCCTTTTCAACTACCTGGGTGACTGGACCAGAAAGCCGCGCTTTGGTGTTAATGGCGCATGCGTAGCCCCTGGGAGGGCGTTGCAAAGGTGGAGTTTCCTCTCCCTTCCTTCCTTCCTTCCTTTAAATTGGGCGGCAACGCCTCTCTCGCCTAGCTCTCCTCACTCCACCCCAGACAAGGGAAGTGGAGCGATGTTGTCACTTCCGTCGGGGTCTTCATCTACATCCAGGTCAGCGCTCTTGCCGCTGCCACTGCGGCTGGGGGACCTGGCTGGGGTCTCCGCCGCCGACCCAGGGGCTCTGGTGGAGTCCCGCGTAGGACCTAGCTCCGGGCTGGTCAGCCCGACTTCGCCGGCCTGGAGGGGCGAAGAGGACGGGGAGGCGGAGGCTTCCTTTCGGGTAAGTGCGGGCTGGGCCGGATTGAGTTGCAGGCTCTGTGCTCGGCGGGGTGGGGAGGAGTTGACCAAACCGGCATCTTCGGAAGGGGCTGGGCCTGGGAGTTGCCCGCGCCCGCTATTCGGGGAGCGGGGCGGCGGGATCGGGCCGGTTCGGAATTACCCCTCTGACCAGTGAAGCCCAGTGAAGATGATTGCAGCCCAGACTCTCAGGTCCTTGACTGTTCCTTCCCCTGTTTGCTATTGAGGCTGGGGTTAGGGGCCGCCGCTGAGGGAGGAAGGAGCACGTCCTTTCTCAGCATCCCGAGTCTTAGTGCTGTAGGTGGACTGTGTCGGATAGTAACAGGATGGTTTGGTTCCAAAAATTAGATTCCCAATTTTCCTAGAAGCCTTATATTCTTAGGGAATAGCATCAGAAGAGGCGTTTATAGTCGGTCTCATTAGCTTATGTCGGATAAACATGAGATGTACATGATAATGCAAAATGAAAACATCCCCTTTTTAGGAGCTTACTTTGCTACCACCTTTGTGGCATTCATGTCCTTAAGGAAAACTTAAAAAATGATGACCCATGTTCCCAAGATGAGTGACGTTACTCTTGTAGAAAGTTTTAGACCTTTTCGAGCAGAGACAAGCGAAGTCAAGCAGAGACACATCTGTGCCGGAAGGCTTGGACACTGAATCTGCCCTTATTATGTCAGCCTTAGTTCCTGTAAGATTAACTTTTAAACTTTAGTAAATTACAGAGTTACAATAAAAGCTACCCATTTTCCCTGCTTGCTTTGAGGCAACTGGTGACACAGTGGATGGAACTGGGCCTCGGGTCAGAAAGATCTGAGTTCAAATTCAGATTCATACATTTAGTAGCTGTGCGTGACCCTAGGCACGTTCAACTTCTACTTGCCGCAGTTTCAATCTTAAAAATAAGGATAATATAAGCACCTACCTCCGAGGGTTGTTGGGAGAGTCTAATGAGACTTATTTAGGAAAAAGTTCAGTGCCTGGCATATAGTAGGTGCTGTAACTTAATTAGTTGAAACTCCCAGATAACTGTTTTGCAGATAAAAAATTTTTTACTTCTACCTGTTACTACAGTAATTAATCAGTACTTGGCTATGATGAATGCCAATGTACAAAAGTTTTATTTTACATCCAGAATATTTGCAATTTCAATTATACAACCAAATGTTAGAAAAGTAATTGCTAAAAGTCATTACCATTTTTTTTATGCCTATCAGCAGTAGGGCCTTTAAGTCCTGTTGTAGTTAATATAATTTGTTTTTTTAATTGTACTGTATTTAGAAATACCTATAGATTTTCAACAATTAAGTGACATCTTTGACTTTTAAAGTTTCTGATTAGAAACTCCCTAATTTCCTTTTCAAATCATTTGACTTTTTCCTGCTGTTGCCTTGCTTTATAAGTGAGACATTATGATAGGCAAGGATTTAAGATTTATCTTGGTGATTAGGTGATAATAGTTTGGGAGATAATTTAAAATACCTTGTAATGTTACCAAATTTATTGACTTTAAGGTGGGGACATCTGAAAATATTTAAAAGGAGATAATGACGCGCTTGTCTGAACATATTCTGTCTGCCCACCATGTAATTTATTTAAATATACAGTACTATTATCAAAGTCTATTCTAGCAGTTAGGACTAGACCTTGGTAAGAATGGATTTCAGTTTGAGCAATCCTGAATATACAAGCTTAAGCTTTTGTTAGTTTTACTAATGGTGCTAATGTGTAGCAATTATAGAATAATCAGAATTAAAATGAAGTTGTAGGAGTTATCAGAAGCTTCCTCACCCCACATACCCAAATTATTTGAAGTTTTGATTCCTCCTTTAAGTCATCATTGAACTTGCAGTGTGCCAAATTTTGTTAAGTGCTAGAAGTGCAAAGAAAGGCAAAAACAGTTCCTAGGGATAGGCATGCATTTCCAATAAGAGGATAATGTTTGCAAACAGTAGAATACAAGGTATGTATAGAGCAATTGAAAGTAATTTCTGAGGGAAAGACACATTTATCATTGAAAAGGAACCAAGAAAAGCTTCTTTTGGGAAGTGTTTTGACTTGACTTAAGAAAAAGTTAAAAAAAAAAAAAAGATTCTTTACCATTGAAAACCATTGAAAAAACTATCAAGGTTAAACTATAGTTTACCTCGAGGGGTATAAAGTGTAAGAAGACAGGAGAGCTAGAAGGGGTCAGATTGTAAAAGTCAAAAAGGATTTGATTCAGGAAGTAATAAGGAGCCAATGGAGTTTACTGAGTAGGAGGGTGATGTGATTAGATCTGCATTTAGAAAGATAACTTTGGCTACTGAGTGGATGATAGACTGAAAATGTGCAGATACCAATCAAAAAGCTATTGAAATAGCTCAGGAATGAAGTAGTAAGAACCTATTCCAGTGGTAGCTGGATCCAAGGAGAATGGGGTATAGCCTAAAAGTTTTGTGAAGGTAGAATCAACAGGATTTGGTGTGGGCATTGTTCTTAGGTCGTAGCCAACTCTTCATGACATTATGGACCATAATAACCCTTCTATTCTCCACTATCTCTCCCAAGTCTATACAGGTTCATGTTTCCATTACTTTGTCTATCCATCTGATTCTCTGCCATTCCCCTTTTTTGCCTTCAACATTAGGGTCGTTAAGTATTTCTGACTTGATCCCCTTGCTACTCAAGGGATTCTCAAAAGTCTTAAGCACCACAATTCAAAAAGCATCAATTCTGCAGTGTTCATATTTCCTAATAGTTCAAATCTCATAGGCATACATTGCTCCTGGAAAAACCATAGCTTTGACTATATAGATCTTTTGTCAGCAAGATGATGGATCTCCTTTTTAGCATGCGGTTCAAGAAGCAAGCCATCTTCATTTCATGTTTGAAATGCTGTCTGCAATGAGCTTTGAGCCCAAGAATATAAATCTGACACTACCATTCTATTGCCTAGGAAGTGTTGGGATCATTTGCCAAGATCTTTGATAAGTTTCAAGACAGCTTTTACACCTTTTTTTCATCTCCATCAAGAGGCTTCTTAATTTCTCTTCTTCTGTCAATGTGGTATTTGTATATCTGAGATTTCTTGAAGAAATAGCAACAATCTTAATTCTGACTTTTGATTTACTTAGCCTGGCATTTTTGCATGATGTACTTTGCTTATAAATTAATGATATACAGATGGGTTGAGGCACCTTTTTTTTTTTTCCATCTCCACTAACCTTATTGTTAGGTATGTTTCCTAACTTCATTTTCCAGGATATCTAGCTCTTAATTAGAGCCAGATCATCATCGTTACAGATAATGTTAAGCTCTTTCTTGCATGGTTCTTTTTGTGTTCTTGCTACCTCTTAATCTCCCCTGAGAGTCAAATTCATTTATGTTTCATCTGTCATCTTCATTCTTTTCACTACTTCCCTAGATCAACTACTTAAGTCTTCTTTCTTTGACTTGAAGAAACTTTCTAAATTATCTCCTTGTCTCAGGTTCTTCCCCGCTCCAATCCATACTCCATACATTTGCCAAAATGATATTCCTAAAGAAGCCATCTAGCTATATTACTATTCTTAATAAAAAAAAAGTCATCTCATCACTTTATTTATAAGCTCCCTATAGCCTCTGGAATCAAATTTAAAATCTTTCATTTTAAGCCTTTTATAACCTTTCCTGACTTTTATTTATACTTTTGTTGCATTGTACTGTGTGGTCATACTGTAGCTCTTCTTCTAACCTTTGCCTTTTAGAATTTTTAGTTTCCTTCAAAACTCCCCTTATATTCCATCTGTTACACAAAAAATTTCCTTATTTCAGCTATTGTGCTATCACATTATTTTGTATATATTTATATATTTCATTTTGTGCCCTTCATTGAAACTTGGGAACAGAGTTTCATTTGTCTGAATGCCTGATACAACATAAGAACAAGAACTGTGTGCAACCTTGGGCAAGTTGCTTAACCTGTCTGCCTCAGTTTATTAATTTGTAAAATATTAATATCTACCTTTCAGAGTTATGAAGATAAAAATAAGATGATTATAAAGCACTTTACAAATCTTAAAACACCATATAAATGTTGACTTTATTATAGTACTCTGAATTGGTCAGATCTTATCAGTAATACTAGATTCCCTAAGTTATAGTCCATCCAAACGGTTGTATCTCACACTTTTTTTTTTGTTGTTCAGGTTATTGTAGCTCCTGTCCTTGGAGTGCCTTCTTAGTCATTTGAATTCTATGTATTAATGACCTATAGTCCTTTCATATTATTTAATAACAGTGAATACAATATGTACTCTAGCTGTTTTTAAAGTAATGCTGTTTTAAAATCGAACTCATTTCCAAATATGTCTTTCCCTTGTAAGCTTTCCCATGTGATGGATTTTGAAAACTAAATTCCCAAAGCTAACAAAAAAATATGGACTATAATAATTATGTACTATTCCATGTGTATAGTCCCTTCTACATGAAAGAAGAACATTTTCTCATTTCTGTCTGGTTCTGTGCTTCACTTTTCAATAAAACTGTCATACATTATTTTCTACTTTCTACTTCCTTTGCAATTTATCAATTCATAATAATCTCACTAAATTTCTTAATATTGACAATTTCTTGTTACATTTGGTTGCTTTATCCAATGAGTGGCACCCACTTTTATAATCATTTTATAATCATTTATTACTACAAAAAAGATGACTTTAACTTTTTTTTTAAGCATAAATTAAATTTTGCTTTAATGATCAAAAAAAGATTCATCAATAGTATATTAATTTGCCTTTATGTTACCATCCTAAGAGTGACAATTTCCATTGTTTGCTGTATAAAGTGAAACCTCATGGTTTTAATTTCATTTCTCTTACTCATTTGAAGTAGTCTTTCATATGTTTGATAGTTTACAATTCTTTTGAGAACAATTTCATATGGTTTGACCAATTAGCCACTTAAAAATGACTCTTTGTGCCTGGAGCTCCCTCTTCCTACTTTCTCATTTCTTTTCATTATGATATTTTTTGCTACTAATTGCTTCCTCACCCTGGGGACCTTACCAAGGACCATTACTCCTTACCAAGACTAATCCCTCTTTCTGGTCAAATAATCCCATTCAACTCTGTATATTATCTTCCTTGACTTCCTTAAGGTCTTATCAAAAATCCTATCTTTTACAGGAAAATTTTACCAACCTTTCCTAATTCCAGTGCCTTCTCTTTGCTTATTTTCCATTTGGCTTGTTTCAAATATATTTATTTCCTTTTGTGTCTCTAAGGCTTAGCACAGTACCTGGTATATAATGATTTTGTTCTACTTATTTGTATTAATTTCCAGATATTTTGTAAAAAATCCCTTATGAAAGATTTTTTTTAACAGCACCCTTTCTCCCTTTTCTACTCCCAAAAAGCCATCTCATAGAACAGAATTTTTTCAGAGATGTTTGACCTAAAAACATGTGTATTTAATATATAGAGATACAGATAAATAATATAGAGATATATAGATATTTTGTATATTTTTATTCTCTTGCTAAACTGCAAGCCACATGAGGTGGGAAGCACCAGCTCTTATCTAAATGTTATACTTGTTTGAAGCAGCATGTTCTATATACTTGAGGTGCTTCAGTATTTATCACTTTGCTTTGTATGACCCATATGTGCTATCATATAACATCTGTCAGTGTGTTCTTATCTACTACTTCCTATTTCTCTCTTCAGGTTTTCCCCTTAAAAAAACCTTCATGATTCCTTTCAAGCTATTATTCTATCTTTCACTCTAGGAAAAAGCTGTATTCATTAATTACCTTTACTTTTCTCTTTTCCCACATATTGAAACCTTTTGAAGTATGACATCTGACCCTCAATACTTTACTAAAATTGTTCTCTTTCAGATTATCTTTTGACTGCTAAATCTAGCATTTTATTTCTATCGACATTCTTTACCTTTACATTGTTGACTACACTCTTATTGTTTATTTTCTGCTCTCATCTTGAGACTTTTCTTAGACCATTAACTTTTCTTTGATCATTACTTTTCTCAGCCTCTTTTGTTGGATCCTCATTCTTTATATCCCAGAATACTATTCTGTGCCTTTCTTTTCAGTACCCACTCTGAGGCTTTAGTTAGCATACAGAAAGCAGAGTTTGACTTAATATGAAGAACTTTTTAAGCTAATGCTTTGTGCAAGACATGGAAAATAACTTTTTCAAAAAAATAAAAAGTTCCTTTTTTTCAAAGCATGCATATTCTACTCTGTAATTGGTAGGCATTTATAAAACATTTTACAAATATTACCCTATAAGGTTGCTGCTATTATCCTGATTTTATAGATGAGGAATCAGGCCTGGAGTCCCAGAAGACCCGAGTTCAAATTTGGTTCAGACACATATTAGCTGTGTGACTCTGAGCAACTTATTTAACTCTTTATACTTCAGTTTTCAACTATCAGATGAACTGGAGAAGGAAATAGTAGGTATATCTAGTATTTTTGCCAAGAAACTCCAGATGGGGTCCTGAAGACTCAGGCACAACTGAGAAACAATACAAATGAGGAAATAGATTGAGAAAGTTAAAATGTTTCAAGGCAGGCGATAATATGTAGATATGGAGGACTCAGAAAAGGTTCTATAAAATAAGTAGCCCTGAAGCAGAACCTTACAAGTAGTGGGTTATTCTAAAAGGTAGTGGGAGGAAGAAGAGAGGGGATGGCAGAGTGGAATGCCAGAACAGGACAGTCTCTGTCATGTTTGGGAAACAACTCAATAATCCAGTTTGTCTAGAACATATTATATATGGAGGAAATTTATGAAATAAGTCTAAAAAAGTGTGAAGGCAAAAATTATGAGTGGACTGATATTACTCATACTGATTTCTTCAACTCTGCTGGATTCATCAACTTTTAAAGGTGCTGTGTCTGAGAATTCTTAATTCACTGGATTGTAAACTTCTAATTTTATTACTCCTGTAGTGCCTTGTTTCTATGCATTGTTTTTTTGCCTGAGAAAAGGGATCTGTATTTTCTCAACTATCCCTTAACATAAATCTAAAGTATTTATCGAAGTGATTAATGCCAACATCAATGTGCAGATTAACAAATCTGATTGTGTTAACTTTTTATTGCTGTCAGCCCTTTTAATTATTAAAAAAAAGTACTTAGTGGCAGTTGTTAAATTTATGAGTCAGTAGTACTTTGATTTCCCTCAAAGTGGCTGTGCTTATACAAGCTTTTCTTGTTAGCTTCCTGTCTTTTCAATGCTAGTATTTCCAAGTAGAGAACTCTGACTAAATTGGCTAATCTTGGTTGACTAGCGTACTTCCTTATCCAAAGATTTGCAGTGAATGAGCAAAAATGTTACATTTTGCTTTGGTCTTATGGGTTTTTACCAACTACAAAATTAAACTCCCATGACATTACAAAATGTATTGGGGTATAGAACTTTAAGAAATGACCTTTGAGTATCTAATCCTGACATAAAGTTATAATTCTGAATATTGGTTTTTGTGCTGTATAATTGTAAAGAAGCCTCTCCATGTTCGATTCATCAAACAATTATTAAGTACTTTCTATAAGTGGAACTCTCCTCTGAGAGGGAAACAAATTGGAAATGAAAGTTGTCTGCATTCAAGGAGAAGTGAATATTAGTTGGTTATGATCAAGAGGCCTGAATTAGGGAGACTAGTAAAAGATCTTAGAAAAAGAAAGAACAGAACTTAGAAACTGGTTTGCAGGGGCTGAAGTAGAAAAGTCTGCTTTAAATCTGGGTTGCTGAGAATAGTGAAATTAAGAGGGAGTAGGTAGATTTAGAAGAGAAGATGAGTTCTCTTATAGACATGAGTTCAAATTTTTAGCAGGACATCCAGATGAAGAAATTCAGCAGGTAGGCATATTGAAATGGAATTTTCCACATAAAGATTGGTAGTTGAACCTGTAAAATAGAAATTCCTCGAGGGACAATGATTTTTTGGTTTTTGTCTTTTTGTTCTTCATGTACTTGATAAATGTTTGTTGAATTAAAGTCATGAAATATCCTAAGAACAGAAAGAACTTTGGGAGTTATACCATTTTCTGGTGTGGAAAGAGGAAGAGAAACCAATGAAGGGCGTTTGAAATCTTTCTGTTGGAAAGAAGTGAACCAACAGAAAACATCATGGAAACCCAGATAGAAGAATATTTCCAGAAGATGATGGGCATTATGTTTTTAGATTAGATTTGGTAAATTTGAATCTTCTCCTGAGTAACTTTGCTTTATGTCATCTTAAGATGTGACATCTTAAGACAGTAAGCTAAGAAAAGTGGCATAATGTATCTTTGTCTTGTTCCATCCATAGGTCAGTGGTTCTCTGGATTACCAGGAATCTCTAGTTGATATTGAGGCCAGGCTAAGGATGGAAGGTGTGGAACTTAAGGAAGAATGGCAAGATGAAGACTTCCCAATGTAAGCAGTGCTTCAAGATAAAAAGGAAATTTTTAAACAATTGTTGTAAAATAACTTCTGGCTTACATTAACTTGTTAATGCTTAATTTCTTTAGAATTTGTAAGGCAGTTATCCTGTGACTTTTTTTCCCAAGAGAAAGGATATTTAAATGATTTTTAATTGCTTACATATACTATCCGCATTTATGGTAGAAACAAGGTCTTAATGTTTCAGAGTTTATATTGTATTTTTGCATGCATTATTATACCACTCTTTTAAAGAGTATAAAGTCTCTAATTTATAGACAAGGAAATAACCTTTGATAACTTCGCTTAAAGTAAACCAAAATTGGAATTTGGGCTTTCTGATTAGTATTCACTTCATTATACTTTAGCCTTCTGTTTATTGTAAATAATTATTCCTGTTGATGAAAAGATTTTTTTCTCATATTTTTCCATTCAAATATATGATCTGCATACAGATTGTTTAAATGTCTTTTTTGGTTATTGGCTAAATTTGCAGTATAGTTCAATCCACATTGCATAGAGCCTTAATTTCATAATCATTTTTATATTAAGTCACTTCTGTGGTTGAAGAAGAGATAATTATGGTATCTATTTCTATCCAGACCTTTACCAGAGGATGACAGCATTGAAGCAGATGTATTAACTGCAGTAGGACCAGAACACCAGCCAAGTAAGCATCTTATACCGGGGATTTATGTGAAATTACTTGATCACCTCATTTTCCTTAAGAATGGGCTGAGTCAGTTCATAGTTGAGTTAAATACTTTTTGTTTGCTACGCCAAGTACCAAATGCTGGAGATTCATTGGCACATTAAGAATCTCTGCCTTCACTATCAAGATAAGCATAAAAACAGGTAAACATGTGAGATAAGAAAAAGCTGTCAATTGTCTCAGTTGACACCTGAACCAAGTGAAGGTGGAAGGGAATGGAAGGTAATTTATACAAAAGCATGGAGGTGAGGTCAGGGATATATTTTAGTGAATAGCTAAGACAGTACAATATAGAACAAGAAGGCCTTCAAATTTAGAAGAATGATTGCTGCACTGGAGAAAGGATCCATATTACAAGTAGAGGCAGTGAGTGTAATTTTTTTTAATAGGCCTTGGGCCAAGTAAAGGACAATGAGCAGTGCCTTGGAGTTGACAAGATCATTTGAAGAGTTAATTTTTCAGGGTGGGGTAGAACCTGAGAATGTTTGGAAGAAGTCGGGAAACGGAGAGATTAAAGAGGAGGAATGATTAAGGGACAAGTTTTTAGAAGAGATTTCAGGGGTTGAGGTGCAGAGAAAAGGACTCAAATAAGTTTGTTTTTGATGAAAAGAAGATATCAGGAGAAAAGGGATCTGGAGTGGGTAATTTAGATAGAATTTATGCCAAAATAGGAAAAGTTTCTGAAAGGTAATAAGAGTATGTTAAAGTGTTAGCATAGAATAGATCCTCTCTTAGATGAAGCCTTGGAAGCAATTTGTTTTCTCCTCCTAAATGATCTTAGGAGGTGGGTAAAGGGAGTTGATAACCAAGTTAAGGAGATAAGACCTAATTGCTTTTGAAGTTGGATCCTCTGGTCCAGTTGAACCTCCCTCCTTGGCTAAAGGATTGTCAGATCAGTGATGATGATAATGAAGAATGAGAAGCACCGCACTGTTTCAATCAATTCTTCATGACGCCATGTGGGGTTTTCTTGTCAAAGATATTGGAGTAGTCTACAATGCTGTACTTACAGAACATTAACCCAGCTAGTAAATATCTAAGGCCAGATTTTAGCTCAGGAATATGAATCTTTTCCAAAAGGAAGAATGCAAAAATCTGCAAAATATAGGTCAACTAGCATAACTTCTATTTTGGCATGGTTTCAGAATATATTAGAAAAGAAAGCAGGACAGAGCCAAGATGGCAGAGAGCAGACACAACTTTCTATGACCTCCTCTGACCTTCTTTCAAGCCAACAGTAGATTAAGCCTCTAAACTGGTTTTAGAGTCACAGAACCCACAAATATTTGGAGTATAACATATTTCCAGAAGATACCTTGGAATAACTTCAGAACAGGTCTGTTTCAAACGGGCAGGGGGACAGTTTGCCAAGCCTAGACTATAGCACAGGGATATGGGGCAAGGAGCTGGGGTGGGGAGTTAGAGCATTGCAGCTTCCACAAACCTGGAAATCTTCTGTGAATCTCTTAGGCTGTTCTGTCCTGGTTGCAAATAGGTGATCTAGCATATTTGTTATAAAAGGGAAATTGTAAACCACTGAGCCCCAGAAGAAGGGACTTAGCCACCATTATGAAGCACCTGATGTCAATCAGCAGAACTGCTCCAGGGCAAAGCAGCTGTCACTCCTTTTCATTAAAAGCAGATCTCAAGCCTTTAAAAAAAAATGAGCAAAATCCCCAAAAGAACTCTCATCATATAGAGCTTTTATGGAGAGGGATAACAGACCTCAAACCCTGAAGTTCATAAAGAAAAATCAGTTTCAGATGAAGTCCCAAAGGGACTGGTCCCCATTTCTCAAAGCTTTTTTTGGAAGATTTCATTAAAGATCTTAAAGAGTTAGAAGAAAAATAGGGAAAGGAAATGAGATCTTTGCAAGAAGGGATAGAAAAAACATATAACTCGCTACAAAATAGATTTGATGGAATGGAAAAAGCATATAACTCCATAGATATGAAAAAGATACCAATTCATTGGAAAACAGAATTTGTGAAATGGAAAAAAATGGACAAAACAATTCAATTGGCCAAATACAAAATGAGCTAAAAAAGGTAACTGAAGAAAATAATACACCAATAATTAGAATTTAACAAATGAAGTGAATGACTCAATAAGACTTCAAGAATCAAACAAAACCAAAAAAAGAAAGGAAAAAACCCCCAGAAAATATGAAATACTTCCTAGGAAAAACAACTGATCTGGAAAATAGATCTAAGAGAGACAATGTAGCATTATTGGACTTCCTGAAAGCCATGATGAAAAAAAAAAAAGAACCTATTTAATATCTTACAAGAAATCATAAAGGAAAACTGCCCAGATGTCTTAAAATCAGAAGTTAAAATAGCCTTAGATTAGCTCTTGGATAGGAGATGTAAATATAATATCTGATTTGGCTTATTCTGTAGGTGTGACACAAAGAATTGGCCAGTTCCAATGATCTTGTGATATGAGAAAGCCATCCACACTCAAAAGAGGGCTGTGGGAACTGAATGTGGATCACAACATAACATTCTCATTCTTTTTGATGTTGTTTGCTTCCATTGTTTTCTTTTTTAATCTGATTTTTCTTATGCAACAAGAGAGAATTGTATAAATGTTTACACATACTTGTAGTGCTTGCAAAGAACAATGTGGTTGCATCAAGAATATATCATACCGGTTTAAATGTATTTACTTTTTTGACAAGGTTATTTAATGGATCAATCTGGAAGAATGCTATAGTTTATATTTTACAAAAGCATTTGACAGATATTCACTATTCCCTACTGAACTAGGGTATAATAGCTTTAGATGAATTCAGAATTCTGAATTGATTGAATGAACCAAATCTAAAAAGTATTCATTAGCACAACAAGCTTTCACAGTGGGACAGCCCCAGAGATCTGTGTGAATGAAGGAAATGACCCTGATTGCTTGAGGTGTATTGTCCCTTAAGAAAACCAATGGTAGAGAATTAAGAAAGTTAAGAGGAAGAACACTTTTGAAAGAGAAAAATCAGTTTGGGGCATTTTAAATGTAAAATTCTAATGGGAATTTGTATGTATCTTAAAATATGGTTCTAGAATAGGGGAATGAGAATGGGGGTTTTGGTTATGCAGATTTTGGAGTCATTTGACTATTAAAATTGTAGATAAGATTACCTAAGAGACTAGGTTTAAGAGTTGTTCAGCATTCTTAAATGCTATAGAGAGTTCAAGGATGGTGAGGCAAAAGGCCATTGAATTTTAGAATTTAAAGAATGACTTACAAAGATGAGGTTTAATACATTTGTAGCATGTTAATTGGCACCATCCTTAAGACCTGTTACATTTCATCCCCATGGGATTCTGTGGAGTTGTAGTTTTTACACCTGTCATTGTATCCCCTTCCCTTATTTGCTACTCTCCCACACTTCTTTTTAGGGGCCCAGTAATTATCATCATTTACAAAGGGATATTTCAAACATTTCACCCAGTTCCTTAGAGCATAATCTTATTTCTTACCTTTCTCAGTTCTCTATATTTTTCTTTCTTACCGTATCCATTGTCTTAAGCAGAAATAATTTAACCTATAACCTCGAGTTCTTCCCCATCCTTTTTTTCTTGCCCTTTTTTACCTTCCTCCTTTTCAGCTTTCTTCCTTTTTTTTTTTTTTTTACATCTTTGATTCTGTTAATGATACTTGACACCAAAAAAAAGATTGCCCAGTTGTTTTGAGTTTATTGATATTTATAATCACATTTTAAAATACAAAAATATGATTCACAGGCAAAAATAGACGCTGGAAAGAAAAACACCAGCATAGGAACAAAAATCTTACTTGCTCTTTAATTAACAGAATTAAAGCTTAAAGTTAAGGGTTTGTAGTTTACTTTAAATTAGCATTCTAAACAGTAATAAAACATTTAACTTTTTTTTAATGAAGTAACATTAATATACTTTGCATTTGCAGGCCTGCTAGAAGTAAATGGAAATAAAGTAAGAAAAAAATTAATGGCTCCAGATATTAGCTTAACACTGGATCGGAGTGATGGTTCCATTTTGTCAGATGATTTGGATGAAAGTGGAGAGATTGACTTGGATGGTTTAGAAACTCCATCTGAGAACAGTAATGAGTTTGAATGGGAAGGTAAATATTTTATCTTTTGTATTTTTGATATATAAATAATGAAATGAAGTTATTAAGGAACTTGGAAGATAAGTTTATACACTATATACATTTACATACTATATACATTCCCAGCATTTTTTGGTTGAGATATATTTTTAAGTTATTTTTTTTCCCAGAATATGTACATCTCTGTACTTATATATTTGATATATCAAAGCCTTTTGACTTTTCTATAATAGAATGTCTCTGTGGGACCAAAAAATGCACTAGAAATTTTATTTTGGGGCTAGGTGGCTTCATTTTTTACTTTCGAGATATTGTCTGCCTTTGTTTTCTCATTATAAAGTGGACAAAATTGCAACTTTTTGATATAAGCCCATTTCATTTATATTGATATTGGAATAGAACAGCTTTTTTGGGGGTAAGACTTATTGATCGGATTATTGCCAACGTACTGCCTCCTGATCCTTCAAATCTTATTTTGAATTTTATATATATTTTATATAACCAAAGAAATTCACTATGAACTATTTTGAAGACTTTTGAAATTTCCCCACTGAACTATTATCAGCAACATGCTTATATAAACTGTGGGAGGTGGAGGGGTGGGAGAAGATCTGTTCTATAAGATAAAAAGAAATTTGTAGTAGAGGAAAAAAACACTTGTCATGTACTGACTAAAATTCAGTTCAAATTTGTTGTCTTGAACCTGCGTATTTTCACTTCTGCTACTTGGTTCAGGGAGTATTCCCATTTGCAGTGTTCTACAAAGATTGAAACAGGTTTCTGCCTATTTGTTTTGTCTTTTCTTTCTTTAATGCTGCTGCATTCATTTCCTGGAAGGATATTTTCCGTTAACAACTTTGTCTTGGAAACAGACAACTAACACGCAGTAGGTTTTTCCTTTCTACCCTTCCCCTTGTTTCCAATCCACTTAATTTTTTGGGTAAGAACTGTAATACTAAAATTTCAAGAAATCACTACTTTATTAAAAAAAAATCAACCAAAATGTAATCTAGAAACAAATTTCATTGAATGATTGGTGCTTGTGCTTTGGTTAATGTTAATTTTAAATTTATTTGCATGTACATTTCAGAATATTATTATTGTGTTAATTGCTGCTTCCCCACAAACCTGTGATCAAATGAAAAATAATTTAGTTAACCACTTTTTATCTACTGGATTTACATTTGAAGAATAATTTGCATGATATAAAAAAGGAAATTGGCTATCATTTTGCATAACTTATAGAAACTACAAGTATGGTGGGACATTTTTTTCCCTTTGAATAAAACTTATAAAATTATGGTAGAAAATTCTTTACTAAACTTGTAGGTCTGTATCTGATAGTCTACAAAGAATAATAAAAATATCATTAAGGAATATTGACCTCTGAAAGAAAAAATATTCAATCAGATTAAACTTAAACTCAGTTTCTGCACATTGTAGAAGTTGTACAGTTTCTGCAATTTGTAATTACAAAAAATTTACCCAATCCAAATAGATAGTAAAGTGGTTAACCTATAAATTTATTATCATTATTGCAAAAATAAATCAATAAATTTACTTTGACAGATGATCTTCCAAAACCCAAAACTACTGAAGTAATTAGGAAAGGATCAATTACTGAATACACAGCAGCAGAGGAAAAGGAAGATGGACGACGCTGGCGTATGTTCAGAATTGGAGAACAGGATCACAGGGTTGACATGAAGGCAATTGAACCCTATAAAAAAGTTATCAGTCATGGAGGTAAGGGTTAATAAATATTATATAAAACATTTCCATATTAGCTATATCCCTAAAAAGGAAAATTGTGCTTTAATTGAGACTCTTTAGTTCATTGTTCTCTCTAGAGATAGCATTTTTTTCCTCGTGAATCCTTTGGAATTGTCTTATATCATTATAAGGATCCAAGTATCTCAGATTTTTGTTTTTGTTTTCTGTTGACCAATCTCCCCTCCCTTTAATCGCTTTTTCCCTTTCTCTTATGCCCATTCTATGTCCCGAGTGTGTATAGATTTGCCTACCACTTGTACCCTTTCATTTTCCTTCTAAATGCTCTTGCTTGAGTGCCTCTTATATAAAAAAAGTTTCCCCATTTTTCTCCCTTACTCTTTCTAGTATATCCCTCTTTGTTAACCCTTTAATTTTGGAGGGTGTGTGGCTTTTTTTTTTTTTTTTTTTTGAGATCTTCCTGACATAATTAACTTTTAACCTATGTGCCTTTTGTCTATGTAAACTCCTTTTAAGTGCTTTACGAATGATGACACCCATAGGAATGCCTCTTCTGGTTTTCTTTTCTGATTTTTTTTTTTTTAATGTCCCTGAAGAATTAGACTAATTTTTGCTGGGGTGGTTATTCTTGGTTGTAAATCCTAGCTCCTTTGCCTTCTGGAATATTACATTCCAAGTTCTGTTCTTTAAAGTGGAAGCTGCTTGTGTGATCCTGACTGTGGCACTACAATATTTAAATTGTTTCTTTCAGACTATATTCTCCTTTATGAAGATGGCTCTAGAATTATGCTGTGATAGTTTGGAATGTCTTTCAAAAAGTTATTAGTAGCTTCTTTGAATTTGTTTTACCCGATCAGGGCATCATTTTTTGAAAAGATATCTAGGCTCTTTTTTATGGCTTTCAAGTAGTCCAGTAATTCTTAAATTACTCACTTTGATCCATTTGCCAGGTCATTTGTTTCTCTCATGAAATTTTATGTTCTATTTTTTCATTCTTTTAACTTTGTCATTATCTATCTTTCACTTGTCCAGTTGTAATGTTTAAGTAGTTATTCTCTTTTCATAATTTTCTTGCATCACTCTCTTTTCCTCTCCCACTCTTATATTTTTCTTTAATTCTTTAAAGAAATTCTTATTGGTCTCATGTATATATTTTAAGCTTATTGTTGTACCTGTTTTCACTTTGTCTTAGGAGTTTGTTTTGGTTTTCTATGACACTATGGTAGCTTTTATGTCTAAAAGCTTCAAGCTTTTTCATACTGTTATTCTCAGAGCTAGTTCTAATCTCAAAGTTTTGGTGTTCCAAGGTGTGGTGATCCAGAAGTGTGGTTACTGTTCTCTTGGTCTTTTATCCTTATTCCACTGTGGCACTAGTGTTCTTCTCAACCCTGGAACTGTGCTCAAACAGGGGATACCTTGTGACTGAGCACAAGTGCTCTTCCCTCCACTGAAACTGTGATCCAGAATTACTTTGGGGCATTAGAGTGCCAGTTAGCATCAGCTGTAGCTGATAGAGCCAAAATCTAATGTAACCAATCCCACCTCTTCCTTCCTGCACCTGAAATCCCCTTTTGTCACTTCAGGACTTATACCTTTCTTTGATTTCCCTTCTCTTTACATTACCTCTTACTCCCCTTCCTTTAGGAAATCTGAAAGAGAGGTAGATAGGGAGATAGAGAGATATGTCTAGAAATTCTAGTATTATGATAGAAACTATGGAAAAGAACTTAAATGTCAAATTAATGTGCATTTATGAATGAACATCATAGGGCTTTTTCCTTTTTTCCTTTTGTTTCCTTGTTTTTTTAAGATTTCATTAAAAAAAAAATGTGAAAAACCTGTCTTTCTGAAGATGAATAGAACATAAGAAGCTTTTTTTTTTTTTTTTTCAATTTCAGGTTATTATGGAGATGGATTAAATGCAATTGTTGTATTTGCTGTCTGCTTTATGCCTGAAAGTGGTCAACCTAATTATCGCTATTTAATGGACAATCTGTTTAAGTAAGTATTATTTACCTTCATCTAAAGTGTAGTTAGATTTTTCTCCCTCATTTTCAAGATATGTTAAGAAATGTGGTAAATGGAGAGAATAAAAGAAGCCTCTCAATTTATAATCAACAGTAAGTGCTGATTACTTTTATGATCTTGGTCAAATTGACCACTGTGGGCCTCAATTCCCTGTATATTGAGGGGGAGTGGATTAAATGATCTTTCAGCTTCTTTGTAGTTCTAAATCTATTAAGTCTAGTCTTTGTTTTACTAGTCTGTTGAAATCAATCCTTTCTCATAGACCTAAAGTCAATGGTAGAATTAAACAAGAGATGAAATCTCTGTAGACTCCCCTTTAAATATCTATATTCATTTTATTTAAATTATGACCATTTTTTCAAAATCTGTTTTAGATCTGTTTTTTTTTTTAAAGCATGACTTAAAAGAAGTAGCAAAATTTTCCCATATATTTTTTAAAAAATTTTTTTCTTTTGTTTTGGCAGATATGTTATTGGCACTTTGGAATTGTTAGTAGCAGAGAACTACATGATAGTTTATTTAAATGGTGCTACAACACGGAGAAAAATGCCAAGTCTGGGATGGCTTAGGAAATGCTATCAGCAAATTGATAGAAGGTAATATAAGGTTCAAGTATACTTTTTAGAGTACTTCAGAAAAGAACTAAACATATTAGTCTAAAAATTAATCACATAGCAAGGCTCTTTTCAAAATCAATTACTTAGAATATAATATAGTTAAAGAAGTACAGTTCTTCCAAAATTTCATATTTGCATTTTAGTCAACACCATCCACAATTAATAGTGTTTTTTTTTTTAAATGGAAGTGGTCAGTGCCCTGTTGTATTTCTAGCATTTCTACTCCTCAGAATTGCTTAGTAAAATATTGACTATTTGCTTTTGAACTGTTCTTGAAAAGTTTTAAATGAGTCTTTAAGCATTTTATGCACAGTGGCATTAAATTCTTTTCTGTTATGTTAGCCAGATTATTTTTTCATACTTTAATTCCTTCAGTGTAAATTTTGTGCCCCCCAAAATTTGGTGGTGCAGGGGTATGTGGAAATTAACATGTTTATACCTTCTCTTGACATGTATTGGTGATTGACATGACCCTATCATGTTAAGTATGACTAAAAATGTATGTATAATTAATATATGCTGAACTCTATAAAGAAATATATCTATATTGGACATTATCTTGAATCTCTTTGTGTTTGTCTTATAAGATTAAAAAAATATACATCAGGGATAAAACAAAGGATCAGATATAAGGCAGGAAGGGACCATAGAGATCATGAATATTTAACATTTGAATTTTTTTTTCAGGTTAAGGAAAAACCTAAAGTCTTTAATAATAGTTCACCCTTCTTGGTTTATCAGAACACTTCTAGCAATTACAAGGCCTTTTATTAGGTAATATTTTGGAAATTTCTTTTTTTACCTTTGTTTTGTTAACCCAAGTGGTCACAATCAATAACTAATTACATTTTTATGTTTTTTGTTCTTTTCTAGCTCAAAATTCAGCCAGAAAATTAAATACGTCTTTAACCTGGCAGAACTAGCAGAACTTGTCCCTATGGAATATGTTGGCATACCAGAATGCATAAAACAGTATGTTTTCAGCTTGTCTTAATGTGATGGATAGTGAACATTTTCCCCATTCTGTTTGCTGTTCCCCAGACCATTTTTCCCAGGTCTATTTGATTCGCAGTATTTTAACAAAAATTGGGTAGAAGGGAAAACTCCCTTGGAAAAGAAGGCAATTATTGCAAAGAGTTACATTTTACCCATAGTTGCTTAAATATGCAGAGATTCTCCTTATAAGTTTGTACTTCCTTGTCTTCCCAATGTTATATTTGACAAGCTAGGTACAAATATCTCTGCCTTCTACCTTTCGTTGCTGGAAATGCATAATGATCTTAAAACTTTCATTCATTTATGCCTTTGGCCTCAAGTTACTGACTTTTTATGAAAAGTTGATAGCTGTAAAGCAGACAATATTATGCCATAATTTAAGAAAAGTCCTTTCATTCTAGTAACATAATTTTTGTTGAACCTTTTTATTATAGATATCACTTAAAATATGTGGCAGTTTTGATATTTGTTAAACTAATGTAGTATAGAGCTACTAAAGAACCTATACTTTTGACATCCATATTTCAAAGCTTTCTAAAATTTTGTCTGCAAGCCTTTTTGTATCAACATTTGTTTTTAGTTTTTCTTTTTGTTCTCAGTTTTTGTTGGTCCTTATAATTTCTATATATTTACTGAAATAACTTTTCCCTACCAAGGTATGAAGAAGAAAAGTTAAAAAAGAAACAAAAAAGGTATATGCACACCTTGACTGGGTTGCATCTAGACTAGTCCATTTGCATTGCACACACTAACTCTTTCCTGATTGGTTAGCTTGCAGACAAGGATATGGCACTTGTAAATATAAATAATTCCCAGAATATCTTTTTTTCTAACCTTAATCCCAGGCAGCGTCATGAGGCCAAATATATTATGATTCTGAGTTCTTGACATAGAATGACAGGACTCATCTTGTGTTAACCAGTTACCAATACATGGCCTTCATTTATTTTAGAAACTTTTATATGTAAATTATAGCTATTTAGAAAATTATTATGTGTATTGGGATTTTGTGTTATCCTCAAATGTCAGATTGTACAATTCAGAACTCTTAAAATATTTGAAAGCGATAGGTATATTTATACAGATTACTTTTCCCTGGGGTTGGATTTATATTTGCAATGTGTTTTTTCCTTTTGCTAACCAATATTTTAAATTCTCTTGTATGCTTAAAATTAAATGGCCTGCTAACCAGTCAAGTAAATCATATGTGTGAAAAACTACCTTTAAGTTCAATAGTCACTGCTTAGCCACTGTACCATTTTAACATTCAAAGTTCCTTCTTTTCCTTTTAAGTTTGATTCTGCTTTGAGTGTAACAAACTATTTTACATCACTCTTTTGTCAGTAGGAAAGAAAAGGCACAAACATGAACTGGTAGGCATAATTTTGCTGTAACAAGCCACAGAGTTCCCAGTCTAAGATTAGTGTGCTGATATGATTAAATATAGACATTTATTTGAGTTAGTCTGGAGTTCTAGTGAGAACCATTTTTAGCAGTCTGAATTATTTTCTCTTGGTTTTTTTTTTTGTTTGTTTTTTTTTTTATGATAATTGTTGTTGAAAGTCCTAAAACAGTATGCTTTTAAAAAGTTGTAAAGGTCTTCTAACTTTCCCTAATTTTGATGACTTTTTTTGGTTCATTTCTTCATGTAATATAATTTATGGTTGATACTTTTTCTAGTAGTAACTTAAGCTAATTTTATGTGCAAAGATAATATTATAAGCTGAGATTTAATATTCTCACATGGCATTCAGACTCCAGTGGTATAGCTTTTAGTACAGTCATGCTTGGCAAATGCTAATATCTAATTTCATAGCAAGGTATAATTTGGGTTCTAGAGAAGAGCCTTTTTTTTCCCTAAAAAAATCTTTTTAGAATCTCTGATATAAAGTGCCAAGTGTATATATATATGCATGGAGCACATAGTATTTTATCATCAAGTTCTTTTGTTCTGCTTTTATTTAGTTACAATGGAATCATGATTTCCATCTTGTTCAAACTTAAATTAACTTTAAAAATCCATATCAGCCTTAGATTTTTTTATATATAGGAGTAACTTTTAAAAGATGGGAACTCTCATAAGCAACAAATTCATTTATATATATGTAAATATTTACAATATTTACTGTAAAATTTTATTGGCAGGGACGGCCCCTAGAAATCCACCAGTGTACTCCATGTAATTCTAGAATGGTATCCCAGGTACTTTTAGGGCCACTCTGGTGGCAGCGTGGTTAAGTGCCAGATTTGTCAGGAAGACCTGAGTTCAAATCCAGCCTCAGATATTTAATAGCTATGTGACTAGGCAAATCATTTAACCTGTTTGTTTCATCCTTATCCTTTGTCTTATTTGCAAAATAGGATCAAAAATAGCATATATCTAATTCTTCTGAGGAGTAAATGAGATAATATTTGTAAGTCACTTAAAATAAGTTTTCAAAATACTTGAAGTATGAGTATATTTGAAAGATATTTTTATATCCAAGACATTTGTAAATTGTAAATTTAAATAATATTATAACTTCTGGAAATGTTTTAATGGTAGAATAGTTTGATAAAGGGCTTTCTACCTCTAATTATATATTCCCACTTTACAAAGTAAAACCAACTTATTATTAAATATTAAGCACATTAGATCATAATATAACAAAATACTAATATTATGTTCTTCTCAAACCTATCATAAATTGCAATGAGGTATTTTTAGCAGGAAGTAGTTCTATAAGTTATAATGTAATCATAAATCTAGATAGAACATTTACTGCTGATTTAGCAGTAGTGCTAGCATTTACGCTTTCTACTCAATGTGGCTATGCTCTTTGAGTAAGTATTATGATATGCTTAGACACACACATTGCACTGTGGTGCAATGGGTCAGACACTTCATTTCCATCATTATGCAAGGGGAAGGATGTTTGATTTGAAGGTAGAAACTCTAGGACTGTAATCTTGCCTCCTTTATCTTTCTATCTTTGATCTTATGAAAAAGAGGGCTTTGGACTAAGATCGGAGGTCCCATCCAATTTCACATACATAATTCAGGATTCAGCAAGCCATGATTTCTAATTTTAAGATGCTCATACTGGCCTTGGCTATTTTGCTTTTTTAATAGATAACCTCTAATAACCTTTTTTTTAAAATCAGATATGATTTAAGATTGTTTCTTTTATCTTCTCTTAACTGATTTTCTCTTGTTATTTAAAGGACTCTCTTGGTTTGGGAAATGTTGTTTGGTAAACTTTGTATTATAACTACATCTGTTTCTTTGCAAAATTTTGTTCTTAACAGTATAATCTTTATACTAAAATATTCGTTGTAGTTCTCAATCTGTTAAAATTAAAACAAAAGCATTTGCTTTGAAGAGTAACTTGTATAAGTCTGACCCTAATTTTGCATTCCATTTTTCATTAAGCAGAGTTGATCAGGAATTGAATGGGAAACAAGAACAGAAGAGTGAACAGTAAACTTGGAAGTCCAAACAAAAGATCTGAAAATGTGCACATGGAATGATGTGATGCTCTTTTTGCATTATAATGCATTTATAGGCCCTTTTTTTTCTGTGTAACTTGTTACAACATTGACTTGATTTTCCTTAATGGACTTTTGTATAAGGAACTGTTCACTGCTGTATTGATTTGCAAATCTTTTGAATTTAATTCTTTAATAGCTACTTTAATATTGTAATCATTTTGTATTTTATATTGCTAAATGTAAAAGAACCACACTTTTTTTTATGAGGCATTTTTGCATTTGTTTTATCTAAGTGATGCATGTTCTTTAGTAAAATATTTATAAACGTAAAATGGTAAAGGAGAGATAATATATATTTTTATGATTTTTTTTGAACAATATTTTATAATATTGTGTACCTGTATTATCAAGCAATATGCAGGTGAATAAGGCCATATAAATGACTGAAGTCATTATTTTGTAAAATGCATGATGGAATTTTTTGTAAAAGGTTAAACACATTTCTTATGATTTTAGAAAATAAGGGTGTTTTTATGTATTGGACTGGTTAGACCAGTTGTTACAAATACATGAAGACTATTCTTGTTCATGTATTGGATACATGTAGAATATGCCATGACAACCTTTTCCACTTTGGTGTATATTTCCCCTCCCTCATCATGAAAAAGCAACTACACAATGCATTGTACACTTTTTAGACAAGTCAAAAAGCCATTTTGTGAACTGGATAACTGAACGGACTAGGAATTGGTGGGTGTGTTTGTGTGCATGTATAAAGAACCTTTCAACTTCTGGGCACAGATAAAAACTTTTCACATGTCTTAGGATTGTTCACAAATGTGACAAATATCCAGGATAGCATTCTACTTGACTGCTGAGTACTAGATAGCACTGCAAAAAATGTGGCAAGTTGTATACTGTCACTTTTTGTTCCAGAGAGCTAGCAAAAGCTTACTTTTTTAAAATCCTATACCATCAAAGTAGGCACTTTAAAAAAAAAAAAAACTTTCCTTATCATGTCATTTTAAAAACTAGGTTTTTTATTTAGTCCATAAGTTGTTTTTTTGTTTTGTTTTGTTTTATGCTCTATCATGCTTTACAGTATCATAATAGAAGTTGACTGTAAATCTAATATTAAATTAAATTGTGGTGTTGTCAGTTAATCATTTAAAAATGTGTAAAACTTCTTGTTGAATTTGGTAAGTACATTTACTCTGTGAGAAATGGTACACACACAACTTGGAATGATATTTTGTTGATGTTGTCTAATTTTAAAGAAACGTTTCCATTACAATAATTCCTTGCTACTGTGTCTTGGGTTTTGTAAATTTCTCCAACTTGTATACCAACTCTTCCTAGGCTCCCTGGATTGGGTTTTGAATGAAGGTTTTAAACTCTCCTGGACAGTGTGAGGCATTTGTCAGATTTTTTTAATCAAATTTCTTGCTTTGGGGGAAAAAAAAAAGGAATTCTTCTCTTTGTTTTTGTCAGTCACAAATTCAAGATAGGATTGTCTGAAAGGAAAAATTCCAGAGCATTTTCCTGAATTATCAGGATTAAATATCTATAGGTCTATGATCATGAGTTATTTCAGTTTAAAGATCATTGCAATGCCTTAGTATTTATTTTAAGACAGATTCATGACTGTTAAAAAAATATAGACAAAATTATAGATCTAATTGGTCATTTTTTTTTAATGCATAGAAATTAATAGGCTCTTCTCTTTGTCTCACAGTAAGATGTCTTATTTAGAAATAAACTGCCTCATTCCTCTGTAGTCATTGAGAATTAACTGTTGGTTTTAATACATTTATTTTCCTCCCCAAATGCTACTCCCCAATTCAAAGATAGCTATATGTAAATATTTTTTTACTCAGTATTTCAAGCTGAAAGCAAGTCATTCTAGAAATAAGGCCACTTCCCCATGATACCAAAAATACTAAGTTTCTGAAGGGAAATGATATAGGAAAACAATAACAACATAGTTTTAATGAGAAAAAGGCACATCATCATGTACAGGAAATAAAATTTGACACAATGCCATTAAATATGTAGGACAATGATGTGCCTTTTAATGGTATTTCTGTGAGCATTTATTATGATTATAATCCCTACAAAACAATTTTGGTCTTTCGTTCTTAATTTGGATTACAGCTTTGCATGCATATATGTAGTGTTTTAAATTTTATTTAGTCCATACATAGACTTGTTAAATATGTGAATTAGTCTTTCCATGTGGCCATATGGACTTAGATATTGACTTAAATACTGTTTCGGTTCTGCTTGTCTTGGTGGTTGTGATATATTCTTGTCTTTTATTTTGAAGATTTTAATATCTCAGCTTAATTTGTTGATTCCACCTTATTAATTTGCTTATAGGAGCAGAAGACAGTACACAATGTTCATGAACAGGACTCTTAATTCATTAGGATAGTATTCCATAAATTAAGTTTTTATAAAAGCGGCTTAAAGTAGGACCTATGGATAAAGTCAGTGGTCACTGTTGTATAGGGCATAAAGCAATGGGTAATAAAGTACAGATATATTTATTAACGAAGCTGTTTTCTTGTGCTCAGCCAGCACCTTTAAGGAAATGAAGAAGGGGGAAGATTATTAACCTACATTTGATTACTGCAATCAATGTTAATAAGCTGAGGAGCACAAACAATCAGTCATACACAGTGAAATAAGAGACAATGTTAAGAAATCCATTCAGATTTATCATTCGGCCTCTAATAAACATACTTTTTTGCTTCTGGAGGCAAGTTGATGCTGGGAAATGAGTCAGCAGTCATATTTCCAATGCTCACTGAAATTGTAATTTGTTTGCTCACCCCCTCTCTGCAATAGATTATTAAAATCTGATCAATTCTAAAGTTAGTGCTAATCTGTATAAAAGAATATTGCACACCTAAAGCCAAGTGGCTAAGGATTTTAGTTTCTCACCATCCTCTTTTTTCCATGTACTGGATATATAACGCATAATTTCCCATAGACAAAGAGTATAGATTATGGCAGACTGAGAGGAAATAGTTGCTTTCACTACTAATTCATATCCCTATTTCCCCTACTCCCCCACAACTATTTGTAAATCTGATCAAAGTAAAACTTTATATTGAAGAGTATATTGAAAAAGTAAAAGGAAGAATGTGGTGGTAGTGAGTTAACTTTAGCCAAATATCCTATTGTGTGAAAAGGAGCAAAAATTCTTTGACAGACCTTACAGTAGAATAATTGGAAGAAGTCTAGAAACTTAGCTACATGGGAAGGCCTGTGGCTTGTTTTCACCATTACTTAAAAATGGTAATAATCCTGGCTTTGATCCCATTTTGGTCAGAGGAAATCAGGGAAAATGTCTGGTTCATTTTTGTGTACCACTAAAGCGTTCTGTATTTTTTTGGGAAAAGTCCCAAAAGGGATTCCCTACACTGCCTCACCATTTTCCATACTTTTAATTTGGCATATATCACAGGTATGTATGTTCTTCACAATTTTGCCCCTAAGGTTCTTAAATCATAGGAAATATTTCACTTTGCTTAGCAGCAAATATGATTGCAAGGGATTTCAGCATTAATTATATGCATGCAGCTTTATTATATAATAGGCTCCCTATTTTATTTACTACATATGATTTGCATATAACTTATACTAAGGAAAATTCTGAC
This sequence comes from Antechinus flavipes, assembly GCF_016432865.1. Lineage (NCBI taxonomy): Eukaryota > Metazoa > Chordata > Mammalia > Dasyuromorphia > Dasyuridae > Antechinus > Antechinus flavipes. Next base: position 547,876,364 of record NC_067399.1, read on the forward strand.
AAAGTATGCTATATCAAATAATCTAGCATAAGATAAACTGAGTAAGTTTCAAATTCACAAAATTGAGCACTTTTTAAAAATAGATAAAACTTGATTGAATATTGTTAAGATGTAATTTCATTTGAAGTTGTTTTGGTATTCTAAATATGGAGACTGAGGACATACTTAGAAATACCTCAAAATATATTTTCTTTTGCTGGCCAAAAAACCAAATACTTTTAAGTTGATTTAAGAAATTATTCAATTTCTATACCTGGTCTTGTAAACCCAACTTTTTTTTGGCTTCATCTCCTAAATATGTAGTGGTCATACTTATTTAGAAGAAAATATATTTGCTTATGTAATATTGTTGGTATTCATTTTATGACCTGGCTTGACTAAAGCACTTTGATTTTTTTATTTTTTTTATTTTTTATTTTTTTTTTTTACTGCAAGGTCCAAAAATTTAACATTTAATGCACTGTAATTAACTTACCTAGATGTTATTCCTTAATATAGGGATTAATGTGTAGAAAAAGTACTGTCATTGTATAGTATAAGAAGTTAAATTTGAGTGTATAATGTTTGTATCAAGAGTATTAGAGAAGTCTTTTGGCCAAGGAAACCTTTTGGGATTTTCTTTTGGCATGTTAGGAATATGGTAATTTGCAGTCTGTTACACTTCCTACTATTACAAATTTAATGAACCTTAAATAAATGAATTGGAAAAGTAATGATATTTGACTCATTTTACCTCATTTACCTGACCCATTTAATTAATATAATTAATATATCTTGCTACATGGTAAATGATCTCTAATCTTTTTTCTTATATCATACTTTCTACATATCTCTTCCTAAGATTATCTTACTATATGCAGAAAGGTAATGCTCCCTCTGTATTTTAAATATTTTTTTAAAATCTATCAACAAATTTGTATTCTTACAATATGGGATAATTAGATTTTTTTAATATGTTCCAATAAATGAGTAGCATACACAATTGAAAACTTAGCCTTAAAGATTCTTAAGAATAAGTTATATTTTCAGAGGTAGTATGCCTTTATATATTTGTGGTTTGTCTTCCTTTTCTTTTCTACACTTAACTCCAGTTAGCTTAATGTTAAGTTACTATTGGCCTTTATGCTGCTTTTCACCTAAAGTCAGTGTTTAGCGTTGTCAAGTAGGGATCTTCAGGGTTGTTAAGTGTTGCATATACATATCTAGTCTTTGAGGGAGTCATGATCCCTTATTGATAAAACTGGGATTTGGAATTAAGATGACATCTGAGCTGACTTGGATCTATGAAACTCAATTTCAGGTGGAAAAGATGTACCCCAGCTTGCTCATTTATTACTATGGCTTCAAACTTCACCTGTTGTGCTATATCCTAGCTCAAAATTTTGGAATCATCTTAGCTCTCTTCCTCTATCCCCAATCCTCCTATTGCCAAGGCCTTTGATTGTTTTTCTCTTCAGTCTCATCAGTTTTCCTTATACACTCATTACTAGCACTATTATTTAGGTTCCTTTTTTTCTTCCTTTACAGAACCCTTTTTTATACTTTTCAGGTTTAAAAGCAATAGAGTAAATCACTTCAAGAATTTCCTGCAAAATAAGCACTTGGTTATTACCTTTCTCAAAAAGTTGATTTGAGAGAATAAAGTGAGAGGGAGCTAGAACTTTGACCTAGGTCTGCAAACTCCTAAATGTGATACTTTCCAATTCTCCATTGCAGAAGGTTTCTAAATAGTGTCCCTGCCCTTATTTTGTCTCTACTCCAATTTAACCTTGGTTGGCAGAGTAATTTTAGATCTTGCCTTATAATTTTACCCATAGGGAAATTGGCAGTGAAATAGTTAAAAGACAAACTAAATAGGTAGTAGACAGATGAGATTTGAATTCCGGTTGTAAGGCTTAACTACAATGTTTTCTCTTCTCTACTACTATACAGTCTTCATGGATATACTTGATTGTAGAATAGGGGCAGGTATTCTATAACTTAGAGATGCCTCCAACAGTTGATTTGAAGATTAAATAAGGTATCAGTCAAGTGTTATATAGATGTTATAGCTGTTTTTCATTAGCTGAAAGTAAAACTACATATCAGGAATTTATTCTTGTCTTAGTCAACATTCTGTTTTGGATTAGTTAATAGGGTTTAGAATGAACAGGTCTTTTTGAGACCATCTAGTATAGTGTATGTCAAACTCGGGATCAGGCCACCAAACCGTACATAATTCCTGTGGGCCACAGATTAATTTAGAAAACCACTTGTCTTACATGTCTTCAAACATTTGATTTGAATCAGATTTAATAACTTAAAAAACATGTGTGTGGGTCACATGTACTACTACAACCATTCAGTTTTGCAGATGAAAGGGATCTATAAGAGTATATCATAACATACAAACCTAAGTTGGCCTCCATTGGTTAAAGCAGGTTTCTAACTCTTTACTGCTAGTAGATTGAGTCATGTAAGCAGATAAATTCAAGGGAATACATGTGTTAGAAAATAAGTTCTCCCCTTGTTAATTTGTGAACTTTTATATCTGTTGGTAGGTAGCATTCTACCTTATGGCTCTCCCTGTAGGGGTCCTTCCCTGTGGGGGTAGTGCTTTGGATCATTGTCAAAACTCATTTTAACCATGGATTAATGTCAATTTACAGGGACTTCCGCTGACTCAAGAAAGTATAAAAAATATTCAACTTGTACAGCTATGATGTTTTTGGAAAATGTGTAGCAATTTTCATGATAGAATCAAAATTCAGAAATTTCTGCTGGTTAGAATGCTAGGTTGACTAGATATAAAGGTAATGTCCTACATCTGGATTTTAAAAAATTTGTTAAAGAGATAGCATAGAAGATATACAATGTAACGCTACATCCTCTGCTGTACTTCCATAAAACTTTTTGAACCCATATGTAGGACATTACCTTTATATCTAGTCAATGTGATAACAGTAGAAATAAAGACCTAGAAGTTTTAGTAGGCTATAAACTAAGTATGAGTTAGAAATGTTAGGGCAACCCCCTTGTCTTTCTCCCTGCCCCCATCATAATCTTGAAGCTATTAGTAGTTTTATTATTTATGAAATTAGGGAGGCTTAGAAATCTGATTGGAATGTCCTTTACAACTCCACATGATGCAAGGAAACAACTTGGTTAATCATGCTAAAAGGATTTAAAGATGGAAAGCATTTGAGATCATTTAGTCCAGTCCCCTTCATTTTATAGGTGAGAATACTGAAGTCCTAAGAGACTATATCAGCGCTAGGATTCAAACCTAGATCCTCTGAAACTGAAACCAATGCCCTTCATACTGTTGTAGTCTGGAGAAGAGAAAAGAGGTCAGTACTAGAAAGATTTTTAAAATAATCTACATGCAGATGTTAAATGAATAATAGTGGGAATTAAGAGTGTAGAGAAGAGAATCCAGCACAGAACTGTAAGGAATAACTTGGAAAAAAAAAAAAAAAATTGGACAAAGTCAAGAAGCCCTCTATGTGTTAAGCACTAAAGATATGATTTTTTTTTTAATGAAAAGCAAAAAAAATCCTTATTCTCAAGTTCATAGTTTAATGGAGGAAACAATGTACAAAAAAAACTATTAAAACTTTATTTTTAATACTTTGGAGATCATGAACAAAAGACAGGCATTGGAATGAAGAGCTCAGGGTAGACATTGCTGAAAGTAGTTTACAGCGTAGGAAGCGGATGAGAGTTCCAGGCACGAATGAGGAGCTGTTAGTGGCTCTAGCAAGACTTGGCGACAAAGCGGGTGTGTGAGGAGTAAAGAATGAGCCCTTAGGTGACTGGGAGGAACACAAGCACAGAGAAAGGAGTCGCACACAGTGGGGTCTGAGTGAACTAGGGAAACCTTGACGCTCAGGCGCATTTGCGTCACTTCCTCCGGGGGGCGGTTCCCTGAGCACATCCGGGTCGCTCGCCCGGGTTTCTGGTGACTGGGGCCGCGGAAGAGGCGGCGGGGACGAACTAAGGGACTTCGCCCGGGCTCTGCGCCTCTTCGGCTCCCAGCGCTCAGCGGTGGAAGGCGTTTTCCCCGAAGGTACCGGAGGAGCTGGGCCAGGCCGGGGTGAGGAGAGAGAACAGCGCGGCCCAGCTTGCTCTGCTTCTCCTCCCCACCCCACCCCCCACCCCCGAGGGCCCGCCATCGGGGCGGCGCGACTTTTCCTTCGGGCTCGGCTCAGGGGCCCAGCCGCCCAGGCCTGACCCGGCCGGTTAACGTGGGCCTGCGAAGGGAGGGTGCGAGATGCTTTGTCCAGGGTGGGTGGTTGTAATCTTTTCTCCAGGCGGTGTCGGCCCCTGTGCGTATGGGAGCTTCTCCAGCCCGGGACTCCCAGACCCGCCTGGCTTCGCTGCTGGAACCCCCCCAGAGTCATCCTCTCTTTTCTTGAAAGTACTGAACAACAACTTTAAACTGGGTGTCACGTCCTGACAATAAAGCGGCCCAACTGCTAGTATTTTTCCCGCGTTCTTACTTGCCCGGAATAGTTTGTTGTTGTTGTTTTCATCTTGTGGGTATAGATTCAGTTGTAGAATTTCTCATACATAACCTGAGAGAGATCTGCCTCTGCCTTACTGTCCCGTCCTTGCCGTTTGAACTAGTTGATGTATGTAGTCTCCGACTTCTTCCTCTGTGCTGTCAGGGGGGTCATCCCCAAGGCTTTTTTTTTTTTTTTCCTAGATGTAATTCCAAGCAAAAGACATAAGTGATTTGTTTAGGAAGGAAGTTTGCAAGATACAATTCAGCAAACATTAAGAACCAGTGCCGAGTCAGTCTTTGGGAAAAGTACAAAATAAGACACAGTAAGTTTTAGGATTCTGGAAAGACTGATAATTAAAAACGAAAGAAAGAAAATCGTTAGCGTATAAAATACTCAAGATACCTGGATGAAAAAGATTTTAATGATGGGAGATGCCCTACTGTGGTGAAATTGTAGTTCCCTCTGTCTTCTGATTCGATGAGACTTTTGTGCTTTGCTAAATTTACCTTTTTTAGGGTTTTTAAATTTTGATATGGGGAGAGGTTAAGGGGAGACAGGCAAGCTGGATGCCAGTAGAACATATTAACTATATTCTTTTTTCATAACTATTCCCCTTTTCCGTTGGCATGTTTTTTTGGATAGTTTTTTGCTTCTATGCATTTTTCCTACACAACGTGTATCGCCTATGACTTTTTATGGGTGACTTGAAACTTTATTTCTTTGGTGTCTGGAGTCACATGCTTTAAGCTATATATGTAACCAAAAGAACTGTTTTTGGCCAGGGCTTCTAGATTTGTGATTTCATAGGTAGGAAGAATTCTATCCATCTGTGAAAAAAAGTGTCCACCATTGCATAGTAGTAACTCCTTGTAAACTTAGTCTCAGAGTACTGCTTAGGCTACTGAGAAACTGAATTGCCAGAGGTCACACAGTATGTGGCAGAGGCAATATTTGAACCCCAGTTTTAAGGACCTTATAATTGATTCTCTTTACACAGCACATTTCATCTCAGCAAATTCTCTCAAAAGAACATAGAAGATGGGTCTTTCAAGAAGCCTGGGGTCATTAAAAGCATTGTGACTTTGCAGGTGCAGTCCAGACCTTCACCTTCTCTTCTTGGCCCAGTTCATTTTCCATCTGAATTGTCTTGTCAAAGAAAGAAAGTCCTTATGGACCAGTTCAGTGGACTGTTCATCAGCTACATAGTATAGTCTGAACTATAAACATTTTTTTAATCATTTGGATTTTTTTTACCAGGTCATAGAGACACAATTCTTAAGATATCAGATGTCATTTAGGAAGTTCCACAATACAGGAGATCTTTTATTGTATGCAGAGCTTGATAAACAATGTCATTTTAAAACATGTGAAATATCCCACCATATTTGTGTCTTCATCTTCCAATTTGGACTTCGTACTGAACATTTTTAATGCAACAGACATCTTTGGTAAGGATTTCTTCATGTTATATGTTGCTTAACATTTTATTTTTTCCCTCAGTAGTATTTGTTTTTCCAAATACACAAATATGGTTTCCAATATTTTTGTAAGATTATGTTCCATTTTTTTCTCCCTCCCCCTTAATTTTTCCCTTTCCCAAAACAGCAAGCAATCTGATATAAGTTAAGCCTTTTAAACATATTTCCATACTTGTCATGGAAAAATCAGACCAAAAGGAAAAAATTACCAAGAAAAAGCAAACAAAAAAGGTGAAAATACTATGCTTTCGTCCACATTCAGTCTCCATAGTTCTCTCTTTCTCTCTGGATAGGGATGGCATTTTCCATCCCATGTCTATTGGAATTATTTAGAATTCATTGTATTGCTGAGAAGAGCCAAGTCTGTCACAGCTGATCATCACATCTTGTAGTTACATATACAGTGTTCTCTTAGTTCTGTTCATTTTACTCATTGCTTAATATTTTAAATCAGAACATCATAGAATGATGTTATCTCTTTTTTAAAGGTATTTTGACCAGCATACTCCCTTGCTTGGCACTCAGGCTGCTGCCCTTCAGGGTGCTATGGCTATTACATTCTTTTGCTAGGTCTGTCTTCCAGTTCAGGTAGATGGGCTCCAATACCTGAGCTGGGGAACCTGTACCTTGAAGAACACCCAGAATATTGGCACAAGTGGCGGAGGATGGTGCAGTTCAAGAATGGCACTCCCAGCCTCCCTCTTCCTCCTCTCCCTCTATCCAAATATCCAGATATTAAATTTTGGTCTAGCTTTTCCCAATTCATGTCTTCCATTGTTCACCCTTTTCATTCTACTTTATTTTTTTAAGATTTCATTTTGTCCTGAACTTCTTCCTTTGATTTCTTCTATCTGTGGGATATTTATTGGCACTCTTCCAAGATTAGCTACTCCTCTAACACTTAGATACACAGGACTAGGAGAAAAATCAATATAGTCTTTGTTTCATGCTGCTGCTCTCCTACTGTCACTTGTCAAAAACCTCTCTTTAGAGTTCACTTCATCTTGACCAGAGCGTTGATGCTACCATCTATAAATCTACATGTAGTTCATTCTTTCTTCTCCCCAATACATTTAGTATCTGGCTTAGAATCAGAGATAACTAGATAATAATGGATAAAACACTGTCTGGAGTCAGGAAGATCTGAGTTCAAATTTATCCTGAGACACTTTATAACTGTGAGTCTGGGCACATCATTTAACATCTCAGCACCAGTTTTCTCAATTATAAAAGCTTCTTAAAGTAGTTGTAAGATGAGATTGCAAGGTACTTAGCACAGTGCATGGCTTAGTAAGCACTTACTAAATGCTTATTCCATTTGAGTCATCTTTTCTATCCTAAATCCTTCCCAGTTGGAAAACCCTAGCTTCTGGGATCATTTTCTTTATCTCTCATAAAATCTGTCTCTAGACTACTTCAACACCTTCCTTCTACCCCACTCCACAATTTGTTTCAATTCCTAAGATAATTTCTAGGTATGGTTCTGCATATTTCTTTTTTTATTTTTATTTTTATTTTAAATTTTTATTTAATAATTACTTTATATTGACAGAATCCATGCCAGGGTAATTTTTTTTACAACAATATCCCTTGCACTCATTTCTGTTCTGATTTTTCCCCTCCCTCCCTCCATCCCCTCTCCTAGATGGCAAGCAGTCCTATATATGGTTGATATGTTGCAGTATATCCTAGATACAATATATGTTTGCAGAACCGAACAGTTCTCTTGTTGCACAGGGAGAATTGGATTCAGAAGGTATAAATAACCCGGGAAGAAAAACAAAAATGTAGATAGTTCACATTCGTTTCCCAGTGTTCTTTCTTTGGGTGTAGCTGCTTCTGTCCGTCATTTATCAATTGAAACTCAGGTCTCTTTGTCAAAGAAATCCACTTCCATCAAAATATGTCCTCATACAATATCGTTGTTGAAGTGTATAATGATCTCCTAGTTCTGCTCATTTCACTTAGCATCAGTTCATGTAAGTCTCGCCAGTCCTCTCTGTATTCATCCTGCTGGTCATTTCTTACAGAACAGTAAGATTCCATAACATTCATATACCACAATTTACCCAGCCATTCTCCAATTGATGGGCATCCATTCATTTTCCAGTTTCTAGCCACTACAAATAGGGCTGCTGCAAACATTTTGGCACATACAGGTCCCTTTCCCTTCTTTAGTATTTCTTTGAGATATAAGCCCAATAGAAACACTGCTGGGTCAAAGGGTATGCACAATTTGATAACTTTTTGGGCATAATTCCAGATTGCTCTCCAGAATGGTTGGATTCGTTCACAACTCCACCAACAATGCATCAGTGTCCCAGTTTTCCCGCATCCCCTTCAACATTCATCATTATTTTTTCCTGTCATCTTAGCCAATCTGACAGGTGTGTAGTGGTATCTCAGAGTTGTCTTAATTTGCATTTCTCTGATCAATAATGATTTGGAACACTCTTTCATATGAGTGGTAATAGTTTCAATTTCATCCTCTGAAAATTGTCTGTTTATATCCTTTGACCATTTATCAATTGGAGAATGGCTTGATTTCTTATAAATTTGAGTCAGTTCTCTATATATTTTGGAAATGAGGCCTTTATCAGAACCTTTAACTGTGAAGATGTTTTCCCAGTTTGTTGCCTCCCTTCTAATCTTGTTTGCATTAGTTTTGTTTGTACAAAGGCTTTTTAATTTGAAGTAATCAAAATTTTCTATTTTGTGATCAGTAATGGTCTCTAGTTCATCTTTGATCACAAATTTCTTTCTCCTCCACAAGGCTGAGAGATAAACTATCCTGTGTTCCTCTAATTTATTTATAATCTCGTTCTTTATGCCTAGGTCATGGACCCATTTTGATCTTATCTTGGTATATGGTGTTAAGTGTGGGTCCAGGTTCTGCATATTTCTCAAAAAGGACTTCAGCTTTTAAACACAACTTCTCTCAATTCAATTTGTTATTTAACATGAGTTTTGTAGATATTTAAGTACTTAATTATATGCTTGACACTGGCTCTCAGATTCCTGTATCACATTATTTTTGTGTGTGTGTGTCCTCTACCCACACAACTTGGAATCAAAGTTTGAATCTTGCATTTATTACTTGTGTGATTTTGGGTGATTCATACTCTTAATGCTTCAATTACTTCTTTAGTAAACTTAGTTAGCTTAAACTTCACATCCATGATCCCATCCAGCTCTAAATCTGTGATCAAATATTTAAAACCCCTCACCAAAACTCAACTTTTAGATAATTGCTATATCCAAAGCACAAAATATTTAGTCACTTGTTTATGGTGAGTACTTTATTGAAATGTATACTGTTTGATTTCTTCTATCTGTGGGATATTTATTGGCACTCTTCCAAGACTAGCTACTCCTCCTGGTTGGTTTTTCTCTTTTTAACAGCCCTATAATTTTATTGGTGTGAGAAACTCCTGACATGTGGAGGAACATAATGACAAGTGCTTGTAATCCTTGTCTTTAGGGGAGGCTAAAGTTGGTAGATACCTGACCTTAGGCATTCTGACTTCTGGTGGGAGTAAAGTTGATCCAGCCTCTACATGAAGTCCAACACTAAAATGAGGATTGAGGAGAGGCTGTGATGGTGTAGTACTAGGGACCCAGCTTTCTTAGGAGCAGCAATCCAGCCCAGGTCAAAGTTTTCATGCAGTAGAATTCCATCAGCAGAAGAAGTCATTGCTTTAAAAAAAGACCTGGACAAGATAAAGAGATCACTCTCAAAAAAAAAAGGGGGGGAGGGGGGTGGTTTGCGTTGCTGCATTTGTGAGAGGCACTCTTGACCCTTAGCTTCATAATCTTATGCTTCTAATCCACTAAGCTATGCTACTTATATGTCTTATACATATATATAATTAATGCTAATTTTTGTGTTCTTTAGGACATCCATGAAAACCTGATATCTGTGGGCAGTTTTACAGCTGGATGATAAGAAAAATTGAACTCTTCTTCTTAAGTCATGGCATATCAATTATATAGAAATACCACTCTGGGAAATAGCCTTCAGGAAAGTCTCGATGAGCTCATACAGGTGAGAAACACGTATTGAGCCCTTCTATTTAGATAGTTTTACATCATCTCATATCTCATTGGCAAAGCACCAGGCACAACTTTATCTCAGAAGTTAGTAATTTCAATATTTTAGTGCATCTTTGGTCTCACTGGTGTGGGTATTTCCCCCCGGGTGTGCTGGTCCATCCATGCCTTTCTATCCTATGCAACTCTTGTCCTCCTTAAATTCTACCAAGAGAATTGACCTCACATGTAGAATTCTTTCTGTAAAATCTTTTTACATTCTCTAGGTACCAAATGCAATCCAGGGACCATCTGTCAGTTATCCTGGGCTTTCATTACAAGATTAGCATACTCCTTTTTTCAGCCAGACATTTATAGATGATACTTTTCATTCCATTTTTTGCATGCAATTTGTCACCGTTAACACTTCAGTTTTATATCACCAACTGTGTCATTAGGATTGATTTAATAGCGGCTAGATATCATAAGAAGACTGGATTTGAAGTCAAAAGGACCTCAGTTCATATATTGCCTTGGCTATTTACTAGTAAGCTTTGTGACCCTGGGCAAGTCACTTTACATCCCTGCTCTTCAGTTTTCTCATCTGTAAAATGAAAGGGTTGGACTCAGCCTAGATGATACCTACATGATAAACTCTGTCCTTTATGTACTTCAGACTTTATTTTGGATCTTGATGCAAGCTTATCAAATATTGGCCTTAATTTCATCTATAACTTATGGAAGTGAACTTGCAGTTAATACAAAATATGAGTAACTCAATTTAGAACAAATGTGTCATTGAAAAATTTGGTGTAAATCAAATTTACACAATTGAATTATGGATATTTTAATGTTAGCTGTAGAAGGTGAAAACTTCTGGGATTTTTTTTTTCCCCATTTAAAGGAATACCACGTGGAATCCCTAAGATGAACAGTCATATCCTGATATAATCTTTTTTTTTTTAATTATTTAATTAAATAATGAATGTCCCTAACTTGTATTGTACTTATGATACTTATTGTACAATATTGTACTTATTGATATGTACTTAGAATCAGTATCATAGAATCATAGGATTAACAATGTTATTGGAGATATTATTACCCAATCTTCTTATTTTATGTTAATAAACTGAGGTTCAAAAAATTTAACCTATCTGAGCTGTTAGTGGTTGACAGAAGACTAGAAACTGGTATGATTACAGTCCTAGTCTCTTTCATGAGCTTCAGTCTTAAATCACCTGTTGCTTGCTTATTGTATGACCCATAAATATTTGAAAATTAACATATATAAAAGTGAGCTCATTACTTTTCCTCTCACACCCACCTCTCTTCAGAATTTTTTTATTTCTGTTGAGAGACCAACATCCTTCTAGTTACTGAGCTTGTCAACTTTATGGTAAATGTCAATGTCTCACTTCCCCACCCCACATGTTGTGAGATCTTATTCATAATTTTCAATTCCCTTCTTTCTACACATATAAACACCACCCTAGTTCAGAAGCCTCTAGCTTGGATGACTGTTCAGTTATGGGATCATAGAACGGTAAGGGACTTGAGGGCCCTCTGATTTAGTTCAGCATCACTTCCTCCTGTTTCCCCCCTCCATCTACACTTTGCCTGCTTTATAGATGAGGAAAAGGAAAACCAGGGAAGTTAAGGGATTTGTAGAAATTGACAGGGATAGTATCAGAAATAGAATTTGAATATGGATCTCTTACTGAAGAATCAGTTCCTCTTTCAATGTATTACATCTTTCCTTCTTAATTTATTCTCCACACAGTTGATATTTTGATTTTCCTAAAGTATAGGTCTGACCATAATAACTTTACTAACTCCCCATAAGTTGTTACCTCTACAATCAAGGGTGAAACCCTCTGAAACCCTCTGTCTAATATTATAAATCCCTTTAACATCTTGATCCTCGTCTGCCTTTCCAACTTTGTTATATATTACTCCTCTTTTTTGGCAGTGTCAAATTGTTTTGCAAATCAAATTAACCTTGTTATTGTTTCCCCTACACACCATTCCATTTCCCATCCCCACACTTTTTCATTGTCTGTCCCCCTTGGTTATAATGTAATCTTCATCGTCATCTTTTAAAATTCTTGGTCATTTAAAAAGTCAGCTCATCTTTCCCTTTCAGCCTTTCCTGACTCCCATTTCCCACCTATCTAATTATTAATGCCTTCCCTCTCAAAATTATTCTATTTTTTAAAAATATGTAGCTTATTGTTTTCCCTGATAGAATGTAAGCTCCTTGAGAGCAGTAACTTTGATTTTGATCTTTATATCCTTGGCATGTAGCACATAGTAATCACTTAATAAATGTCTTTTGATTGATTTCCAGTACAACATTAGTTACTGACAGTATTGATAGTTGGGTAATTAATGTCATATGAACTAGAAAAAAAAATTTGAGGAAGGAGAACCAGGGAAAATTGTTATATTTATAACTTTGTATGTTTTCTGCTTTAAGTGATAGTTGTATCCAAATGTCTATATTTTGTCAGAAGATATTGCACAGTTCTCAAATTTCACTTTTTGCTTATCCTATTGTCATGGAAATAAGGAATTTTAATGTACTTGGGGTGGTGGTCAGGAGGAACAGTATGGGAAACTGTCACTGTTGTAGAATTTCTGGCTTACTTTCATATAAGCCTTAAGCATTAAATTCCTATACTTTGATATATTTGGAATCCATAATGAAGGAAATGAATTGTGGCCTTTTTACTCAGTCTCAACAGATCACCCCCCAGCTTGCCCTTCAAGTTCTACTTCAGTTTGACAAGGCTATAAATTCAGCATTGGCTCAGCGAGTCAGGAACAGAGTCAATTTCAGGGTAAGGATACTTATCTAAACCTAGACTCTTGCACATTGTTACACGGAGTATTTTTAAGGCCCTTACACACTTATGTATCTATAGTAAGAACAGAATGATGGCTGTGTAACATTTTGAAAACTCTTGTGTAACACTTCGAAATGTTTCTGATTGTTGTTACTTTTTTTAGATGAGCTTATGTAGTAGGTTCATCCTGCATACAAAAGGTGCAGTTCTTTTAGGCCTGGTTCTGTGTGTGACGGGGCCATATTGTGTCTTTGTAACTGAGTTACCATTTGCCCAGAAACTTTTCAATAGCTGTTGAATCAAAGCTATTCTTTAAGAAAAAAATTGTATTCTCAAACATCCACACTCTAGCATAAAAAAGGCTGAGAATGATAATGGGACTTCTGGAAACTGCTATTTTTTCTGGCTTCCTTACCTAATTTGTGGGGCCCAGACAGATGGTAATGGTGGCCTTCTTTAATCAGTTTAATTCTGTCTAATCTTTTATACTGATGTTAACATGTTAAGAGGATAAATTATAGCTGAATAGATATGGTCTTATTCATTTTGACTGTAGATTCAAAATGAAGAACATATGGGGAAGTATTTTTTCCTTTTGCAATGATATAATATTATCAAACAAAGCAACATATTGAATAGTGTTGATAATGTTAATGTGACTTTGTATAATTTGTTTATTTATTAGATTTAAGTATTCTTTATCTGTATTTTATCTATCTAAATTATGGTTATGCCGATATAAAATAGAGCAAATAATTTGTCATTTCCCTGCCCATTTAATGAAAAGATGCCTAAGCAAAGGAGCCTACATACAAATATTTGGTAAATATTTGTTGATGATAAAAACCTGCCAAGTTAGTCTCCCTGTGCACATGAATGTTATCCTAAGTGCTACATATGTTTTGAATGTAAATATTTCATTATAATAAGGATTTTTGTTTTCTTCAATATGATCATTTGCAGATCATAAGGAGTTGATAACTTAGTTGCTAAGTCTTAGGTCAGAGAAATAAAGTCCTTATAAATATTCTTGTGATCAACTAAGAGAATGACGAAAAGTGAAACAAAATATAGACCCACATTATAGTTAATGTTAATGTGGTACTTTAAAGACCCCAAAACACTTTGCCATCTGTTTCCTCATTTGAGTCCGACAACAACACTGGACAGACTTAGGTACCACAGGTATCATGAACTCTGTTTTATAGGTGGGAAAACTGAGAGATTAAGCCTATAGTCTCACAGGAAGTGTCACAGGGGGTTTGAACCTATGTCTTCCTGGGTTCCCACACTCCTATACCATTTTACTTCTCATTCTCAGTTGATGGCTCCACAAGCACACAAAAAGTTGTGGTGTTCTGCCACAGAACTTGATTGGTTTTGAATTCAGGGTATTTGCATACATGCCTCTCTATCACCACTGGTGGGAAGAGATGTAGAAATGGCATTAGTGTCTAGGTAATGAATTACAGCAGTTTCAGTCATTTTTTAAATTCCATTTTAAAACCTAGTATGTTGTTAATTATACATAAGCATAACTTTTCTGTTGCAGTACTTTTAACTAAAATTCAAGGCCATTTTGCAAAAAATAAAACTTTAACCCTCAATTTTATGACATTTACATGAATGAAATCATTTGACTATTATAACAGGGTTGGTTTTATTTCTTTTGAATTAGAGTTCATTTTCCATAGTTTTCATAATGAAGATTTCAGGATTCCTGAAAGTAGATACTATGAAGTAAAATCTTTTTAACTAAGTATCCCAAAGTGATGTGTTGTTTTTTAAAGGGAAAAAAATTGATGTGGTAACAATACTTTGGTACCCCACCTTTGAACAAAACCACTGCAGTACCTTGTAAAAATTTTGTAAGGTGATGGTTGTGTTTGCCTTTTGACATTGCTTTCAAAATTATCTATTGAAATTATTTAAATATTTAAAAAGTACTTAATGTTAGTACAATTTGTAGCAGGACATTTAAAAGGAGAAGAATTGTGAGTACATACAAATTGGGGTACTAAAAAAAAAATCACAAAATGCTTCTTAGATATTATGAAATTTTGAATTTCTCTGTTGCATTTTCTCTTCAGAATTATCGACAATAGTTCTTTATCTTTACTAAGATTTCTTTTCACTTTAAACCGAGTTACATGTCTGACTTTGAATTTTAAAAGTGCCTTGTATTATATTTATGTTAACTGCCTTAGAAAGTAGATCCAGTGAATGTTAACTTTTCCCTGGAAAACAGAGATTTTATTTCAGTTACAGAAATTAATAATGAAAATTTGTCAGGTTAACACGTGAAAGTTTTGATTTTTTGAAGCATTGTCCGCTAAAATCTTTTAAATATTCTTTTAAAAAATTTATAATGGTGAAAGTTAGTGCAAGTTACATAAGACATTGAAAAAGCAAAAATTGCCTGCTCTTTACAGGGCACTGTCAAGTGCATTTTGATTTGACTCACCACATTCAGATTAGTTCTGATTTCTATTAAAACCTATTCCTTTTTTGCAGCAGTCAGGTGCACATAATTCTTTAGTTTTCTCAAGTGTAAGATCCTTAACGTTTTAGGTGAACTTACATATTTCAGCCACATGAGGGCAATCAAGATAAACATTTAGTATTTTGGAATTTTACAATTCTGCTATTTCATGTCCTTGAATTATAACTGGTAACTTTTTAGTAAGTGACACAATTTTTCATTTTATATCTAAATGAATTAAATCATCATGAAGTGTTCTTCCCATATTTCTACTTTTCCCTTCTCTATTCCATTCTGTATTCTCAAGTTTTTATAGAAGTATAGATTCCTTTCAAGAAAATAAAATTGTAAGTTAGATTGCTCTTGACTACTACATTCATTGTTTACAATTTTAGTACAAAACAAGATGTGCTACTGATAACTAAAATAAGAAGTTGGGTTCTTAATCTTCTAGCCCAAAAAGGTCAGTCAGAAAAACAGTCACAGAATATTACAGGACTAAAGGAAATTCTGCTCTACTTCCCTGCTCCTTCTCCACCCCTAATTCACATCCCTAGATACCAATGTTTTCTCCCATTACAACATGAAATAAGATGGATCAGTCAGAATGGAATCAGGTAGGATAAGTAAATCAGGTCAGCAGTTGTCTGCATCTTAGGGTCTACTAAAGCTGTCAACAAGCCAGAACTCCTTTTCTTCAGGATTACGTTTCAGAACAGTTAACATTGTTTAGTGGGTTTTTATTTAAAAAAAAAAAAAATTAAAAGCAATACATATTAAACATGAAAGGTCATCAGTTAATATTTAATTTGTTAAAGATACTTAATTTTACATTATAAGAATCCCATTAATCTGAATTACTGTAAAAATTGTACCATAAAAGATTTCTTTGAAAGGAAAAAATTTATTGTAAACTATGCCCCAGTTTTATACCAGCTAGATTGGGGGGAAAGAATGGCCTTGTATTTGAACCAGTCACATGTTGACTTTTGTTGATTTTGTCTAAATGGCCTTTATGAAAGGAAAGTGAATCTTTTCATGGTGAATGTAAATGTTTTCTTTTAAAGGGCTCTCTAAATACGTACAGATTCTGCGATAATGTATGGACTTTTGTATTGAATGATGTTGAATTCAGAGAGGTGACAGAGCTTATTAAAGTGGATAAAGTGAAAATTGTCGCCTGTGATGGTAAAAGTAAGTGTTCAAATGTCTTAAAACAATTTTTATATCTTATGACTGATGACTAGTTTGTTGATACTATATTGCATATGTCTTTAGAAAATGCTGTTGGTTCAAAAAAATCCAGCTAGCCCGTTTTCACACATATTATGGTAGTTATCTGTCCAGAAAAGAGTGGAGGAAAATAATGTGAACTTATAATGCATTTAGTGTTCTGAGATGGAATATCTAGTCTTTACTCTAACTGGGCCTTCACTCTATTCAGTCCATTTTGTAAATATTTATACTTTCCTTCATCAAAAATCCTTTTTGTCTACTTTAGATATGTATTTTTTACATGAACCACATTATTGTACCAAGTTCTGTTTCTGCTTCAGTTCCAGTGATTTAATGTTCTTTTGTCTTGTTTGTTTTCTAAAACATGACAGTATGTTTCTTGGAGCTGATGATTCTTGACTCCCTTGTATGAAAGGGAAAGCTGTTGGAAAGCAAACATGAATTCCTTTTCTAAGTGCTTGTTAATAGCTATTGAGCTAATAAATCAGGAAAGAGAAAATTATGGCAATTAGTTAGAAAGAAGTAATTACTATATAACTATACAATTCCCTAATAAGGGAATCTGTTCCTTCATTATAGATTTACTCCCAATAGTAAACTATTCAAGTGTTTCATAGGCTCCAGTGATTAACTCTACATCAGTTTTCCTCTCCCACTGTACTAATTTATTTTTATTTGTCTGAATCTTTTGGGTACAGGGGGAGAGAACCTAAAATGTGCCTAATAATTTTATTGCAAAAACTCCTTGTAAGTACATAGTTGAATAGCAAAAGGAAGAAAGAAATAAAGTTCACTGTCTTCAAAGAATTAAGAACAGATTATTTCCTGAGGTCTTTCAGACCTTAGAAGTGTTCCAGGAAGGAACATTTATATTCTTTTATTGTAGCATTCCTAGGAACAGGTAGCTTTTTTTAAATTTTTGATTTTAATTTCCTTGACAGATGACAGCTATTATAAGTTACAGTTTACTTTGGTTATAATATCTTTAAAATTTGTTTTTTATTCCTTGTAATACTTTGATGACACACATAGGCAGGCACCTCAATAGAATGCAAGCTTTTGGGGAGTAAAGAATGTTTCATTTTGTTTTTGTAGCTGCAGTGCCTTGCATAGTACTTGGCATAGAATAAACAGTTATAGTTAATAGTTCAGAAAATCTCTAAATGTGTAGAGGGGATTTTTAAAAATAGATTCTTGTATTACATTTAGGCTCATAACTCTTACCTTCATCAGTTTCTCTTGTTTTGCTAGCTGAATAACTTCACTGTTATAGGCTATTACAACAAAAGTAATTTTAAATATAGATATAATTAGAATAAGATCTCATTTTTAAAAGGTGACTTGTCCAGCAACTTCTACTACTTTGAAAAAATCCAAGAATCAGAAAATAAGCCTGAAAAAAGGCAGCCAGGGCCTATGTACTCAAGATTCAAGAGAAATATGCCTTCTCTTCTCACTTAGCACCTGTTGATGCTTATGTTAGACACATTCTCACAGAAATAAAATTATGTTTTTCAAATTAGAAACAGCAATTTAGGTTGGGCTACTTAAAGGCACATTGAGCATAATATATAATAGCTAGTAACAAGGAAAAGACACAAATATAAATGGAAAGAAAATATTCTAGAAAACCATTTGAGTCTATTTCTTGTAAAAAATAAAGAGCCTCATATACTTATGTAGCCCTTGAGGACCTCACTGCTAATATATAATGGTATAATGAGGTGATAATTCATGAAGATCCTAAGTATTCAAGAAAAGAAGAAGTTTTGATTAGCATAGTCTTTAAGATAATAAGGAAGCATATGATACATTTTGGAAAGAATTCTATCCTAATTAATCAAAAACAGATTAGTGTTTTTAATTCTCTTATATAAAACACTTCTTTCTTTGACAATGCAACAAGTTAAATGAAACACTGCTGTCAAATAGATCTCATTTTTAAAAAAACTAACTGGCTGAAAGAAAAATAATCATCATTTCTGCTCAGAAACTTTTAATTACCCCTGAAAAAAGTCTTAGTTCTTTAGCTTGACATTTTGCTTAATCTGATTTCAGCAAATACTTCCCAGTTATATACCCTCTTAAATTCTAAATACACTCTTTTTTATTTGCCATGTTCTCACTCAATTTCCTGATATTAATTCTGTTGTATCCCTGCCTATACAAAGATTTCTCTTACTTTTTCCATCTCGAAGTGATCTTTCCCTCCTGTCTCTCAGCATTTTTTGTCTATTCCTTGGCTATGCACTATTCTTCCAATTTGTATTAAAGTTCTTTGTGTTTTCCCCTATTAGTCTATAAACTCTTTCATGATCACAATGATTAGTCATACTTAAATTCCCAGTGTCTTGCACAAAATAAATGGTTAGTAAATGTTAAATTGTTAGTCAACTAACTTTTTTAGATATATGTTATGTAAATGTACATATGTGTATATGCACATACACACACTGCTTCTGCACTGTCATATCTTAACAGAATACAAACCTTTTATGGCCAAAAAAAAAAAGAAAAAAGAAAAAGTGGAGAACAGAACCTAAAAATGTAAATAATAAATAGTTTTGGAATGAGAATGTAAAATAACTGGTTCTTCACAAATACAAAATTATTCACAGAAATGTTCACATTAGATCTATTTGATTTTTTATCTACCTCTAGCAATGAAAATTGTTTTTGATAAAATGTATAAGTTGTTATTTTACTACTTTGAGGCTTTTTTCCTTAATAGCACCTGTTTCTTTCAAGAAATCTTTTTTGCACTGACTCATTTAATAAACATGAAAATCAAGTTGCTCTATTCCTATTCAAAAAAAAAAATGAATTTGTACTTTCTACCCCACCCCCCTCTGTTTTTTTAGACACTGGCTCCAATACTGCAGAATGAATAGAAAAATGGTTTGTCTGTGCCATTTTCTGTTAATATGCAGCACTTGGGAAGAGAAGCAAGGAAGAGACTGTTTAATTTATTCTAGCAATGCAGATACGACTACACTGTGCTAGACTATCTCTGAGAATGCTTGTAGAAAGCATATTTCTGTAGTGTTTTACATCACCTTTATTATACAGCATGAAGAGAAATACCTTTTTTAAATGACAAATCAAAAGTTGTTGCCTTCTTATGAACATTCTTTAATAAACTTATTTAAAAACTCAGCGTGAAATAGTAATTATTAAAAAATGTTGATGTAATAATTGAAAGTTAATGAGCAGATAAACATTCTGAAATAATATAGATATATTACATTGTTATTCTCTTCAGTATCCTCCTAACTTTATATCTTGGAACTTCTTTTGTAAGTCTCAATATTAACATTCTTAAGTATAATTGGAAAACTCATCAAAGGTACACAAGTTGTTGCAACCTATTCATAAAAATATTACTGTTGGGAACATCACAAAAGTAAAAAAAAATGCTTATGTTATCAGATGACTTCTAAACCAAACATTAAAATAGTCTCCAATATTAATGGAAATCTAGAAATGAAGTCTACTGTATTGACTTTACCAGTCATTAGATTCTAAAATCCTTGCTAATAATTACTTGCAACAGATAGCCTAATATTGATCAATTATAGTCTGAAAAGAGACAGGTGAGTGGCTCAGTGGACACAGCTCTGTGCCTGGAATCAGGAAGACCTGAGTTCAGATTCAGCCTCAGACACTTATTAGTTGTGTGACTCTGTGGAAGTTATTCAACCTCTGTTTGTCTTAATCTCCTGAAGAAGGAAATGGCAAACCATTCTAGTTTCTTTCTACTGGAGAAGGAAATGGCAAATCACTCTAATTTCTTTGCTAAGAAAACCCCATGTAGGGTATTAATGCATTATGTCCCATGGGGTCACAAAGAATCAGATCTGACTATCAATGGTAGGTAAAAGAATGTGAAAAAACCTTATTGTCCCTCTGAGTACACATAACAAAGACGAAGCACTTTTTAAAAAAACTGTGGTAAACAATAAATAGCTTGAGAATATTAATCTTCCAAAAGTGATTGGATGTGGATTAAGGTTATTTGCTGTAAATCAAAGTCAACTCAATTTTTCCCAATAAAGCACTCTGGATGGTTTTATTAGCACAAGGCTATCCCTTAAAGATTCATTTTCCACTCCTGGAGAATGTAAAGGGAAATATCACTAATATTCCTAATGTTATTGGTAACAGTTGATTTAATAATGCATTTCCATGCACAAAATAACTTGAAGTTTGTTCTGCAAATATAAGTCATAATGAACATATACAATATTCTATTTTGAAAACATATTTAGTAATAATAGATATGATTATATAATGTGAAATGTTTCTTTCTTATTCCTAATTGCTTTCTCAGATTAGATAGACAATATGAATTACCAGTAGTTGATGTATGAAAAGCTTATAACCATAGTGATTTTGTTTTTAAAAAATACAGGCAATGTGGATCAGTGGGTTCAAGAAAGATCATGCTTGGGAGTGAGGAAAACCTAATTTAAATGATGCCAGTAACAATATCTGAGTGACAAGTTACTTATCTTTGTGTATCTGTCCCTATCTACCATTTGATAAATTTTTGATCTTTCTCTGCTTGGAAGAGAGTAGGAGGCAGTTTCTGCATGGGGGTTTAAAAATAAAGTGAGGGGAGCGGGGAACATTCTAAAAGGCAGGAACTCATCTGAACTCTAACTCAGTCCCTTTCAAACAACTTAATGCTTCAGAGTTGCAGAACCCAAAAAAAGGATGGAATGAAACATTTTCTAGCCCAGAAGGTGGGCTGGAAAAGTCTGTTGCATCAATCATCACAGTCTGCACAGTTCGTCACAGCCTGCACCCTAGCACATCAGCAGTGAGCTCTAGGAATTGAATCAGTAGCAACAATAAGCCTTCAGACAACTATTCAGACATTGTAAAGGTCCCTTTGCCAACCTATTGCTCATACCTGGATCTGAATCACAGTCACAAGGCATGTAGGAACACTAGCACATCAGAGTTCAAGGCCAAAGGGGAACAGGGACCCAGGTCACAGTTCTGGAGCAGAAAAAAAGTACTTGTGGTCAGTCACAGACACAGCAGAGGCTAGGAGAGGAGTAAATAGCTCTTTACAACATACCACCTTAAAAGAATCTAAAACTTGCAGGTCCCCAAATTATCTTTGAAAACAGCTGCACAAAAACTCAAAGCTTGAGTCTGGTTAAAAATCAATTAAAATAAAGGAAAAATTGGAAAGAGAAATGAGAGTGATGCAAGAAAATGATGGAGAAAGTTAAGAGTTTGGTAAAAGAGGCCCAAAACCCAGAATAGAACTAATGGTAAAAGAGGTGTAAAAATCTAATGAAAAAAAGAAAGTCTTAAAAAGGAGAATTGGCCAAATTGAAAAGGAGGTGCAAAAGCTCACTGAAGAAAATAAGTCCTTAAAAATTAGAATTGGGCAACTGGAAACTAATGATTGAGACATCAAGAAATAATCAAAAATTTAAAAAATTTTTTAAAAAAATAGAAATGTGAAATATCTTGTTGGAAGAACAGCCAACTCAGAAAATAGATGGGATGATTATCTAAAAGTAAATTAAATAAAAATTAAGGGATGAGAAAGGAATGTACTGAAAGAAGGAGAAAAGGAGTGGTAGACTGGCATAAATTCTCACATAAAAGGGATAAAAGAGCTTTTATAGTGGGGGGGGGTGGAGAATGGGGTGGGAGAAGCTAGTGAACTTTACTCATCAGAATTGGATTAAAAAGGCATTGGTTCAGTTAGGGATAAAAATTTGTTTTACCATATAAGAAAGAAGGAAAAGAGGTTAAAGGGTGGGGGTTGGGTTGGGTGAGTGATTAAAAAGGAGGGCTGCAAATTGGGGGAGGTAAAAGAAGGCACTTGAAAATGGGACAGGGTGAAAAGGGAGAGTAAGATATGTAGAGAAAATAGGATAGAGGGAAATACTTAATCATAACTGGAAAAAAAAAGTTACAGCAAATTTCTCTGGTAGTCTTTATTTCTCAAATATAGAGAACAGAATCAAATTTATAGAAAGACATTCTTTAATAAATGGTCAAAAAAATGAATAGGCAGTTTTCAAGTGAAATAATCAAAGCTATCTATAGTCATATTAAATAATGCTCTAAATGCAAGTTAAAACAAATTTTGAATTATCAACCCTCACCTATTGGATTGGCCAATATGACAAGAGAAAAATGACATTGGAGGAGATGTGGAAAAATTGAGACACCAATGCATTGTTGATTAAGTTGTATACTGATTCAACCATTCTGTAGAGCAAATTGGAACTATGCCCAAAGATATTTAAAAGAAAGAAAAGGAAGACAACTTATGTGTACAAAAATATAACAGCTCTTTTAATGGTAGCTGAACAAATTGCAGTATATAATTGTGATGGAATGCTGTTGTGCTATAAGAAATAGACAAATAGGATGATTCATAAAAAAAAAAAAAACAAACTGGAAAATATACATGAACTGATTAAAATGAAATGAGCAGAACCAGGAAAATATTGTGCACACTAATGGCAGTATTGCAAAATAACAACTGTGAATGACTTAGCTATTCTCAGCAATAAAAAGATTCAAGACAATTCTGAGATTTGTGATGAAAAAAATGTGGTCCATCTCCAGAGAAATAATTAATGGAGTTTAAGTACAGTTTGAATCACACTCTTTTATTTTTTTTGGTTTGTTTTCCTTCAAACTCTAACATAGGGTTATGTTTTGCATAACTGCATATGTATAACCTATATCAAATTGTTTGCTTTCTCAATGGGGATTGACTAGAGGATGCATGAGAGAGGAAAGGAGAGAATTTGAAACTTATACAATTTTAAAAATGAAAGATATGAATTGTTTTTGCATGTAATTGGGGGAAATTAAATTGAAAAGAAAGGACTGATACAATGGTACAGAATAATAATAATAATTGCATTTATATAGTGCCTACTGAACACTTTCCAAATCGCTCATATGATTCTTACAACAACCCTGGAAAGGTAAGTGCTGTTATTAAACCTAGTTGAGAAATTCAAGGTAAACAGGTTAATTAAATTGCCCAATAGTAAATATCTGAGGCTTTATTTGAACTCAGGTCTTCCTGTGAATGGAGATACAGACTCAAGAGCCTGGAGACAACATGCTAAAGAACTATATTCTATAGGGTTTAAGCATTTTTCTCTGCCTTCAGAGTTAGTTTTGACTCTTAATAAGCATCTCGATATTGAGTGAAATGTTTGCCCTTCCCTAAGTAATTTGTGGTAGCTAGATGACACAGCAAATAAAGCCCTGAGCATGGCATCATGAAAGCACATTTTCATGAATTCAAATCCAACCCCAATACTTATTCTGTAACTCTGGGCAAATTACCTCACCTTGTTCACCTCAGTTCCTCTTCTTGTAAATAAACTGAAGAAAAAGGCAAACCACTCCTTTATCTTTGCCAAGAAAACCCCAAAATGGGGTCACAAAGAGTGGGACACCACTGAAATGACTAAACAAAAAGATTGAGAGATTTAGATCTTTAAAACTCTAAATTTACACCAAAAGGTTTCTGTGAGTAAGTTCTAGCCATCTTTCAGTCCAAAGGCAACCAGAGCCTTAGTGAGCATGAAACAGTTAACTACTTTCTGAAAGATTTTGAATTCAAGGGCTCTGGATACAAAATACACTGTGCATTAGGATCTCTATAATTGCCTAAGTCATATAAGATCAGTTCCCATTCTATTAAAATCTAGTTTTCTATGAGAAATGTATAGAATTGCTGCTGTTCCACTCTCTGACAGAAGACTATATAGTAATTGCCTATCTGTTAATTCATGGTATCAACATTGTGTTTTCTCTCCCTGGAATGAGTGTTTGTTTTTTTCCCCTACATCTACACAGTAATTGAGAAAGGCTTTTAAAATCTGATCAACAGCTAGATTTTTTTTCTTTTTGATTGGCCATGGCAAATGAACTTATTCCCTAATGCACCTCCAGAAACAAACAAACTTGTCTAGGGTCAGAAACTGTAAGGCAACTAGGTACCACAGAATAAATGCTAGGTTTGGAGTTAGAAAGATTAGAGTTCAAATTCAGCCTCAGACACTCATTAATTGTACAACCCTGGGTTAATCCATAGACCTGTTTGCCTTAGTTTCCTCATCTGCAAAATGGAGACAATAATCTTCCATAAGTTTTTGTGAGAATCAAATGATATAAAGCATTTAACACAGCATCTGGCAGTAGTACCTACTATATAAATGTTAATTTTTATTAAATTATCACTGCTCTCATAACAGGTGCTACAATGTTATTGAGGTTGCTACTGTTATTTTCCCACAACCCAGTTCTTGCTTCAGCTACACTAATTCTCAAGTATCTAGTTTCCTGCTTTGGATGTAGTAAGTCCCTAATAAATACTTGCTGATTTGCATGGAATGCAATGCTGATTATCTAGATATCTCTCAATGACAAATTATAATCCATACTAAATCTGCCAGCTCGGAGTATTAAGAGAAATGGGACAAGAAAGGCTTATAATGCCTCCTTTATATCCGCTGAAGTTCCTAGTTACCCCCAATTTATTCTGAGTTGGCTATTTCCACTGATGTTATGTATATTTGTTAAGAAAGTAAGTTCCAAGTTTATGACAGAATGTGTTGTTGCTATCTTTTATTCTATCCTACTTCTAATGCTGCTTTTGCTTTGAACTAATTGTGTCAGCTAGATGACAATTAATTTGAATGCAGTGGTGGGGACTCATAAGTTATCATTTTAGTAGTGTAGACCCAAAAGATACTTAGAACCTGAGGACAGTCTTCCCCTAGAGAATCCATCCTACTACTGCAAGTTGGAGGGCACTGTTTTCAAGAAGGATTTTCTTTTGTGGATATCCTAGTTATTATAGAGAGCCATGGCAGAAAATTTAGATTTTTTGTGTTGTTTTCAAAATGATTGGATTGGCAGGATTATAAAGCCAACTTTTGTATAGTTAATGACAAGTACTATTTGTTGCAAACCTGCATTTTTTATGATTTTGAAAGTCAATGAGCAATATATATATATATATTATAATCCCTGAAATGTTAGTGCCTGGCAATATATTTCGTATATCCTGGGGACTCAGTTTATCTGACATCCTTATGAATTTATGGTCCATAAGGATTGTCCAATGGGCTTGAAATCCAAAGTAGTCAATTCCAAGGACTTAATCCCTTGGATTAATCCCTGTCCTCTTTGTCCTCTTGAGATGTGAGTTCAGACCTCATATACCCTGTATGTTTCAGGGATCCTTTGGAGAAATTTTAGGTAACGTTTGTATTATACCCATTAAAGGAATTTTCATCACAAGACATTGCAATTTCATATCTAAAAGTGAAAAATGAATTTTCAGTTGAACTCAGGTCCCTCCTCCCTATTAGAAGAACCAAATCCATATATTCTGAGAGTTCCTTTGGACCAGACTTTCCTTGGTAGTGGGGTAGGTTATAAGAAGCTCATTTTCCCCCTTTTGTTATTTTAGAGATAGGGCAGGCCTTTTTATATCCTAGAACAGTCTACAACATCTGGATTGTCAAAAAAAAAAAAAAAAAGGATTTAATTTACTGCATTGTGTAAAACTATCAGAAGGACTTTGCTAAGACTTTATGAAAAAACATGAGAGAGCCACTTAAAAGGACAATGCATAAACATCTTTGAGATATCCAGAATTAGGAATATGGACAAACATATCCCCAAAATGCCAATGGATTTAGTGGGAATAGCAAAAATTTACCTGAGGAAGAGTATAAAGGGAGGTATAAAGGAAATAAAAAGAAATGTTTGTTTTGTTGTTGTTGTTGCTCCTTTAGGAAGTGTGAGGTATCTTCATGGATTATAGGATAGATATTGGATAGATGACCATATCCTCTGGTGGCTTTTTACAAAGTAAGCTTGCCAGCTCTGGAATCAATTGAGACAGGAGAAATTCTGTTGGAGAGAATTTATATTGGCAATTGAATTAAGCTGCAAAGAGGAACATGCCTTTGAGCCCAACTAAGCATCTCACCCAGCATAGGTGCTATAGTAGGGAGGAGTGTGAGGACATCCAGAATTTACAGATGGTAGAATGAATTGCTTTGGCCACATGTATTCCCCAGTTGTTTATATCTCTATTAGTAAACTTTGCATGCCCACTCTTCCTATGACATTGTGTGTCTGTAGGAGTGCACCCCAGTTTATGGGGGAGTGAATATTTAGTTTATGTTATGCTATTTCCATAAATGCCTTTGCTTTTAGCAAGTTGTGTCAACCCAAATGGCAAAGGTGAATGTGCTTTTGGGAATTAATGAAATTTAGAAATGTGGACCCATAAAATATCTTAAACCTAGGATCAAAGAATAAATAATTCTTTTTATTTCCTTTTATACTTCCCTTTATATTCTCCTTCAGTCAATCCCAGTAAATCCACTAAGGTCTTTTGGACACGTTTGTCCATATTCTCAATTCTGGATATCTGAGAGATGCTCAAGCATTTTTGTCCTTTTGAATGGCTCCATCATTTTGTTAATGGAAATTCATCCCTCAGAGGACTCACCTTGCTAGGATGGGGAGGAGAGGGTGATCCAAGAATGCTACAAGTTATATTATAAACTCATGTCTCTCTTGTTTCTTTATTTGGTGAAAAAATTAAATGTTTACTGGCTGGGGTTTTATTTGTGCCCTTGTGCCCCCTTCCTATAAGAAATGGTAGTATGGTCACTTTTTTAAAAATTTAATTTAATTTTTAAATTTTATTATTTTTATTATAGCTTTTTATTTTTAAAACAATATGCGTGGATAATTTTTCAACATTGACCCTTGCAAAATCTTATGTTCCAGATTCCCTGCACTTCTTCTCACCCCCTCCCCTGGATGGCAAGTAATCCAATATGTGAAATTCTATATATACTAACACAATTATCATACTACAAAAGAAAAATCAGATCAAAAAGGGAAAAAAAATGAAAAAGAAAACAAAATGCAAGCAAACAACCAATAAGTGAAAATATTATGTTGTGATCCACACTCAATCCCCACAGTTCTCTCTCTGGGTGCAGATGGCTCTCTTCATCACAAGACCATTGGAAATGGCCTGAATCACCTCGGTGTTGAAAAGAGCCACATCAAAAAATTTATCATCAGAATTTATCATGGTATAATCTTGCTGTTGCTGTGTTCAATGTTCTTCTGGTTCTCCTCATTTCATTTAGCATCAGTTCATGTAAGTCTCTCCACACCTCTTGCTGATCATTTCTTATAGAACAATAATATTCCATAACATTGATATACCATAACTTATTCAGCCATTCTCCAACTGATGGGCATCCACTCAGGTTCCTGTTTCTTGCCATAGTCACTGTTTTTAACCTTGATTCACTTCTGATTTCTTTTCTTTTTCTTCCTTCCTTTTTTTGGCAAGGCACTTGGGGTTGTGACTAAATATCTGGGGCTGGATTTGAACTCAGGTCCTTCTGGCTTCAGGGCTGGTGCTCTATCCACTGTACCATTTAGCTGACCCCACTTTCTTATTTCTTTTAGAGACAACAGATTATTTGAATAAGTCAGATGAGAGGTTCTCATCCTTATCCTTCTAATTGTATAATGGTTTTGACCTTTTCAACGAGTTTATCATCTGCCAAAAGCAGACATAGATATGTTTTTCATGTCAGTAACCTTTTCATTAATATCTCATTTTTAACTTTGCGATTTTTGTTATTTTTATATATTTGCCTAACCCACACCTACTGACTCATTCTGAAGAAAATATTGAATTGTTTGCTGTCTTGGGAAAGGGGAAGGAAAGGGAAGGAGAAAAAAAAATTTGTAATTCAGTCTTACAAAAGTGAATGTTGAAAACTATCTTTATATGGAATTGGAAAAAAAATAAAATATCATTAAGGGCTGGGGGGAGTGGGAAAATATATTCTTATCAATTGAAACAATTCTTAGTCTACAAACTTCTGCCTCTCCTTTTAAAATCCAAAACCATATATTTCAACATACCCATGATAGTCTTCTCTAGTTTACTTAATCAACTTGAATCGACAAGTATGTTGATTCTTGGAGATTATTGTCACTTCTTCACATATTCACCCTCTACAACAGGTAATGGTAGCAAAAGTTATGTTAGAGATAGATTGCTTGTGCTCATTATAAATAATAAAAATGCAAGTGAACCAACGGTCCCATAAAATGATGTTTCTTTGGATGTATGAACTGCCAACTCCTTTATTTGCCTTTCTAGAAGGACCTGTGAGTCATTCTTCTGTTTAGCTGCAATTTGATCTTTAGATTTCAATTTTGGTGAGAATGTCAATATTGATGTGCTTCAGTTCCTCCAATAGAGTAATAACTCATTTGTCACTGGACAAATACCTCATATTTAGAGGACTAATAGTTAAATGAGTGTTCTTAGATAGCTTGAGAACTTAGTGACTCTTAACTGTATTTGGTCCTTTTTCTGCCAGTATGTCACTATTAACTATGTTAGAAATTAAAAAAAAAAAAAAAAAAGGACTTCACAACAAAAGCACTAAAGACTATTTTGAATTTTCCTTTGTTTTATGGGTTGTCTTGACCAACTGAATGTACATGGAAGTCAACAGGAGCAATCTATAATTAGGACTGGATTCAGAGCTTTTCCAACTTGGTTAAAAAAAAAAGAAGCTTTGGTCAAAATTTATATCTTATTAGCATAGTCTCAGACAATCCATCTCTGAGCCTTAAGGCATTAAAATAGTACTCTAGTGAAGACTTCCCCAGATATATTAAATGTATTTGTTTGTCCATTCTTTCCTTCTATCTATAATATTTAACATCTTTTGTTAGACTATTTACTGGGAAGGTGATACTTGTAACCCATAAGAACTTTCTCATTTTGGGGACAATTAGAAGGAACATATATAGACACAGGTGTTAGTTGAATGTGAAGGATGATGTCTTTTTTAAAAAAATAAAATGAAAGGGTGAGAGAGGAAATTAAAGGTGGAAGAAAGGGAAAGGGAGATGTAAAATGGGCCAAATTATCACATACAAAAGACGCAAGAAAAAGTTTTACAATGGAGAGAAAGATGGAGAAGGGAGGATGCTACGGAAGAGTGACTGAACTTTGCTCTCATTAGAATTGGCTCAAAGAGGAAATGACATACATACTCAATAGAGTGTAGAAATTTATCTTACCCTACAGGATAGTAAGAGGGGTAGAGAATAAGGGATAGGGAGTGGTGATATAAGGGAGACCAGATTAGGGGAGAGGGTAGTCAGAAAACACTTGAGGAGAGGCAAAATGAAATGAGAGAGAGAGAAAAAGAATTAGCATGAATAATTGTGGGGGAAAATTGAAACAAGAAAGTCCTCATTTCTCAAATATACAGAGAACTGAGTCAATTTTATAAAAATAAGAGCTATTCTCCAATGATAAATGATCAGAAGGTAAGGACAATTTCAAATGAAGAAAAAATATTCGAACTCACTATTGATTGGAGAAATGGAAATTAAAACAATTCTGAAATACTATCACATATCTATTAGAATGACTAATAGGACAGAAAAGGAAAGTGACAAATATTGGAGGGGATGTCCTACTACTAAGATTGTATCCCAGAAGAGATTAAAAGGGGGAAAAAAGAGAAAAGGATCCATATGTACATAAAATATTTATAGCAGCCCTTTTTTAGCCCTTCCTCCTTCACTCATTTTTTTCACCTTCTTTTCCCTTCTCTTCCTTCCTTCTCTCCCTCCTTCCCTTTTCTCTTTCTCTTTCTTCTCTCCCTCTCTCTCCTTTCCTTCATTCTCTTCCTCTCTTCTTCCTCCCAACCCTCAGAAAATCAAAAGTTCCCAGAATATTGATACCCACAATGATTTCAGTGATATTATAAGAATAAAAATTAAAACAATGTTATGGAATTAATTACACTGACTAAATATGACCTCAAAGAAAATAAGTAAGAATTTTATTTTTTACTTGTTTGTAGAATTGGAGAGACTGTAATGGAACATTGTATGTGCTATTAGATTTGAGGGATATTTAGTGAGTTGTATTCCACTATTTTAATTTTTTCTATATTTTGTATTCTTTGTTGCTAGGAATGACTTTCTGGGTCTAGGGCTGGCAAGATACTTTGGGAAGTAAAAGCGATATAAAAAATAAAAGAATTTACCTTTAAAATGAAGTCCATCATCACCCTTAAAGAGTTTAGGGGAAAAACAGACTAGTTCACAAATAAGTAGAATATAGGGCAAAAAAAAATTGCATGAAAATGCAAAGGAAAATAAGGGAAAAGGAGAAATCACATATGGTTAAAAGGGTTGAGGCATTAATTATATTAAACATATTTATTGGAGTTCTGTCTAAAAAATTCCATCCTATGCAACTAGCTTCCAAATTCTCCCAAATTCTCCCAAATTCACCAAATGACCTGAAGACCTCCTTGCTTTCACTGGACACTGGGAGAATGCCAGTGGAACACTCATCCTGTCACATTTAGTGACTCATCATCTTCTCTTCCTATCCCACTATTTCTCTAGGATGCCCTTAATATCTTTGGAGTTGGATTTTGGTTAGGTGATGCAACTTAAAATTCCACCCCACTGTGAGCCTCTCTGATAGTGATCTTCACTTTTTCATAAGCAGTGGTACTTGTCTTGTTGTCAGATAGCAATATCTCTATTAGCATTGAAACGATGAGGTTTTGCTTGTATAGGAAGCTTGGAGTTAGCAAAAGAGTTTCACAGTTTCTCATAAGCAATCCACTTTATATTGTTTTCTTTTAGGGTTGGCCTATTGGACACTGATACTGTCCCAGGTATACACACCATTGGACAAGTTCTATGGGATGTCCATGCAAATACATTGTTGTTTGGGTATATTTCATGTAGTTGTTCTTTCCTGTATATCTCAGTAATGTGTGGGGTATTCCAGAAGACTAGCACCTTCAGTTTGAGGGCTTGCTAAGCCCTTTTCAGGTCTGCCCATCTACTTTTAATATCCATCTTTCAACCAAATCTTACCTGTAGCTCCAAGAAGCATACCAACAGCTATTTTGCAATAAACTGTCTCAGCAGCTTGAAGGCAACCAACAGGCCTCAAGACCCTTTGGTGAGTTAGGAGTATATCCATCCCCAAGTTTGCAAAGACTTACCCTGTTAGAAAGGGCAGATGAAAACAATTTGTTTCAATGACCATGAAGGTGGCCAAAGGAGACACTGTGAACCCCGATAGTTGGATCAAGTATTGAAGATGCCAAGATCATCCACTGCATCCTAGGCCATTGCCAGTTGTCTTGACTTTTACCCTGCCATTGGACTTTGATGACTCAGGGAGAGAGAACAAAGCTTACAACTTTGTGCAACTCTGCCTCACTAAAATCTGATTCACTCATTAATCAAGACATAACCTATGATATCATTGGTCCTCTTCAAAAACAAAGGACAAACAACAACAACATCTCTCAGGAAGAGGAAAAAATGTATGATTTAAGGGTATGGTGATTGAAAAGTATGAGATATAGTTGAAGGAAAAAGTAGTAATGTCTAGCTAGAGCTTGGTGGTAAATAAGGGGGAGTAATGGGTGATAAAAGTGGAAAAGGGCCAGAACATGAAAGACCTTAAATGATAGGCTAATTTGTAAACTTTCAGAGAGAACTATAGAATTTAGAGCTGTGGATGATTGTCATGGTCATTGAAACAAATTATTTTAGTGAAAGTGACGTGGAAGCTTAGAAAAATCAAGTGACTTCACATCATAAAGTAGTTTAGGATTAAACTCAGGGACTCTGGCTTTGAATCAAATGTCCTTTTTTCTCCATAGAGTTTTACTAGATATTAAAGTGGAAAAAGCACTAGTCCTGCAGTCAGGAGAACCTGAATTCAAATCTGACCTCATACACTTAACCAGCTGTGTGACTTAACCTGTTATTTTACCTGATTGCCTAAAAAGAAAGAAAGAAAAAAAACAATACTATGTTTACCTCAGGCAGGCAATGGGAAGCCATTGTAATAATAATAGCTAGCATTCTATAATGCTTTAAGATCCATTAAGTTCTTTATATGTATTATTTCATTTGAACCTTATAACAACTTTGTGAAGTAGGTGCAATTACTACCTCCATTTTACATGGAAGGAAGCTGAGGCTAGTAAAGCATTTTCCCTGGGGTCACACACTCAATAAGTATATGAGGCAGAATTCAAACTCAGGAGTTCCTGACTCTATCCACTGTTCCATTCAACTACCCTCAATTTTGTCCAATTTTCAAGAACAATATCTTCTACTAAATTCACAGGTCTCCTTTTTTCTAAACTGATTTAAAGTTCAAAAGACTTAGTGCATCTCCATATGTGCTTTCCTTAAATCAAGTGCACTAGGATTCACTAAGCACATATTCTGTGCTCAGCACTGAACTACAGTAGGTACTGAGGATAAAAAGAAAAAAAAAATAGTCCCTACATTTTAGGAACTCCTAATCTAATGGGGGAGATAATGTATAAATAACTGTAAGCAAATGTGATATACCCAGGATAACTTGAAGTTAATCATCAGCTAGAGACTTAGGGATTCAAAGAGATTAGGCCAAAGGCTTCCAGTATAAAGTAAGAATGGTACTGGAAAGAAGCCTGAGAAGCTAGGAAGAAGGAAGGAGGAAGAAAATTCCAGGAAAGAGGAACAGCAGAGAAAATTCCTGTGTGAATGACAGCAGGGAAGCCAGTATCTCTGGCTCAAAGATTGTGGAATTTGGAAGAGGAGGGGAAGATCAAGGGTGGTCTGGGAAGGGTAGAGAAAGTAAGATTATAGAAGACTAAAAAGGTCTAGGAATTCAGGTGATAAGGGGAAGAAATAAACATTTATATAGTGCCTACTGTGTACCAATTACTTTACAAATATTATCTCTCTTGATCCTCACAAAAGCCCTTTAAGGTAAGGGCAACTATTATCCTCATTTGTCAGGGGAGGAAACTGAGGAAAATAGAAGTTAAATGACTTGCCCAGGAATCATATAATTAATAAGTGTCTGAGAGCAGATTTTTCACTCAGGTCTTCCTGACCAGCCCCAGCTCTCTCTATCTACTGCACCATCTCAGTGTTAGAAAGTGCTCTGAATGCCAAGAGAGGATCTTATATTTGGTCCTGAGAAGGATAGGAATCACTGACTAGGGAACTTGGTATATGATCAGACACATGTTTTAGGAAGATCAGTTTGACAGCCAGATGGAGAATGAACTGTAATGGAGAGAAGCAACCAAAAAGTTATTGTCATAATCCAGGTGTGAGGTGATGAGGAGCTGAACCAGAGAGGAAGGGGGGAGGGGGAGAAGTGGTGGAGCATACTAGAGGTGTTGACAAAGATGGAATTGGCAGGATTTCACATCTCTACTTGAACATTTGAACACTGAGAGAGAGAGAAAATGAAAAGTGAGTGGTGAGTTGTGAGCT
Source organism: Antechinus flavipes (assembly GCF_016432865.1). Lineage (NCBI taxonomy): Eukaryota > Metazoa > Chordata > Mammalia > Dasyuromorphia > Dasyuridae > Antechinus > Antechinus flavipes. Next base: position 547,910,331 of record NC_067399.1, read on the forward strand.
TTGGTGACCAAGGATTATGGTACCTTTGATAGTAGTAGAAAAGTTAGAAAGAGAGGAGGACTTGGTGAGGGCAGGAAGATGGATCACAAGCTTAGTTTGGGATGCATTGAGGACATTTACTCTGAGATGCTAATAGACAGCAGATATAGGATACTGGAGATCAGGAGAGGTTAGGGCTGGATCTAAGAATTAGTAGCTTTGAGGTAATAAATTAATACAAGCAAATTAATAAGATCACCAATGTAACTATATCAAGGGATAAGAAAAAAAGACCCAGGACAGAACCTTAATTATTCCTGTAATTAGTGAATGTGAGTTGGTGAAGATTTAGCAGAGGAGACTGAAGAGTGATCAGATAGATAGAAAGGAAACCAGGAAAGAGGAGTGATCTGAGGTTGGCAGACAACAGCTGCCAGAATTTTTATTGGGTGGTAACTGATGAGGTTAGGGTTCCTGGTGGTCAGGGAGTTAAATAATGAGATTAGTGGCAGGTTTGGGATTCAGGGAACCAAATGAAGAGGTTTGGCTTCCCTAAATCTACCCTAAGATTCAGCGCAGGGCAGGGAGTTGTGGGAACCCTTCTGGTGGTGCATAGGTCTTTCATAAAGGAATTTACGAATCCGAAAAGCTAGACTAGTAAAAGAAGTTTATTGTAGGCATTGGGAAATCAGCTTTTGCTATGCATGAATAAAAAGACTGAATTCCTTGGTGGCAAGGTCTTGACAGAGAAGTAAAGTTTCTAGTGAGGAGTCCTGGCAGAGAAGTAAAGTTTCTAACAGAGAAATCCCAACAGAGAGGTATAAAGTTTTGTTAGGGAAATAAGTGAGAAAGATAAAGAAAGAATAACACTGAAAGAGAATATCATTTCAGCAGGCATAGATTGCTGCTATGCAAAAGGGGAGCATGGCATGGCATGTTAAGTCCTCTGCAAGGACTGAGCCCCAAGTTGGCTCATTTTATAGTAGAAGTCTAGGCTATCAGTTCTTGATGGGGGCTGAGCACAGCCTGGGCTGGAAGTAGAATAGAAAATATTAGAATTGAATGAGTGTCTCTGGGCTGATCTTCAATTCAATGGGAAGCTTAATCAGTAGTGAGTGTTATCAATGGGGGTTGTGCCCCTCTCTCAGAATAACAGAATGAAGCTGTTTCTCCTGTTTCCCTTGGGCAGAGTCTTTTATAGAGGCAGGGTTCAAGGAGAGGCTCTCCTTCAAGGAGCTTCCCAAGTGCTTCACCTCATGGCTCACCCAGAAGTCAAAGAGAGAGAGTTTCGGGGCTCTCCTCCTCAGTAACTATAAATTGAGCATCCTCAAAGGAGCAGAGGTCATTGAATGATAGTGGGGTAGAAGGGGAATCTCGAAGTATCAAATGGGAAACAAAAGTGTTCCAATTCTTCCACCTTGACCAGGAAGTCAGAGTTTGAGAGAAAATTATAATAATACTAGAAAGGATGTCCAGGGAAACTGTCCAGAGAGAGCCAGGCCTTGGGGAGTCCAAGGGGTTTGAAAAAGTGGATTGTGAAACAGGAATTCCAAAGAACTCAGTGGAAGGAGTGGGGAGCATTGAAATGGGATGTGGCAGGAAGGAAGATTGTATTGAAGTATGAAAAAAGGGAGGGTAGTGGGCACAGAAAGTAAATTAGAATAATTACAGGCCTGAATTCAGAATCTGGAGGTGGAAGTTTGTTTATCCTTAAGAAATAGTTTTTTTGGAAGGTTATCAGTATCTGTAGGAGTTCAGCTTCAGGGTGGAGAACTCCTAGGGCTTAAGAATGTGGTGTATAGTTGGAAAAAGGGGGATCAGGAACAGGAGTAGAACCATGGGGAAAACCAGGCAAGCAACTGACTAGTAAAGGGAATATGTTGCAATGTCTTGGCCCTCCTTTCCCAAGCAGACCCAGATAGATCTAGGAGGCAACAATTGATATGTGGCAGTTTTGCATACTAAGCCTGGGAAACTTCACTTTTCCATCTTTGACTATTTATCTGAAGATTATCATCAACCTCCTCTTCTATTCCTCTCCTCTCCCTTCCCCAACTACTGCTAAGTTTGATGATAAGATGCCAGCACCCTGGGGCTTAGTAGATTCATATTGCCATGTAATACCTTCTATATTTTTAAATTAAATACATTCTAGCTAATGTTTTGCTTTCGTAGAGAAATAGTAGATAAGAGTTGTGGGATTAGTCAGATTTGGCCTGGATTCTAATTTTATCTCTGGCAGAGGCTCTGTGATCTTAGTAAGTGACTCACTTAACTTTTTTGTGCTTCAGATGTTACACTTTCATTCCATGTTAGTGGTTCTCAAAGGATGGTTTGGGGGTTCCTGAGACTTTTTAAGGGGACCATGAGCTTAAAACTATTTTCATAATAATACTAAAATGTTTTAATTTCTAATATAGTAAATCGTAATGGTTATAACCTTCAATAATTTTTAAGAATAAAAAGGGGGGGGATTCTGGGAAGATGACAGGGTAGGTTAGTAAATTTCAATTTCTCCTACAAATAGAACAAATTTGCACCTCAGGATGAACATAGACTGGTGAAAAACCAAGAAGATTTGGAGCAGAACTGGGGTTCTCCTGATATAACTTGAGAAGATCTGAAGAAAGATCCTGGCTGGGGATTAACCTGTTTGAAGTGCAAATACCTCCTGGATATCTCTACAGAAACTCAAGTAGGGTCCCCTGGGGCTAGCTGAGTGTGGCTGGAACCTCAGCAAGAACCACAGAGACTTTCACCTCCAGAACTGTTTGTCTTTTCAAGATCTGAATCCAGGAAGACATTGGGAGCCTCCAGCCCAGCTATGCTTTTAAGACTATGCCCTGGGCTAGAAGAAACCAGCACCCTATAAGTGCAGAGGCAGTGGGGCCTCTGAATTATGGATGAGAATAATTATGGAATTATGAATGAGAAAAAAAATGGACCTTCAATGAACTTGCAAATTTTCAGGACTTTTTAACAACCAAACCAGACCTTAACAGAAAATTTAACATATAAGGACCAATATCAAAGATCAATTTTAAGGAATTCAACATGGACAAACTGTTTGTTTTTGTTTTTGTTTTTGTTTTTTTTAGTAATAGCTTTTTATTTACAAGTTAATATGCATGGGTAATTTTACAGCATTGACAATTGCCAAACCTTTTGTTCCAATTTTTCCCCTCCTCCCCACCCCCTTCCCTAGATGGCAGGATGACCAATACATGTTAAATATGTTAAAGTATAAATTAAATACAAAATAAGTATACATGTCCAAACCATTATTTTGCTATATAAAAAGAATTGGACTCTGAAATAGTATACAATTAGCCTGTGAAGGAAATAAAAAATGCAGGCGGACAAAACTATAGGGATTAGGAATTCTATGTAATGGTTCTTAGTCTTCTCTCAGAGTTCTTTTGCTGGGTGTAATTGGTTCAGTTCATTACTGCTCCACTGGAGCTGATTTGGTTCATCTCATTGCTGAGAATGGCCAGGTCCATCAGAATTGATCATCATACAGTATTGTTGTTGAAGTATATAATGATCTCCTGGTCCTGCTCATTTCACTCAGCATCAGTTCATGTAAGTCTCTCCAGGCCTTTCTGAAATCATCCTGCTGGTCATTTCTTTCAGAACAATAACATTCCATAACATTTATATACCACAATTTATTCAGCCATTCTCCAATTAATGGGCATCTGCTCAGTTTCCAGTTTCTGGCCATTACAAAGAGGGCTGTCACAAATATTCTTGCACATACAGTTCCCTTTCCCTTCTTTAAGATCTCTTTGGGATATAAGACCAGTAGTAACACTGCTGGATCAAAGGGGATGCACAATCTGATAACTTTTTGAGTATAGTTCCAAATTGCTCTCCAGAATGGTTGGATGTATTCACAATTCCACCAACAATGTAACAGTGATGGACAAACCGTTTAAACGCGGGCAAATTGTTTGGGCTTTTTTTACATGGAAAATGTATACTGTATATTTAAGATTCACATCAACAGTAGGGTAGCTCAAAAGAAAGATTAGCAGAGTTAAGGTAAAAATAATAATCATATTATACAAATGAGGTGCAGAAGAAAAATAAACACAGAGCCATTAGAGGTGGGAAGTGGGCTCACAGTTCTGAAATCTTAGTCACATGGGGATTGGGTTCAATAAGTAACACTACATATATATATCGTGTAGGGTATAGCACCCTCCAAAATCTATAAAGAAATAAGAAGGGAAAAATGGATGAATAGGGAAGCAAAGAATCAGGGAAGAAGACAAGGGAGGGATCCTCGAGCTGGGGGGAGGTTAAGTAATAGTAAGGCAAGTTATGCAGCAGAATTTAATTAGAGTCAGCAGGGATAGGAAAGACATGTGTGTGTATTTGGGGTTTGTGGGCATGTGTATGTATGTATATACATATGTATACATAAATATATCTTTTCTTAACTGTAGCTTGCTTGGGGGCAGGAGGGAGAATCAAATAAAGAAGGTGGACAGCAGAGAACCAAAGAACAATTTACAAGGAAGTAAAGAAAAAAATGGCCTTTCATGAATATAATTTCTCCTATTAATATATGTACTTTCTTGGTCTAGTAATTTGGGTTATATATATTGAATCCTTTCTGATGTTCTTCTGGGCACATGGCAATATTCTCTTTGTTTTGTTTTATTTTGTTTTATATTCCTTTTCTGTTTTTCTTACTGTTTTTTCAAATAAAAAAAAAATTTTTTTTAAATATAAAGTAATCCTGAGACCTGTTGCTCTATATAGCCAATCTCTTGCCAATCATGTTTCTTCCTTGAAAACATATCTCCTATCCACCTTCTATTCTTCATTCACATACCACAATCCTGGTCCAAACTATCATCCCTTCTTATTTGAACTTTTGCAGAAGCCTTCTCCTTTGGTTCTTCCAGTTCAAATCCATCCTCCACTCAATAGTCAAGGTGATTTTTTTTAAAAGGTAACTCTGACCATGTCATCCTCCCTTCCATCATACACATCATATACACACAGAGCTCCAGCATCTCCCTCTTACCTCCAAGATCAAGATTATTCTCTGATATTTAAAACTCTTCATGTATTTTTTGTTCAGTTATTTCAGTCATATATGACTCTTCATGACCCCATTTAAGATTTTCTTATCAGAGACACTGAAGTACTTAGCTATTTCCTTCTCCAGCTCATTTTACAGACAAGGAAAATGAAGCAAATATAGTGAAGTGACTTGCTCAGGATCACACGTGATAATAAGTATCTGAGGCCACAATTGAACTCAGGAAGATGAATCTTTCTGCCTCCACTTTCATACTTTGTGCACTATAGCACCACCCTGCTCCCAAAGTTCTTCCTGAGAGAGCTCTGTCTATTCTTATACTTGACTCTCCTTCACATATATAGGCCTACTTGCAATTCAGCTCCATCTTCCATCTCTATTTCTTTGCACTTTTCTTTTTGATCTCCATATTTGTTATGCTCTTCCTCTTCATCTCTACCACTTGATTATATCCAATTCAAGTTAGCTTAGTCTCACCATGTGCACAAGGATTTCTCCTGGCACCCTAACCCTAACTAGCTGCTAGTGCCTTCCCCTCCCATATTGCCTTCTATCTACAGTTATTTTCATATTCTCTCTTATACCAATATATGCTCCTTGAGGACAAAGAATAGCTTTGTCTTTTCTTTTTATCCCCAGTGTTTAGTATAGTACTTGGCATATATTAAGTGCCTAATAAATGCCTTTTGACTCATTGACCACTGAATCATTTCTATCTTATTTGAAAGAATTCTCTTCTCTGGTTACTTTATAGTTCTCTAGCATATTCTCTTAATATTCCACAGAATATTTCCTTTTTCCACTGAAAGCAAATAATTAAATATGATAATTCCTATTACCTTCTCTTCTCCCTCACTCTCAAAGCTGGAGGCAAAAATCCCTCCCCTGAAACATGAAAACTGAACACTCACAATGAGCAATAGTTCCAGATGTCCCTGGTGGCTTTTAGTCAAACCCAAATGTTTTCCTTGATTGAGAGTTTGCCATTTGATTCAGGTTTACTGAACTAAAATGGCTTTGACTATGCTTTGTGCAGTAAATCAATAGTAAATTCTTAATATGTTCACTGCATTCCAGTACCTGCCAAACCCGTCTTTTTCTTCATTAGACTGAGTGGAGGTTGGGTGGGAGGATGATGATTTGATGGGTCACTGTCATATTCTGACAGATCCTCTTATTATTTATAATTAGCAGCATTACAGACTTGAAATTGGACTGAAAATATTGGCTTCCTAGTCTTCACAGCTGTTACCCCAAGCATTTCTGGGATTACCAGACCCATTTATTTAAAACACAGAAGACAGGGAAACCTATAGTTTGAGACACTCCCCAGTGACTTGCCCCATCAAAAGTTCACAAGTCAAAGTCAGGGTGGATTTCAAAGCACACATGCTGAAAAATGTAACTTGCCTCCAAAGAGAGAACTGATGAACCCTCAATGCAGATTAAAGCATACTTTAAAATATATATATATATATATAATTATCTTATTCTATTTGTGTTTTCTTTTGCAACATAATATGGAAATATGTTTGCAGGATTTCACATGTAAAATCCATACCAAATACCTTATGCTATTATCATCATCCACATTTTACAGTTGAGGAAATTGAGGAACAAAGGTTAAGTGAATGAGCATTTGAACTGGAAACATCCTGACTCCAATTCAGCATTCTATCCCCTGAATCACTTAGTTATTGGCAGTACATTTTATAGCTGAAGCAGAGGGTTTAATCAATTTATCCAAGGTCATCAATCTTGGCAGGGCCAGGACTCAAAGCTTTCAAACTCCCATGGTTCATTGTTCTTTTCACTACTCCACATTTCTTCTGTTGAGAAAATAAATTCGGCATTATATTGGAAATACTCAGTTATACTCTCTTTTCAGTCTAAACAACTGGACAAATAATATCTTAACCCAAAAAAAGGGAAAATGAAAAAAACAACTCTCTTTTGACTTGGTGCCAAGCCTCCCAGAGTGTGGCTTGCTCATTATCAGATATTTACATGCCAATAAAAAAAAGACAGAGCTACAAGGGTTCTTGAAGATCTTTTAGTCCAATTTCATCCTTTTATGGATAAGAAACCCAAGACCCCAAGAGATGAATGGTCTTATCTCCAGTTACAGAGTTAGTGTTAGATTCCCAATTCAGCACCCACCCACCCACTCACCCTGTGATGTCACCTCTTGTGTGAAGATAAAAATAGATGTGCATTTTTCAGTTCGTACCTCCCAAGCTAAATTACCTGAACCTGTAACCCTAATGATGTGGGAGGCTAAAGCTAAAGGTAAGATTGAGCTTTTGAGATCAATTCTGTTTGGTGAGTGTTTTTCTTGGTTTATTTTGGTGTCTAAATAACAAAAGGTCATATTTATATAGCACCTGAAGGTTTTTAAAAAGCATTTTCTTCATGACATCCAAGGAATTTGAGTGTTAATACTGCTACTTTAGGTCTTCCTTTCATCAGGAAAAAATAAAAATAAAACGTTTTTGCGTTAAAAAAAAAAAAATTACTGCTACTTTGCAGAAGGGGAATCTGAGATCCCAAATGACTTGTCTAGAAATACATGACTAGTATTAGAGCCAAAACTCAAAGCCAGGGCTTTCTACTCTTAAGTCCAGTGCTCTTTTTGCTACCTCCCTATTAATAATTTATATTTGTATGATACTTTTCAATTTTACAAAGTGCTGACTTACCCTATTAGAACAAAGTTAGTAGTTTAAATAGTATTATCCCCATTTAACCTGGGCATATAAATTAAGACTAGGTATGTGACTTGATCAAAGTCATATTGTTATGCCACAATTTCCTTTAATTGTTCTATTTCAGTTTCCCTGAATTGTTCTGCCTCAGTTTCCTTGAATTGTTTTACTTAAGTTTCCCTGAATTGTTCTGCCTCAATGGCAATCCCCCCTTCCTGACCATTAGCATTCCATAGAGCCATAAATTGTAGATACATTATTTAGAGATAGGTAAGATAGAGAGAAGATGTCTATTTCAGACAGTTTGCCCCCTGGGTCTTTCTAAATTATCAGAATTTATGGTCCTCACCCCCAACCTGTCAGAACCAAATTTATGATCCATTCCTGAAAAGTTCTACTCACCAGTGCTCTCTGCCTTCTGTCTATATTTACCTTATCACTGAAGTCCTATAAAAATCCCTGGAAATTCTTCACTCCTTGCTGGATACTTTGAGACTTATTCAGCCCTGGGGGCAACATGGATCTTGTCTTGCCCCCAGAACAATCTCTCCCTCTCAAATAAAATATTAAAACTCTTCTAATCTCTATCTTGCCTCACTCAGTTCCTCCAGCATTACAATATAAGTAAAAATGTGTCAGAGTAGAGACTAAAAGAAACCAATGCTCTCACCACCTCACCGTGCAGCATCTAGTTATAGTCTAGGAATGGGAGTTCATAGTATTGTCTAAGGAGGGGAACTGGAGGAACAAAGAAGGAGGCTGGAATTGGGACAAATTATCTTTAATTAAATGTTTTGAAGTAGTGACAACATATTCCAGGGCTGGAAAATCTGTTGTCTTCCTTTATAGGGACCAGGGAATAAAATGAGATAATTGTATACACTATAGCCTTTTACTAAAGGACATTTACTTAACAATTGCAGGAAAAAGATACTTGGCAAAGATGAAATGTTGGTTCAGTTGAATTTATCTCCCCTGGTCTCCATACAGAGGTGTAACTGGTTAAGTAAGATTCAATGAGAGACTATCAAGTCTGAGGTCCAGTAGCTAATCAAGGAGTCAAGTCTACTATTTGAGTCTATTTCCTAATCTAATCAAGGACATTTTTATCACCTATTTAAGGGAAAAATCAACCTAAGCCTAAGCCTTTTAAACTGTCAGTTGCAAATTGAATGTGGGACTTGCAAAATTATGATTTATTATCAGTAAATGTTTGATTTATATACCTAAAAACTCAGGGTCATGTAAAAATTTCTCAGTTGAAAAGGGATTGTGAATTGGGAAAATTTTAAAGAAACCTGGCCTAGGCTCCTTGACAGGGAGGAGTGGCTTAGTGGGATAGAGAGCCCTGGGTCTGGAGTCAGCAAGACTTGAATTCAAATGTGACTTTAAATGTTTACTAGCTGTGTGATCACGGACAAGTCAGGTAATCCTATTTGCCTCAGTTTCCTCATCTGTAATGAGCTGGAGAAAGAAATTCCAACATATCTGCTAAGAAAACCCCAGGTGGGATCATAAAGAGTTGGAAACAATTGAAATGACTAAACCACAACATTTGGCAGGAAACTGAGCAGTGGCTGTAAAACTAGCCTAGCCTAGATGGAGACAAGGGCCAACTACCAGTGGGTAATGTGGAAGAAAGAAGAAAGAATGGAGGACAAGTCATTTATTAAGCTCCTACTATATGCCAGGGACTGTGTTTAAGCACATAGGAGATACAAAGAAAGACAAAAATCATTCCTCTTCTTCAGGAGTTCACAATCTAATGGAAGAGGCAATAAATAAAACAGCTATTTCCAAGCAAAATAGACAGATACAGGATAACTTGGAGATGATCTCAGAAGGAAGGAAGAACCCAGAAAGGTTCTTTGCTGAAGGTGGGATTTTAGTTAAGACTTGAAGGAAGCCAGAAGGAGAAAATAAAGAGGGTCAGGGTTCAAGCATGGATATGCCATCAGGTAATGAAGTATTATCTGATAATAATAATGTCACTGGATTACAAATTACAAGGGGAATGAAGTGGAAAACTAATTAAGTAGGAAGGTACAAGATTATTTTGGGGGGCTGTGACTTGCCTAGGGTCACATAGCTAGTAAGTATCTGAAGCCAGATTTGAATTCAGATCCTTGACTCCAGGGCCAGTGCTTTATCCACTGCACCACCTAGATACCTGGGTACCAGCTTGTGAAAGACTTTAAAAACCAAGATTTTATATTTGATCATGGAGGTAATGGGAGAATGCTAATTGGCTGGTTGGTTGTTGTCTTTTCTTCTTGAAGAGGATCAAATGTCATCATTATGTTAGAGCTGAGTTATAGTGGGTCCATCTGTGGCTGATCAGACTATTATAAGCTTGGAATGCTGTGTTACAAGTTAGACACAAATGGTCCCTATGAACATTTGGAGTGGACTCTCTAACTTTGCACATCTCTCGTTTCTTCTGAACTAATTCAATTCTGCTTTGCTCATGGAGTGCAGCACTTCTGATGAGGGCCATGCTGGGCCATCCCGTGCCAGTGTCTCCCATGTCTTACAATCAAGTCTAAGTTCTTGTGGCTCCAAGAGAGATGGCTAATAGGAGTTTGCTCAGATTAGGGAGGGGATGACTAGGTCAGAACTGCCCTTTAGGAAGAACATTTTGAAAGCTGAGTGGAATGAGGAAAGACAAAACAGGGAGGCAAATCTTGATTTCTACACTTCACATTGCTACACTGCTCCTGGCCTCAAGGATATTTCCCTACCTCTTGATTTTCTATAGCAGAGTCAAAAGTAGTTTCTTAGTGTCTCTGTGGTTGAGTCATGTCTGATCCTTCAGGACTCTATTTGGGGTTTTCTTGGCAAAGACACAGAATAACTTGCCATTTCCTCTCCCAACTAATTTTACAGAGGAGGAAACTGAAGCTAATAAGGTTAAATGACTTGCCCAGAATCACAGAACTAGTAAACATCTGAGGTCAGATTTGAAATCCAGCCTCTAGGCAAGGCCTTCTATCCATTTTGTCATCTCTCCCCTAACTAATTTTTTTCCTTAAAAGTTAATTTGAGAGTTCCTCTTATGTCCTCTGATACCAAACCAGGACTCAGAAGTTTCTGAGTTTCTGAATTCTCTGAAAATGTGATTGTGTTAATGGTCAAGCAGATATACAAGTTTTGTTTTCCTTTTCAATGAAATGAGAATGCTCCAAACTGCTCCAGTACTCAAAGCAATAATATGTCAAACATATAGTCCAATAAAATAGGACTCCAGCAAAACACTGTCTTCATATAATAGTTCTTATCTAAAAGGAAGTTTTCTTTATAAAACACAAAGAATTTTTGCTTTCTTGGGGTTGACAGATAAGAGGCAAAAATAAGCAAAACTTTTTGGATCACAGGTGCAAAAAAAGGGAAGTTTTGTATTAATTTCCCCATCATATTCAAATTAATAGTTTGGTAGCAGCAACAGGAATGTAAGTCAAAGCCATGCCTTAAGTAAACAAACCCCCTATCCTTTATGCATAGACCCACTGGGCTGGGACCTGGGACTTGGGACTGATTTTCATTGGACAAGATTTATTGGATCATGCCCTTGAAGTGAGAATTATCAACAATGTTATTACTTAATCCTGCTATGAGTCCTGAATCTGATATGCTTGATTTAGGAGTTGTCAAATAGAAACCTAAAGAATAACCAAGAACACATTTGTGTTATCTCTTTCGTCAGTGTCTTACTTAGCCCTTCTATTAGAAGCTTTTCATAGGCAGAAGGAATATCAGAACTCTTCAGTCATCATTACAGGTGAGGAGATTATAACACCAAATTCATAATCTGGTTAGTGGTGAAACTGGGATTTTTAAAACTCGAAACTAGAGTGCTGGTAGTTAGCATATAACCTTGAGCAATCCATGACTCCTGACCTCAGTTTCCTTGTTTGGAAAGTAGGGTAGTGCAGCTTGGAATACTGTATTCAGAGTTTAAAAAACAAAACAAAACAAAACAAAAAACCCCAACCATTCCAGCCCTGTTTCTGTGACCTTGACCAAGTAAATTAACTGTTCTGAGCTTCAGGTAACTTCATCACTACAGTGAAGGGATTAGATTAGTTGAACTTCATGTCCTTGCAGATCAATAATTTTTTTTTCCTATAAAGGCCTCTAAATAGTTCACAATGAGCCAATCAACTTCTTAGAGGTTTGTAATTGTTCAATTGTGTCTGTCGCTTTGTGACCCCATCTGGGATTTTCTTGACAAATATACTGGAATGGTTTGCCATATCCTTCTCCAGCTCCTTTTTCAGATGAATAAATTGAGGCAAATAGGGTGAAGTGATTTGCCTAGGATCACATAGCTAGTAATTGTCTGAGGCCAGATTTGAACTCAGGAAGATGAAGCTTCCTGGCTCCAGACTCACTGCTCTATCCACTGTGCACCCTAGCTGCCCTTTATAAGTGTGGTCCTAGATCAGATGGATGCATTATTTAATTTTCCCTGTTATGCTATCAAGGCACAGTTATCAGTTATCCAGTTATCTCCATAAAAGAGAAAATATGCTGTTATTACTGGTGATACAGGTTTACTTCTCATCTTTGTCAATAGAAGCAACCAGATGGTGGTGTGGGAAAACATTAAACTTTGGAATCAAAAGTTCCAGGCTTAAGTCCTGCCTCTCCTTAAATGAATGACAGGAAGTGTGGTATACTAAAAAGAGAGCCCTGGCTTTGAAATCAAAGCACTTGATGCAAATCTTGGCTATTTACTGTCTACATGACCCAGGACACCTCATTTAATGTTTTCAAACTTCAGATTCCTTGATCCACAAAACAAGGGAAGCAGGTAGATAGCAACTAGGCAATGCAGAAGATAGAATTCTGGGCCTTGGGCCCAAAAGTTCTGAGTTCAAATCCAGTTTCAGACATTTTACTAACTGTGTGACACTGGCCAAGTCACTTAATTATTTTCTGTTTCAATTTCCTCAAATGTCAAATGGGATAAAAAGAGCACTTATATCCCAAGATTGTTATGAGATCAAATTTGTAAATCCCTTACAAATAAATGCTTATTCCTTTCTCCCACTCCATTCCATGAAAGAGTTGGACTACATAATGTCTAGGGCTATCCTATTTCAAACAATTTGTCAGAGATAAGTAAATTAAAATCTATTGCTTAAAGAAAGAAAGGATTCCTCTGTTATCCCAACTTTCCTCACAACATTCTTCCTGCTTTTTCCCAAAGCAGCTTCTCTACCTGATCTGCTATGACTTTGGGTTGCTTAATAGCCCAAAGGTAAAACAAAAAACAATAACAACAACAAAAAAAAAACAACAAGAAGAAGAATAGTCATATCAAGTGGAAGCTGTTTCTTATAGGAGTGTTCTTGTGGCTGTATGTATATCTACTACCAAAAAAAAAATTTCTGCAGGTCTACTGTTGAGGTTTAGAAGTGTTGGAATCCAAAAGTATATTTGGACTATGAGTCATGTTTCAGGGATCTCAAAAGAATTTATAGGTTTCAATCTTCAAATCAAGAGGCAAAGATTTTATTGTGTAGGCTAAATCCATGGGGGGAAGGGGAGGAGGTTAGCAAAGAAAAAGGGTTTTATCAATTGACAAAGGGAAAGACAAGAACTAAGTTCCCTAGCAGAATTCATAATTAACAGGGGAAAGACACCATTCAGGAACTTGCCATGCAAGTTCCAAATGAACTCTAGACTCCTTAAAGGGTACTAAATTAGCTTTAGCAAGCCACCCAACCCTAAAAAAAGAGTGAGGGGGGGGAGGGAGGGAGGAGGTAGGAATTATCATAAAATAGGTCTTTTATAAGGGAAATATAATCTGGAGGTTGATTTTTCAGACAGTCACAAACAGTGAGGTCATAATGATTTTGTCAATGCAAGATATTGGACAAGAAACAAAAGGCCTACTAGATAACAAATTAAAGTAAGAGAAACCCTACAATGTTCCCCTTCTAATGGCTCTCTAAGTCAAATAACCACCTTGCTACCAATCTGGCCTCATCTGGCACACAAAATTATAAGCTATAGTCTTTTTTTTTTTTTCTCTGAAGCAATTGGGGCCCTGTGACTTGCCTAGGATCACATAGCTAGGAAGTGGTAAGTATCTGGGGCCAGATTTGAACTCAGGTTCTTCTGACTTCAAGGCTGGTGCTCTATCTACTGTACCAACTAGCTGCCTCATAGCCTTTGGTTTTTAAGCCAAGATACAAGAATTCTCCTTTGCCCACCTCTCCTCCAACAAACTGCTTTGAAAGTCTAGCAATTTGATATTGGTTTGATTTAACAAGCATTGCCTTTTAAAATTCAGAGAGGATGATGATGAGATACAAATGATGAGATGTGAGAATAGAGAGAAAGAGATCCCCTAACAGCAATGGGATTCCCTTGGCCTATGGCAGGCTTTGTGAAAGAATTTGCAAACCCTAATGAATATAGGCACGAGGTTTGTGGAGAGAATGGGATTTAATTACACTAAGAAGCCAGCTTGTTAGGAAGTCAGCCTTCTTAGTGGGCAAGGAATATAGCAAAGGTAGGTTACACTGAGAAGAAAATATCTTCAGCAGTGGGCAAGGTCCTGTTAGGATATCAGTGAAGATTCAGAGTTTAGAGTAGCCTTTTATTTAGCTTTCTGAGGCTTTTTTGGCCTCTGAGTCCAGGCCCCAATCTGGGAGCAACTGCTTCCAGGAATTAATCTCCAATTCAATAGAGGGTGGTGATTATGTTCCTGGCCAAGATCTCCAATTGAATGAGACTACTTAATTTAAAAGTGTTGTCTGGGAAAGGTATGCTTTTCCCAGGGGAGAGCTTGAGACCCTGAATCACCCTTCCCCCACAGATTAAAGGGGACACAGTTTCAGGCCCCCCCAAAGGTTAAAGAGGATACAATTTTCATCACTGAGAAGATGTTTTGTACACACACACATATATATACATACACAGAGTCAGGCAAAGGATTGGATTACTTTTGAGAAACTATATAAAATTGTTAATGGCACCACCTTCTCTCTGAAATAGAAATTTGGTCTATAACTTATATTAACTTATGTTATTATATATTATATTTATTATATTATTTAATATTATATTAATATCTAATATATTATTATCTAATATTTAACATGTTGTATATTGTATTATTATTGTTATTATATATTATGTTAAGAGAGCTACATGATGACCAAGTAGGATTTATACCAGGAATGCAGGGCTGGTTCAATATTAGGAAAACCATTAGCATAATTGACTATATCAATAACCAAATTAACAAAAACCATATGATCATCTCAATAGATACAGAAAAAGCATTTGACAAAATCCAACATCCATTCCTATTAAAAACACTTGAGAGTATAGAAATAAATGGACTTTTCCTTAAAATAGTCAGTAGCATCATATGTAATTGGGATAAACTGGAACCATTCCCAATAAGATCAGGACTGAAATAAAGTTGCCCACTATCACCATTACTATTCAATATTGTATTAGAAATGCTAGCTTTGGCAATAAGAATTGAGAAAGACATCAAAGGAATTAGAGTAGGTAATGAGGAAACCAAATTATCACTCTTTGTAGATGATATGATGGTATACTTAGAGACCCCAGAGATTCTACTAAAAAGCTATTAGAAATAATTTACAACTTTAGCAAAGTTGCAGGATACAAAATAAACCCATATAAATCATCAGCATTCTTATATATCACTAACAAAATCCAACAGTTAGAGATACAGAGAAAAATTCCATTTAAAGTAACTATTTAAAGTATAAAATACTTAGGAATCTATCTTCCAAGGGAAAGTCAGAAACTATATGAACAAAACTACAAAACACTTTCCACACAAATAAAGTCAGATCTAAGCAAATGAAAAAATATTAAGTATTCTTGGATAGGTTAAGCAAATATAATAAAGATTACAATACTCCCTAAACTAATCTATTTATTTAGGGCTATACCAATCATACTCCCAAAAAACTATTTTAATGACCTAGAAAAAATAACAACAAAATTCATCTGGAAGAACAAAAAGTCAAGACTTTCAAGGGGACTAATGAAAAAAAAAAAAATCAAATGAAGGTGGCCTCGCAGTACTAGATCTAAAACTATATTATAAAGCAGCAGTCACCAAAACTATTTGGTACTGGCTAAGAAATAGACTAGTTGATCAGTGGAATAGATTAGGTTCACAGGACAAAATAGTCAATAACTTTAATAATCTAGTGTTTGACATACCCAAAGACCTCAGCTTTGGGATAAGAATTCACTATTTGACAAAAACTTCTGGGAAAACATGGTACACCAAAATAAGGTCAAAATGGGTTCATGATCTAGGCATAAAGAATGAGATTATAAATAAATTAGAAGAACATGGGATAGTTTACCTCTCAGATCTGTGGAGGAGGAAAGAATTTGTGACCAAAGAAGAACTAGAGATCATTATTGATCACAAAATAAAAAATTTTGATTATATCAAATTAAAAAGCTTTTGTACAAACAAAACTAATCCAGACAAGATTAGAAGGGAAGCAATAAACTGGGAGAACATTTTTATAGTCAAAGATTCTGATAAAGGCCTCATTTCCAAAATATATAGAGAAGTGACTCTAATTTATAAGAAATCAAGCCATTTTCCACTTAATAAATGGCCAAAGGATATGAACAGACAATTTTCAGATAAAAAAATGGAACTATTTCTAGCCATATGAAAAAATGCTCCAAGTCATTATTAATCAGAGAAATGCAAATTAAGACAACTCTGAGATACCACTTCTCACCTCTCAGATTGGCTAAGATGACAGGAAAAGATAATGATGAATGTTGGAGGGATTGTGGGAAAACTGGGACACATACATTTTTGGTGGAATTGTGAATGCATCCAGCCATTCTGGAGAGCAATTTGGAACTATGCTCAAAAAGTTATTAAACTGTGCATACCCTTCGATCCAGCAGTGCTACTACTGGGCTTATACCCCAAAGAGATCTTAAAGAAGGAAAAGGGACCTGTATGTGCAAGAATGTTTGTGGCAGCCCTTTTTATAGTGGCTAGAAACTAGAAATTGAATGGATGTCCATCAATTGGAGAATGGCTGAATAAATTGTGGCATATGAATGTTATGGGATATTATTGTTCTGTAAGAAATGACCAACAGGATGATTTCAGAAAGGCCCGGAGGGACTTACATGAACTGATGCTGAGTGAAATGAGCAGGACCAGGAGATCATTTTGTACTTCAGCAACAATACTATATGGTGATCAATTCTGATGGACATGGCTCTCTTCAACAATGAGATGAACCAAATCAGTTCCATTTGTTCAATAATGAAGATAACCAGCTATACCTAGTGAAAGAACTCTGGGAAATAAGTATGAACCACAACATAGCATTTCCACTCCTTCTGTTCTTGCCTGCTTGCATTTTTGATTTCCTTCTCAGCTTATTTTTACCTTATTTTTAAATCTGATTTTTCTTGTGCAGCAAAATAACTGTATGGATATGTATACATATGTTATAATTAACATATGCTTTAACATATTTGACATATATTGGTTTGCCTGCCATCTAAGGGAATGTGGGGGGAAGGAGGGGAAAAATTGGAACAGAAAATTTTGCAAGGGTCAATGCTGAAAAATTACCCATGCATATATCTTGTAAATAAAAAGCTATAAATTTAAAAAAGAGAGAGAGAGAGAGAGAGAGCGCTACATCAAAGTCCCCAACCATCTTTACTGGACCTTCTATGAACAATTTATTGGAGGGTATGTTTCATGTGGGATGAAAAGGCATGAATGGGGTGTGCTTTGTACTACTGGAAGCGTAATAGGCCACTCCAGTCTGTGAGTGTAATGAAATGAGACATTCCTAAGTCATTCAACAGTTAGCCAAGTTTTATTTAGTTGTAACAGGGGAAGATCATTAGGAATAGGTAAGGATAGTCATAGAGGGTACTTGCTTACTTGTTCTAAGTATTCTGAAGCTGGTTCAACTGGTGAACTATAGACAGAAGGCTGGCAAGGGAGCTGTTTTTGTATTAAGGTAAGCAGGAAGTTATGTGACTGGCCAAAGCCATAGTCTCTAGAGCTAAATGATTCTTTAGGACAGTTTCGATATCTTTTAAAGAAAAACAAATATAACCTGATTAGGGTGGGGTCTTTGGCCATTGTTCCCAGTTCTGAGAGAGAACTCACCTCTTTAAGATTACATATCCATCGAAGCATTAAGTATGTGAGTCATTGATTCATCAGTGCAAACTATTTAAGATTGCTTTCCTCTTAATACCAGGTTGAAATTTTCTAATCATAGGAATTTTGTTTTTCTTGTTGAGGAGCTAAAGAGGGAGGAAGAAGGAAGAGTGAACAGTGCCAAAAAGAGAGGACAAATCTAAATGTGGCACTACAGTGAGGGACACTACACCTGAGGGAAGTAAAAGAAATTCAAAGTGATAAGAGTCTCAGAATAGCCTGGAGTCAAAGAGCCTCTCTGGCAGAAAGGATGGCCAACTTGAATATGGAAGGATCATCCCCACCATCACCACCACAATAACCATCACCAACCACCATTACCCCACCACCACCACAACATCCATCACCAAACACCTCACCACCAACAACCACCACTCACTCCCACCCCTCACCCCCCAGCAACAACTTAATGAAGAATTGGGAACTTAGGGTTCTAGTTCTAATCACCTCTCAGACATTGCTATCGTCCCAGTACAGACCTTCATAATTTTCTGCCTGGACTATTCTAATAGCCTTCTAGTTGCCATTCCCTGACTCAAGTCTTTCCTCACTCCTATTCATTCTCCACTCAGTGTTCTTCCTAAATCAAAGCTCTATGTCAAACCCCATTCACTGGATAGTCATAACTTGTCCAGGATCAGATATATAAAATCCTTTGCTTGGCTTTTAAAACACTTCAAAAACTTAGCCCCTTCCTATCTCTCCAGTCTTCTTATAATTTACTCTCTTTCACATATTCTGTGATCTAGTAACACTGGCCTCCTTGCTCTTCTATAAGATTCTAACACCCAACTGAATGTCTTTGGGGGGAGTGGAAGGGAAGAAGAGAGGCAAGCTCTTCTAGCTAGCTAGTAAGTGTCCGAGATCACATTTGAACTCAGGTCTTCTTGATGCCAGGGTCCATGCTTTATCCACTGCATCATCTCTGGGTGCCTTTCACTGGTGTGACCCCATGCCTGGAATTCTCTCCTTCCAAATCTCCTCGGTTTTCCTGGCTTTCATTGAGTCTTAGGTAAAATCCCCCTTTCTGCCAGGAAACCTTTCCCAGTCCCCCTTAAAGTGCTAGTGCCTTTCCTCTGCCCTGTATATATTTTGTTTGTAGCTAATTGTTTGCACTGTATTTCCCCCCCCTCTTCCATTAGAATGTGAGTTCCTTGAAAGAAGAGATTGTTGTTGTTTTAACTTTCTTTACATTTTCTATAGATTTAACACAGTATCTGACCTCTAGTGGGTACTTTATATAAGGCTTGTTGACTTGACTTGGTTATATGCCTTTAAATACTTCATCTAAGTATTCAGTTTTCACACCTGTAAAATGAGGGGACTAAACTGGATAAGACCTAAAATACTTCTTTCTCAATGATAAAGTCCTGTAATTACAAATTTATTTTATCATTTCCATGGGCTTATTTTACAATTCTATCTTTATCCTACAAACTTGATTCCCAGTGCCACAGGAGATGAAACAGTGGTTACAGCCCTTAATTTCTTCCATTTGGTACTTAGGAAGTATAAATAATTCAAATGGCCATGGGGGGGAGGGGGAAGAGGAGAGTAGTAAACAATCAAAAACTACTCTTTAGTAGGGACTGGAGCTGGCAAAGAAAGGACTAATGTGTGAAGGAAGCAGCTTGACTAATTTGTGCTTCCTAATTTAAAGAGAATGTGAGAAATAATTCATTTGGATCCCTCCTTTATTCTAGTCAGCATTAATCATTTTGATAAAATTTTATCAAAGTTTTGTATATAAAGCCCTAGACCTGTGAACTACAAATTCTAACTTCACTTACTTAACTATATATAGGAAATTAAACAAAAGCCCTCCACCCTTGTTTTTCCTTGTTATGGTAACCGACCAACAGGGCAGAGATGACAATTACATATAAAGTGCTCCCAAATATTTTTGTTTTTTGGACCAATACAGACCAAGTTCTTGCCCAAAAGGAGCAGATGATCATCTTATGACCACTTAGGTCACTGACTGTCATAGCTTGTATGACTTCCTCCTTCCTAACCTAAGGAGAAGTCTATCCATGCTGTGTGTAAATATTCCTTATTTCACCAAACATGTGACTTTGCTAACATATTATTTTGCTTATTTAACTTATGCATTCTATATCAATCAATGGAATTATTATTTATTTGTATAGCTGTTTTTGAATGATTAGAAATCTAGTCCTATAAAAAAAATAAGGTCTTAGAAGAAGGAGGCATTACAGATTGGGAGGAAGATCTGAGATCCACTTCATTGGAAGACACAATGGACCCTATAATAAAGTGTTATTGGCTCAGGGCTCTGCCTCAATCACTTTTATTGTAGTGGGATAATTTTAACCCCCACAATAATGTGGAGGCAGGTATAACCTATATCAAATCCATACAGAGGAGGAAACTGGGAGCAAGGGTGATTTAGTGGTCTGCCCAAAGTTATATAGTAGTAAGTATCAAAGCCAAGATCTGAACTCTGGTTTTTGAATTGCATATCCTTTGGTCTTTCTGTTGTGTCATGCTACCAAATCCTATCCTGTAATGCCCAGCTCAAATAACTCCTCTTCCAGGGGGTGAGCCACTCATTGCTTGCTTTGTAAGGCACTCATCACATAATTATAATTCCTCTAGATTTCCTATCTAATTATTTCATATGGCTATTGGTTGTACTTTATTTCTCCAATTAGATCGCAAATTCTCTGAGGCCAGTTGTTTGTTTCATTTGCTTTCTAAACTTAGCATAAGACTAGCACTGGATAGTCCAGATCTGCTTGCCTGCTTACCTGCCTAATTGAGAGTTTTCCAAAACTTGGCAACAAAATAATATAGTATAACTTATGATGACGTCCAACAAGTCATGAAAGTGAGGCGTCATCTAGAATAAATTCACAGGCTCAAACTATCTCCAGGTCAAAGGGCAAATATGTCTTGTAAAGGTGGGCAAAGTTCCTAATCAACTTTCAAAGAGTGGAGAGGTGGAACCTTTTGTGGGGAGTACCTAGAGCAAGGAATGCTAACTATGCTAACTGTGTGAACCAGTAAATCAACTAACTGGTGGTCTTGGGAGTTGGTCTATAGCTTAACCTTCAGACTGTATGAGGTAACAGTGGGTGTATCAGTACAGGATAGCTTGGTCAATATAAGGCAACTCCACAGGGTCAGATGGCTCCTCACGAGGCTCACTTGGTTGGGTGCTGCCAGGGACATGGTCTTTTGTTGGGGTCTATTCACCCCATCATTTATATACAGCAATTTGCTTGCATCTGAGAAGAAAAATAACTCCATCTAAGAGGTATGTGTTCCCTAAAATTTCCAAGAAAATCCAACCTCAATTTAGATGTGATATTTCAAGGAAGGGAATGAACATAAGGCAGGAGACCCTGAGTACAGAATTCAGCTTTCCCCCTCCTATAAAGAATCCCAGATTTTGAGAGGCTGAGGGAACTCTAATGGTCATCTGCTCCAATCTATATACTTACCATAACATGACCAATAACAAGTCATCAAGTGGTCATCAAGCCTCCTCTTGAAAAATCTCTAAAAAGGAGGAGCCTCTACCTCTTGAGGCAGCCCATTCCACTCTGGAGCAGGAACTCATCTTCATGAGTGCAAATCCAACCTAAAACACTTCTTGGCTGTACTTTAATGCTTTTTACCTCAGCTTACTCACTTACAAAATGAACTAAAAAAGGAAATGGCAAATCATTCCTGGATTTTTGCCAAGAAAATTCTATGGCGTCATGACGAGTCTGACAGAACTGAAATAAATGATTGAACAATAACACTATCCTGGTGGCCTTCCTCTGGAGTTTACAAGAGGTATGGTATATATAAACATTTCAATGGACTTATTTATGCAAGAAGTGAGAGCTCAATTAGATAATTCCAATGAATTAATTTTCAAACTCTGACCTCCTCCTACAACTTCTAAAGTGTGGAGACTGTGTGGCCCTGCATATTGGTCAAAACAGATGTACTGGACTTGGATAATTGTTTTTAAAACCCAGCTCTTTGACTTCCATCCCTTCACTTTATGCTTGCTTACTTCCATCCAATGAGACATTTTTTTCTTTTCTTCTTTGATTGCTTTTGCCATCAGAAAAAAAAAAAAAAATGCAAAACCACACAGCCCAAGATTACATTGAGAGGAATTGTGAATGAAACTGTGGACTTTATGTGATATGACTCATAATGGAGAAAATGCAGCTAATGTGGAGAAAATACATATGGTCACCCTTTTCATTCATTGACCAGCACTCTAAAAGGAGAATAAAGAAAAGATATGGTGTACAGGAAAAAAAAGTCATGGGTTCATTGATTAAATAAATAATAAGATCTCTTAAACACATTGAGAAAATGAGTTAAGTATTTGGCCATTCTGATATGGAAACGTTATATAATTCCATTCAACAAACATTTATTTAGTATTCTATTAGGATGGTAGATTAAGCCCTAAAATAATAATAACTAACATTTATATTTTAAGATTTGCAAAGCACTTTACAGGTTATTTCATTTGATCTTCATAACAATGATTCTTCAAGGCAGGTGCTATTATTATCCACAGTTAATGGATAAGGAAATGGAGTTAAGAGAGAGTAAGTAGTCCAGGGCCAAAGTCAAGTTTTGCCTTTCTATCCACTCTGTTACTTAGCTGCCATATAAAAGGCAACTATATAACTGCTGGATGTGGGAATCAGCAAACCCTGAGTTCAAATCTCTTCTCTGGAAGTGCTAATTGTGTGGGTCTGAGCATAAATGCATCTATTGATATTTCAATTTAAAATATCAATGTTGCAATTTAAAAGAATTTGGCAGTCTTCTCTCTTCTAAGCCCTCTGTAATCTGGTTGTCACCCTCATCACTCATTTGAGATTGTTGTCTCCAAAGTTAAACATAAAGTCTTAATTGCCAAACCTAAAAGCCTTTTCTCAATCTCTTTTTTTCTTGACCTCTAAGTAGCATCTGACATAACTATCATCTCATCCTGGCTACTCTCTCCTCTCCAGGTTGTCATGATGCCATTCTCTCTTAGTTCTGTTCTGTTAGTGTCTGTTAGCATCTGATCACTCCCTAAATTTTATATCATTTCCATAACTATGAGTTACCTCAAAGTTCTGTCCTGGGCCCTCTTGTTCTCCCTCTCTACTCCCTGTCCACCTGGAAATTTCATCAGTATTCCTTTGTGCAAATGGCTCCCTGATATATATATCTAGAGCTAGTCTTTCCAGTTGTATTCCATCTTAAAATGCCTGTTGGACATTTTGAATTATAGTCATCTTAATCTCATCATGCCCAAAACAATTCTATCTTTCCCCCAAACCTACTCCTTCTTTACTTCTGTTGAAGACATTTCTATCCTTTTTTGTCACCTACATTCTCAAAATTGTATTCCCTCCAACACCTTACTCCATTGGATATGGACTGACATATCCAATCAATGGCTTATCCACATATCATGCATCAAATGGTGATCCTTACGGCAGTTCTATTTCTTTCCCTCCTCCATAAATTCCAGTAGTTACCTCTTACATATAGAATCAAATATAAAGTTTCTATATTTGGCATTTAAAGATCTTTACAACCTGGCCACATTCTTCCTTTCCTGTATTAGCCATTACTTCACTCCTTGCACAAACTGTCTAGCTTATTTTTCCTCACTCACTTATGACTCTTACCTTTGTATTTTTGCTGTCTTCCATACCTGGAATGTGCTCTCTCCTTCCCTCTTTGGAATCCTTGTTTTGTCTTTAACTTTATATTAAGGCTTTCCTGATCCCCTCAGCTGTTAGATGATATAATTCAACTTTGCATTTATTCACACTAGAAGTTGTGTATCTGTTTGCCTTTCTTTCTCTCCCCTTCTCCCCTCTGTCCCTTCCCATTGCCCTCTCTCACATTTAGTTTGACTTGCCCTCAGTAATACCACAAAGCTACACAATCCTTCATTGGACCATCCAGAGTATGATGAGACATAGTCTCTCCCACCTTACCAAGGCAAGGTTGCCTTCAATCTCTTTATATGTGTTTTTTAATACCTGTATACAAGATATATAGCTAGCTGGAGCTTAATCCTGCACTAAGACTTTGGGGGTGCTCTGTCCCTCTCGTGTTGTCTCCTCAGTAACAAAGTAAATTCCTTGAAGGTTTGACTCTGAATGGTGCCTGGCGTATAGTAGGTGCTTAATAAGTACATACTTTTGAATGTGCTATAATTGCCATGGCAATGCCCACTTGGTGGGTCCCCTAATACCCACCTCTCTCTAGTAAAAGTAATACTTGTATTGTATATGTATGTGTATAAATATATATACATATATATTTATATATATAGTATATATGTGTGTACATGCATTTGGTTTTATTCTTGATATTCCTGAAAGGGCCCCATCCTATATAAGATGAGATAATTTGTCAAGATTATGCAAACCTAGGTTATTTGTTGAATGTATATGTATGTATATACAGATATGTATGTTTATATATGTGTTTGTGTGTGTGTTGTGTGTATATAGTACATGCATGTATATTTATGTATCATGTGTGTGTGTTTATATATAGTATATGTAGTGGGTGCATGTGTATATATAGTATATGTATAAATATATACAATGTATGTATATATTATTCAGTATGTATAGTATGTGTATGTAGTATATACAGCATATTTGTGCATATATATATATAATACAAAATTTGTTTAAAATGTATGTGTGTGTATAAAATCCTTTTAATAAGATACAAACCTGTCTAAAATCAAACAAAACAAACAAAAACCCCCAAAGAGACTGAGAATAAATATACACCCCAAATTAGAGTATGAAATAATAGATAGGCCTAAAATTAAGCTGATTCTCTCCATGAATAGTATTTTGGGTGCATGTGGGACCACATGTAGCCAGGAGATACCTCCCATTCCTACTGTACCCTTTCCCCAGGGGGACACAAACACACAAGGGCATCCAAAGATGACTTGTGTCTCACTCTAATCTGGCTTGTCCAATTAGGGATTGTTTAGCTTTGTGGTTACTCAGTGCAAATCAAACTAAAGTTGAGAGAGAGAGAAACAGAGAGACAAAAAGAGAGAAAAAGAGAGACAGACACAGGGAAAGAGACACTACTTATAGTGTGAATGCTAAATTGAATTATGTCAGCATATAAGCTCTAAATTTTTATAAAACTTAGGAGTTGTGAAGAATCTTCTAATCTCTTTATCTTAAAGATGAAAATGAAGTATAATAATGTGGGGATCTGAGATTTAGGATGCATACCCAGGTTTCTTGACACCAAAGCTAGCACTCCAACATTTATATTGCTTGGCAAACAGTAGAGGTTAATAAATCTTTATTGATTGATAACATATCCATAAGGTAAAGTACTATACTAGCTTCTAGGGATACAATGATAAAAA
Organism: Antechinus flavipes; assembly: GCF_016432865.1. Classification (NCBI taxonomy): domain Eukaryota; kingdom Metazoa; phylum Chordata; class Mammalia; order Dasyuromorphia; family Dasyuridae; genus Antechinus; species Antechinus flavipes. The sequence continues at coordinate 547,935,704 of NC_067399.1, forward strand.
TGACATAATGTCTTCATGGTACTTGCATTTTAATTTTGGAGGAAATGAAACATACATTACATATCTATCTGGAAATTTGAAAAGGAAACAGACACAAGCAAGTGGGATGTTTGTGTATGAGTAAAAGGAAGGGAGGTGGGTCAGTTAGCTCTGGAGTTGAAGACAGATTCTTGAAATATGAGAAGGAAGTCTACTATGGGATAGCAAATACACAAAGGTGAAAAACAAAACTTTTTTAGTTGAGTTTAGCTGTAATGCTGAGTTGCAAGAAGTAATAAAAAATGAATACGGAAAGGTAGGTTGGAAAAATTTTTGAAGAGTTTTAAAAGGTAGGCTCAGGAATTTGCATTTTGTTTTGGAAATAATAGGGAGTCACTGAAATTGGGGGGGCAGAGGAGTGAAGTAGCCAAAAAGTTATTTTGACAGTTATATGGAGAATAGATTGGAGAGAATGGAGAAGCAGGGATATCAATTACGAGACTCAAATAAGAGACCAGCAAGAATTGAAGATGGAGTAAACTGGGATGGGGATTATGTGAATAGACAGAAGAGAGGTTATAGAGGTAGACTGAACAATTGTATGAAAATGGGCATTTCCATTTTACATTTTCTTGGCTTGGTCTCATTGAAAATTTGTGGATCCTTGACTCCAAGTAATATTTTGATGTTTTCTCCTATTTTTAAAATTGAAAATATGAAAATGCAAATGATTAGAGCAAGTCTAGCTAATTTCATGTCAACATTTTCACAGCTATGTAGCAATTTGTACTCAGACAGCATCAAATCTAGACCTTTATCCTTGAAGTATTCCACAATAATGCAACCCATTATTGTACAAAAAATAACAACTCACTTTTATATTAATATATGTATTAGTCTTCCTAACCATCCTATGAAATAAGTGCTATTATTTTAATTTCCACTTTACAGGTGATGAAATTGAGACTGAGAGATTAAATTTCTTCTTCAGGGTCACATGACTATCAAATGTCAGAAATGGGATTCCACTCAGGTCTTTCTGACTTTAGGTCTGGTAATATGACATATGGGAGTCCGTGTCCTTGTTGAAGATCATGACTACTCTGCTGGAGAAGAGTCATCTTTTAATGACAGATGTTGGAGGAGATATGGGAAAATTGGGACGCTCATGCATTATTGATGGAATTGTGAATACATCCAGCCATTGTGGAGAGCAATCTGGAATTATGCCCAAAAAGTTATCAAACTGTGCATACCCTTTGGTCCAGCAGTGTTACTACTGGGCTTATATCCCAAAGAGATCTTAAAGGAGGGAAAGGGACCTGTATGTGCCAAAATGTTTGTGGCAACCCTCTTTGTAGTGGCAAGAAACTGGAAATTGAGTGGATGCCCATCAATTGGAGAATGGCTGAATAAATTATGGTATATGAATGTTATGGAATATTATTTTTCTGTAAGAAATGATCAGCAGGATAATTTCAGAGAGGCCTAGAGAGACTTACATGAACTGATGCTAAGTGAAATGAGTAGGACCAGGAGATCACTGTACACAACAACAACAAAATTATGCTATGATCAATTCTGATAGACATGACTCTTTCCAACAATGAGATGATGGAGGCCAGTTCCAATAATCTTGTGATGAAGAGAGCTATCTATACCCAAAGAGGGGACTGAGGGAACTGAGTGTGGACCACAACATAGCATTCTCACTCTTTTTGTTTCTTGCATTTTGTTTTCTTACTCATTTTCTTTCCTTTTTGATCTGATTTTTCTTATGCAGCAAGGAAATTGCATAAATATATTTACATATGTTGGATTTAACATATATAACATATAGTGGATTGCTTGCCATCTAGAGGAGGGCATGGGGGAAGGAGGGGAAAATTTGGAACACAAGGCTACACAGGAGTCAAAGTTAAAAATTATCCATCCATATGTTTTGAAAATAAAAAGCTTTAATAAAAAAATAGAAAAAAAAAATAAAGAGAAGTGTCATCTATGCCCCAGTGGACCACAGCTTAGAATACCCATTGTAAATTTTTATTCATTATTGTTGTTTTTTTAACTGGGCTTTTGATTTCACTGATACAGGGAAGTCTCAGCAACTTCCTCTCTCTAATTCAGACTGCAATTTGTAGAGAACTACTAGGGACCCAGAGAAATTAGGGCTTAATCAGGCCACACAGTTTGTAGGTGTCAAAAACTGAACTTCAAATCAGGTCTTCCTGATACACCACCAGCTCTCCCTTCTTCCCTATACCACAAACAGATAAATTGGTTTGGGGGAGGGAAAGAAGAGGGAACATTAATGCAACGATACATATTACAAAAGAATTCATTACATAATTATTTTCAAGAGGGGAATATATGAATGGGAACATAGAGAAACTTAAAGCTAAAAGATTAGGAATCACTACCAATGGAAAATAATTTTAAAGTGAACATAAGAATACCTCCACAAATATGCTATTAATCATTATAAATGTGATTATTCAATATATTTAAAAATACAACTTTTTTAGAAAAATTGATGCTACAGGATGGAAGACGTATTCATAAACAAAAGACAGCATAAAATTTATATTACACCATTATCCTCCAAAAGTTGGCTTATTACCAGTAGTAATAACAATAATATATATTATATTTTAAAATGTAATAAGTGATTCACATATATCACCCAATTGATCCCCACAACAACCCTGTGAGGTAGGAGCTATTATTTCCCTCTATTTCAGAAGAGGAAACTGAAATAGACTAAGTTGAATGATTTGTCCAGTAAGAAAGTTAATAAGTGCTTAAGGAAGGATTTGAACTCAATATATCTTTAATTTCATCTGAAACTTCAGAAAACAAAATTTCTCTGAATGGACTTTAAAAAATAAATATATGTACATATTGTCTCCACAGGAGAAAGGCAATTCAGTAAGCACTGAGTACATCCCAATCACTCTCAAAAATAAGTTACAACTTAAAAGACCTCACTAGACAATTTGGATCTCAAAATTTCATGCTCTGACTAAGAAAAACAGCAAAGCTTCCCCAAGAGACAGGTTATAAACTCTTCTTTCTCCTTTATTCTATTCATATGTGGCTATGTAAACACATTAGAAAAGTTCCACCTCAATCCCCTCAAAATGAGCTTTCTCCTTTTTACTTCTTCCCAAGTGCCTCAACATCTAGACTGGCGGGAAAGAGCCAGCCACAATTCAAGTGTTCCAAATAGCAACATAAAGGCCAAAGTTTAATTTAAGGGGAATTTCCCCAACCAGGTTTTACCTTTGTTTCCTTCATCATTTCTCCTAGGAGATTAAGGAGTGCTTAAGTGACAAAGTCACAAAGAAACAAGATAGAGAAAAGTCCTTTCCATCTACCCCATCTTGGATTTAGATCTAATTTTCTCTTCCCCTTTCTGAGAATCCCCGAAGCTGGAGCTTAGGAAGGAATGATTTCTTAAAGGAGACTGTCCCTACAAAGAGTGTAAGTTACACCTTTTTAAATGACTAATAATTGCATTGTATTTTATGCTTTAAAAAAAAAAAAAGGCTCACAACACTTCTCTGAGGTAGGCAGTGCTAACAGGATTATTATCCCCATTTCACAGCTCAAGTATGTGGGGCTCAGAGATGTCATTTATGCACACAGAACTATTACATGTTAGAGCCAAGGCTTGAATCTGGACTGTTGCATTCCAACAATCTAATGCTCTTTTCACAACACCAAATGAACAAAACCCATAACTCACTTGGACTGCTATTCAAATTCTAGGTTCCTGTCCAGTAGTGAGTCAGGTACCCCAAGAAATATCTTTTCTATGAGAATATCATGTCCTGGAGACAAGTTGGATGAGAACAGTAATTTAAGTGGAGGTCTCCCTGTCTCCCTCTCTTACACTTTGCTCCTCAGCTCCCCCCCCCACTTCTTTACCATATCACCCACTCTCATAAAGAAGGACATAATATAAGCAGCAAACCTGTGAGAGCAGAAATCACCTCTTAGTTCTAGTCCTGCTTACCACCGATTCTAAACGCTGATCCGAAAGAAGAAATCTCTCATCTTTGGGGGTGCCACAAAAGTTCAGGATTAAATTTCTCTACAGCCATGTCACACTGTGCTAAGGGATTCCTTACATGCTTGAGTTCCTTGAGAGGCCCAATAGGTGGCCACATTTTCTCCCTCAGAGATCCTTCCCATAAATGGCTTTGTACCGCAGATATTCTTCCAGGCACTGGAGTGCATTGTCATCTACCTTCGGGTCAAACTTATTGGCCAGCAGATGGTGACTTTGGAGCATAAAGTGCAAGTCTCCAGCCCCATACACACAAACACCTCGCTGATAGATTCCAGTGCAGAGGGGATAGGGATGTCCCTGGCTGATATCACCATCGATGCCTTGCCACTTCACAAACCGGGCAATGGCATTCAGGTCAGAGGTATGGTACTTCTCATGGTAGGAAACAGAGCCAGGCATCCAGGGCATCCTATGCAGAGTGGCCCAGAGATGTTCATCAGGGCTATAGGTGTCCTTCACCCATTCTATGAACTTTTGAGCATCTGGGCTTTTAAAGAGGTGTTGAACAAAGTCTCGGGAAGCCACAATATAGGCATTCCCTGTGAACATAGGCAAGCCATGGGGCGGGGGCTTCTTTTCTGTTTCAGTCTTGTATATCTCATTCTTGACCTCATAGTGATATTTCCAGCGTCTTATTTTGAAGGGAGTGGGTATTTCTGATTCCATATTATTCTTCCCGTTCAACAGCTTGAGAGACTTCACCATCTCGGCATTGGTCTTTATGGGGAAATCAGTCCCACAGGTATTCAAAAGGTATTTCCAGGGCACAGAACTCTGGAGCAATTCCTCCATGCAGTTCAGATCCGCTTGTACTCTGGACCAGGATGCATACACCACTTGGACCAGATTTTTGGCCACAAAGACATTTGAAAAACATGAACTAATGGCTCTGACTGCCTCCTGGAAGGCTTCTGGAGACTTCTTATCCACGTGGATGCAGTAGATGTTCTGTGGGGCATACAGAGCTCTCAGGAGCCTCTCAAAGTTTTCAATCTTTTCATGAATCACCATGGAATATGCAATGGGGAAGTCAGCCTCCTCCTTGCTCAAGGGGGATTGAATGAACCTCTGACTGGTCCTGAAGTGAGCACAGTCACGCGTCAAGTTGAGATAATGAGTTTCATTCAGAGGCTGCCTTCTAAACTTGGTCTCCAACTTGGACAAGGCTGCCTGGGCCAAAGCATCAGGGTTCCCTCTGGTGATCAGAGAGCAGTTGATGGAGTTCTTGGGTGGCAATTTCAGGGATTGATAAAGTTTATCCTTGCAGGTTTTCTTCCAGAGGTCCAGAGACTCCATCCCCAAGTCACTGAAGTCACATTCCCAGTTGTCAGACAGTTTCAAAATAGCTGTGAGCAAGAGCATAAGACATCCAAAAGCCCACAGATACTGTTTTTGGCAGAAAAATAATTTCTTAACAATCATTATGGAAAACTGAAGTCTGTGGGCAGAAAACTAAGTTCTAAGAAGATAGAAATATATTTCAAAGCACAAATGATGATCAGACTCTCAGTACATCAAATCTTATTCCAAACCAGCCACAGAGATATTTTTCTTCTTTAGTTTCTTCTTGTTGGCAGATACTCTCATAGCCTCCAACATCCCTTAGGTTGTTGATCTAAGGGAAATTTAGTATAGGCTGGGCACTCCAGCTGTCACTAAGCATTTATGCTAGCTAGAGCAAGAGTCTGGCATCATACCTGGAACTACTACAGGAGAAAGAAGGTGAATAAATGCCACACTTGTGTATCCATAAAGGTAATTAGCAAGAGGAAATCCCCACCCCTCATTCTTCACTCTTCTCTCCCTCCTCCCTCTAATAATGCAACGTTCTATCTTATCTATAATCTAGAAATTCTGGTAAATCAATGGACAAAGTCCAGGAAAATGTATCCTTTTGTTCCTATGTCCAGTTTTAGAAATCGAAAAGCTCATTTAAATATTTTAAATATCCTTAAAAAGTTGGAATAAAAATATTTTTTCTGGCAAACACAATTGTCTCCAGTTTTTTCTTCAATCACCTGGGTAATGTGATATAGTCATAAGTTCAGGCACTCATATTAAAAAAAATTATATGTATATATATATATATATATAATCACAACCTTTTTGAGTTGTGGGTTGAGCTGAGGGTCAGAGACACCCTCACCATCAAGAAGCCAGGTCCAGTTTTAGTATTGTCACACCCATGAGGATCCATTTCTTTTGCAGCCACCTCTCCCCCATTCCCACCAGATATTTAGAAAAAAAGGGGCATGTGGTTAGCTATTTTGTTCTACTTAAAATTTTATCTCTCGTTTTACAGAAGGTGTTGAAGTCACAGTAAAATTTTATTAGCATCCCCTCTAAAGAAAATCTGTTTGCGAAAGGAAATTTGGGTTCAAGTGAGGCAAATCCAAACCCTATGCTCAGTAACCTAGAGCCAGAAAGCATTGAAACCTGGCAGACTCCTCCGATAAAGCCTTTCAGAAGTAAGCACTCAAAACAAGAATTCCCTTTCTTTTCAGCCCCGACCCGCTCCTAAGCTACCTCCAGGAGTTTCTCAAAATTTGCTATTTTAGCTCCTCCTTCTAGAATCAACTCTCCTTCTCCGTTCGTCTCCCTCTTACCTCCGTTCAACTTTATCTGAGAATTCCTACCCTTTTATCTTTTTACTTCGTACCTTGGTGTCTTCTAAGCATCCATCTCTCGGGAGTGAAAAGGTCCTCCGGATTCTCCATTGATCCTTAACCCGATAACTACTCCCCTTCTCCCTTCCCCTTTCTCTTTCCTCCCCCTCCCCGTTCCCTTCTCGCTTCCCCTCCCCCTCTCCTTCCCCCCAACCCTACAGCGCTCAGTCACTGGGAAAGCTTACGAAATCACCATGTATCTTCTAGATAGCTTAGTCACCGGCACCTGGGAGGAGCTATTCTGATCTGGTCACATAATTTTCCAAAAAATAGTAGACAGTCTGGTTGTTTGTCAAAATAATGTCTAATTACCTAAAACACCTGAATGAAATTTCTTTCGGTCAACCATAGGTGATCGGAAAAATAATCAAATTGTTTGGCTCTGAATTTAAAACTCCGAAAAAAGGAGAAACATTTACACATGGACAGGAAAAAGGGATTATCTGAAACCATGAATCTCTATTACATAGTTGTTGTGGTTTTTTAGATACAGAACAAATTCAACATGTTCTTTCCAAGGCTGCTTTGCGTTTCCTCTAGAATTTTCTTTTCTTCTGTAAATTTGGAAAAAAATGCTTCAATGACTTTTTTTTTTTGAAGGGGGGACGTGAACAGTCCTATCTCTATGTGCTACAATATCCCCAATCTTTCCCTTATCAAAAAAAAAAAAAAAAAAAAAGGAACACACTAATTCTTGTAGCAAATAAAATTTAGCAAAATAAATCATGCTCAAAAATGTATGTTTCCTTCTTCACCTTGAATCAATGACCTCTCTACCATTAACATTTTTCAACATTTATTCTGTACTTTTCCTGGGCATCTTATTTGTCACATAATTTCCTTGGTGAGAACATAATATAACAATGATTTTGTTATACAAAACACACACTTTTAATTTACATACACACACTTTTAATCTTTAATTTTTTTAAGATTGCATTTTTTAAAAAATGATACCTTAAATTTTTTTTTCAAAACACCTTCTTACCAATATCCAAGAGTAATGAAAATTAGGTCAAGGAAAAAAGAACAAACCACTCTATTTCCGATGAATTCTATTTTGGTGAGACGTCATTTTACCGAGTGTTTGATATCGGGACTTTGTTTTCTTAAAAGGTAAAAATTCCACAAGTCACAGATTGTCTACGAAATTCTCTCCAAAGCTTATCCCCATGGCCCCTGGCAAGGGACAAAGGTAGTAGGTAAAAGTATTACAGAGTTCTTTGCAGTTCCTGGTACGGAGGAGGAAACGGGCTCTGGGAGGTCTAGGAGATGTGCTCTCTCTGGAGGAAAATGATTGGACATGTGAGGAGGAAAAACACTAGTGAACTCAACAAAGGTGCTTAGATTTTTAAAAAAAAGTTATGAAAGCTGGTTCAGACTTCCTGGCTTGAATTCTCCACTATGTGTTCCAATTAAAGAAACAACAACACCAACAACAACAGGAAAACCTCTCCGACTGGTTTTAAAAGACTCTTTAGGAAATGACTGACAACAGATCTCTCCCAGGCTGGACCCCTTATTCTGTCCCTTTTAGGTCAGAGGCAAAAAGAAAAAAAAAAATTACTCTCCATTGTCTCTAGTTTGTTTGCAGAACATTTTCTTTATGCAAATAAAGACAACTTATCAATTAACCATAATGACAATCATTAATTACTGCTTTAGTATGTACAAAAGGGTAGGTCAACTCATTCCATGCATTAAGTCACAAGACTGACTGCTAATCAATTATATAACGTCAAAAGACAAAAACAAGCAAACAAAAAACCTCCTTAAGAAGCTTACATTCAGACTCCTGACTCCCAAATGCCTGGCTCCTCTTCTCTTACCTCCTTATCCCCAGAAAAAAAGAAACTTGCATTCTACTAGGAATAATGACATATACATAGGTGAGTTCTTAATATTCCACAAACATTAAATATTCCATAAACTTATTCCATAATCCACTACATTTAACTTGCATTTCCATAGTTTTCCATCATAGTAATCAAAGTAGGCAGGCACTTGAAATATTATCCCCAATTTAACCACTTAGAAAACTGAAGCACAGAGAAGCTAAAGAAGGCACACAGTTTGTAAAGTGTTGGATTAAAGGTCAGAAGTTCTGAGCCCCATTGTGTTACTTAATATCTGCCAGATCTTGGGCAAATCCAACCACTGTCTGGGATTCCTCCTCTAAGCCCCATTTTAGAGCCTTCCTCAGGAGGTGATCTCTAATTGCTCCTATATGAATCTTTTACATTTAAGTAATTTCCCCTACTGTACTCTGAGAGCCTTCTTAACAATAGTTAATATTTTCACAGCACAGGTTGGTTTTGTGCTGGGGGGTTTTGTTATCTGATTCTTCATGATTCTTCAAGGGGTTTTCTAGGCAGAGATACTGGAGTGTTTTGCCATTTCCTTCTCCCTCTCATTTTACAGATGAGGAAACTGAGGCAAACAGAGTTAAATAACTTGCCCAGGAGTACACAGCTAAAAGTATCTAAGACTAGATTTGAACTCAGGCCTTGTCTCCAGACCCAGGCAACCACCTAGCAAACCACTAAGTGCTTTACATTTATGATGATGATGATGATGATGATGATGTCATTTGATCCTCACAACAGCCCACGAAGGTAGGTGCTATTTTATTATCCTCATTTTACAGATGTGGAAACTGAAGCAAACAGAGTTAAGTGATTGCCTAAGTTCACACACAGCATCTGAGGCAGCATTGGAACCCAAATGCTCCAGCTCTAGAGTGTGTGTGCTCTTTCTATGCTCTTTCTACCCCACAGAGTTGCCTCAGTCACTTAGCTGTTTCTCTAATGGCACTCACTCCCCCAAGTAATTTTCCTTTAACTGAAAATTACAACTTGTAGAAGATTATGTCATGCTGCTTGTTTTCTTTTTCATTGTTATTTTTCCAGTTCAGCTCCTGGAAGCTTCTGTATATGTTCAACGCTAGGCTATCCTGACTCTAGTAGGTGATGATTAGAGTTCAGGTATAAAGGAATGGAAAATTGCAAGGTTGACCAAAGAGGAATCCAGCAAATTTTAGTTGTTCTGCAGATTCCCCTTCCCATTTAGTCCTGGACCCTATCACAAAGTTGCCCAACTTGAAACTCTGGAACCATGTGAGACTATGAAAAGATAGACCAATTCTCACCTTCCCCCCCAACCCCCCGTTACTATCCTTGTTTAGCTGGTCAACAATACTCTTTCTCATTTTTCTTTCTTCCTAATTTTTTATGCTATATGATGGGCATTCCTGATCTTTTGGTGTCACTTTCACTAAACTTATAACCTCTATCCAATATGAATGGAAATAAATTCCAGAGTTTTCATGAAAAAAAAATAAGAAGAAAATTAATGATATTAATCCATTCAAAAATATTTATTTTATTTTTTTAAATATTTTATTTTATTTTAAAAACATTTAATTTTTCTCCCTCCTGTGCTTTTCCTCAACCACTACTGAAAAAGAAGATATAAATTGTCATATTTAAATGAAGAAAATTTCCCCCCTTCTCCCTAAATTTGATATAATCTCTCAGGGTTCAGTTTAAATCCTCCCTTCTTCAAAAAGCTTTCTTGCCAGTTCCTAAGCGGTGAACATTCAGATGAGTAAGAAAAGGACTAGAATTTCTACTAGATTTCTTTTGAGAAAAGCTGTTCTTTGCTAAACAGTGTCATGTGCAGGTCCCTCTTTAGTACTACTTACATTGTATCTCTCTTTCCTGACTCTTGTCTTGCTCTCTGTATTATTGATACTAACACAGCATTCTATTTATTATCTAAGTGGTGCAGCAGACACAATGTCTAGGTCTGGAGTCAGGAAGACTTCAAATCCTGGCTCATATACTTATTAGCTGTTTGACACCAGGCAAGCCCATTGATTCTGCCTTAGTTTCCTCTTTTTGTCAAATAAGCTGGAGAAGGAAATTGATGGGGTACAGCTTTTGGGGGAAACATAGCAGTGACCAATAACAATTGGTCCGTTAAAGATTCTAAAGTTTTTCTGGCCTTAGGAAAGTCCTACAAACATTGTTCGTTGTCAGAGAGATAATCTGATGGTCAGTGATAACCAAGTTCCTGAGACAATAGTGAATAGATCACCCCTCAAAATTAGCTCTGGTCTCTCTAACTTTGTCCTATAAATTTATCTTCTTTCTCTGGGTTCTTTGCTAAATCCTTTTGGAAGTCAGCCTACTTCAATTGGTATTGCAATTACAATACACTTTGCTCCTTGACTTGGAGATGTATTCAACCTAACAAATTTTTTTGAGACATCTTACAACACTGGTCTGTGACAACCGTTTGGGGTCTCCTTTTGAACCTCAACATTTGGTGATCCTGAATAGAGAGTCTGGCCTCCTCTAGCTGCAGCCGCTCCTTGTCAAGGTAAGCACCCATTTTTTTCTTTCTCGATCCTGGGACACCTCAACCAACTGGGAGAAGGCTTGTCTGGGTCATCTTGAGTTTCAGGCTCAGCATATTTTCTTTGACTGGGGATACCCAGGCTTGCAATTTTAAGCAAACTTTTGCTACCTTTCTACCTTCTCTGGGATGCCAGAGGAGACTACTATAGGATGACTTTTGCAAAGAAATTTTATGGCTTTTTGTCATTTTTATCTATATCTGCATCTCTGTGCAGAATATCTTTTATGTTTGTTTTGTGAGCTAGATTTTGTTACCTGGAAAGATTTAGAATGCAGCCAAGCAACAAAAAACCTTCTATGTTATAGTTTGAATGCTAGGAAAGATTTCTTAACATCCTTGAATCCTACCTTAAAAGGAGAAGAAGTTCTGTGGACCCCAGCTCTGGCCAAGCTAGGAACTACAGAAATAAAATTAGCTAATTAAAATTATAGAATTTCTAAAATAACATCTTAGCAGATTCTCAAGGTTTTGAGACCAATGATTAAGGAGTCTGGCAATTAGTCATTTTAAGATTACAAGAAAAAATTTCCTAAGCCACTGGGGATAATTCCAGGAATTTACCTCATTCTGAAAGAAGAGTGAAAAAGAAAAATTAGGTAAATAGAAACTTTTTGCTAACCCTTCCTTGACTCCTATCTTGTCCAGAGTTCCCCTCCTTCTGCTCACTCTACTTTGCATTAATTTGTGTAAGTCTTTCCAGGCTTTTCTGAAATGAACCTGCTTCTCATTTCTTATAGCACAATAGAATTCATTACAATCATATACTACAATTTGTTCAAACATTCCCCAACTGATGGGCTTCTCTTCAGTTTCTAATTCTTTGCCACTACAGAAAGAGTTGCTCTAAATATTTTTATACAAATAGGTCCTTTTCCCTAATGCAAAACGTTTATGGACTTCTACCAACAAGGCTCTCTACATACTGAACTTAAGTAGCCTTTGCAAGATCTGACTTAGCAGGACAGTCCTGTTGCACCTGAAGCTGTCCTTATCTCACAGGAAACAGCCTTCTATTGAAGAGTAAAAAATTGTTTGCTTCAGGAGACCAAGGAGAGTTTTGGCATGCTATTTTTGATCCAAAATTTTTAATTATCAGATTTTTTTTGTTGTTAAATTTAGTCAAGGGGAAGAGATTATGTAGAATATGTCAGTTCTTTCCAGACTTCCAACTGGGACTTGGCATGGAACATTCCTGTCTTGGTGACTCAGTCTTGGCAGGGGTTGGATCAAACAGTTGACAATAAATTGGTCCATGAAGATGGGGCTAAGAACCTGTTGATCATGTGCCTAATCTTTGATTGTGACCATAATTGTAGCAAATCTGTAGGAGACAAGGATCCTAAGCTAAAAGGAATCATTGATGACTTCTTGTTCTGAGGGATTGATCATCTTTTGAAAGGGTTGACTGTTCCTGAGCTAGAGAGTCCTCTGTGCTACAAAGACTTTAAAAGCATGTTTGGACTGTCAAGGTAGAGGAGCTATCTCTCTATCATCTATCTAATAATGCTATTAGCAGCATTCCAGAAGCCTTACAGCAGGTATGCAGCCACAGTTCTGGTCACAAATGAGGATGGATTCAGTGCACAAACAGAACATGGACAAGTATGAAAGAGAACTTTTTAAAAATGGGCTTATCTAGCTGTCCATCTTTCCAGTCTAGTGCTATTTGTAAAAATAAAGAATGGTGAAATTGAATAATCGCTAGAGAGATCTGACTCATCAGAGATTATTATTTTTGTATTGGTTATCTGACCTCACCTGATAAACCTTTTAGCTAGTGGTGATATTATGAGTGAGGACACTAGTAGAGCTGATATTTAACTCCTTACATTTTCATAGTGCAAGCCATCACTATTGTGAATGAAGGAGCATAAGGGAAGACATGGGGCATTTGGTAATTTAAATGTACTGATCTGGGCCCCAACAATGTATATTATTTTTTATATAATTTTTACTTACTTTCAAATTATATCCAAAGATAATTTTCAACATTCATCATTACAAAACCTTGTGTTCTAAAATTTTCTCTTTCCCTCCCTCTCACCCCCTCCTCCAGTCAACAAGTGATCCAATATATATTAAACATGTGCAATTCTTTTACACACATTTCCACAATTATCATGCTGTACATGAAAAATCAGATCAAAAAGAAAAAAAAATGAGGCAGGAAGAAAGCAAGGAAACAACAATTTTACAAAAGGTGAAAATATTATGCTGGAATCCACATTCAGTCCCCAAAGTTCTCTTTCTGGATGCAGATGCTCTCTCCCTCACAAATCTATTTATGGGTACTATTTTGAATAAGAAGAATCTGAAAGTGAATTTTGGAGCTTTCGTGGTGGGCCATTCCTGACCCATTCCCCAACTGATGGGCCTCCACTTAATTTCCACCTTCTTGCCACTACAAAAAGGGCTGCCACAAACATTTTTGCACATGGGTGCTTTTTCCTTTTATTATCTCTTTGGGATAGATCCAGTAGTGAGACTGGTGAATCAAAGGGTATGTACAGTTTGATAACCTTTTGAGCATAGTTCCAATTCATTCTCCAGAAGGGCTGAATCATTTCACAACTCTACCAACAACAATACATTAATGTCCCAGTTTTCCTACATCCTTTCCAATATTTATCACTATCTTTTCCTGTCATCTTAGTCAATCTAAGAGATGTGAAGTGGTACCTCAGAGTTGTCTGAATGTGCATTTCTCTAATCAATTGTACTTTAGAGCATTTTTTCATATTTCTAAAATGGCTTTAATTTCTTCATCTGAAAATTGTCTGTTTATAATCTTTGATTATTTATCAATTGGGGAATGAGTTATATTCTTATAAATTTGAGTCAGTTCTCCATATATTGTAGAAAGGAGGCCTTTATCAGAAATACTGGTTATAAAATTTTTTTCCCAGCTTTTTGCTTCCCTTCTTTGTTGCATTGGTTTTGTTTGTATAAAATAGTTTTAATTTAATGTATTCAGAATTATCTTTTTTACATTTCATAATGCTCTCCAGTTTTTCTTTGGCTATAAATTCCTCCCTTCTCCACAGATCTGACAGGTAGGCTGTCTCTTGCTCTACTAATTTGCTTTATATTTAAATCATTAACCCAACCAGAGAATAGTCTTGCTGACTATTTTTGAAACATTCATAATCAGGAAGAGTCAGGAAGACAAGAGTAGTCTTAACTTCTGAATATCTTTTTACTAAATGAATTAAGTCCCCAGACTCTGAGCACTGCACTAGATATTTACTATTCACTAAAATTACCTCTCTAGGGGACAGTCTAACCCAGATATGAAAAGGGGAAAAAAATGAAAGATGGCTTTCTAGACATAGTATGGCCTAATAAATAACAAAATATACATGTTAGTTTGCTTATTTTTTCATTTATTAGTTTATTTACTTGTTTGTTTATGCATTTATTTATTATCTTTCAAGGATTCACAAATTTGTTATTTTGAGATCTACTGGACTAAGGAGTAATTGTCAACTTGGATGACATCCTCGTCTAATCTTGGGACATATAGCACAATAAAAAAAAAAAAAAACTGCTAGATTTTGAGTCATAAGGGTTGCCTTCATGTCTATTTCTTTTCTGTGCAATCTTGAACAAATTGCTTCATTTTTTCTGGATTTAGCTATTTTGTCCATAAATGAAAGGGATTGACTAGCTGATCCCTGAAGTTCCTTTGAACATAGTGTTTAGTACCTAGTAGCTACTTAATGAATTCTTTTTGTTCAGTTGTTTCAGTGGCATCTGATTCTTTGTGACCCCATTTAGGGTTTTCTTGGCTAACATACTGGAGTGATTTGCTATTTACTAGAGTGATTTACCCTTTCCTTCAACTCATTTTACAGATGAAAAACTGAGGCAAACAAGGTGAAGTGATCTGCCCAAGATCACATAGCTAGTAAGTGTCTGACGTTGGATTTGAACTCAGAAAAATGAATTTTCCAGATTCCAGACCTAGGGCTCTGTGAATTGTGGCACCATTTAGCTGCTCCTGGCAATGAATACTTGTTGATTGATAAATCTGAGATTATGTCCCAACAGAGCACACAGTTAACCAGTCCAAGCTAACTTAACCAGCACCAACCAGCTCATTACTAAATTGGTGAACTCTCAACTTAAGATTCTAGAGAATCCCAAAAGGAAGAAAAGAAGGAAAAAAACATTGATAAAATACACAGAAGAGAGCAAAAGGAAGTTCAGAAGGTGATGTCAGGGAAGTGTTGGAATTAACACATTAATTTTGAAATATACTTTAAAAAATCATAGACATTATACATGATCATCCATGGCTATGAAATGACATATGTTATTATGCCTAATTTTTTGATCTATATATTTGGATCAAGTACCCTATAGGACAATTGACAGGCTTATTGAAACCTCTACTGATTCTCTTTCCTTGGATGGTGATAACACTGAATTCTAATACCGACTTTTCCTTGTTCTAGAAATAAAATGTCATCTGATTGACAGTTCACACAAAGATGCTCCCTCTTTCTTGTTGGACTGCCTACCACTCCTGAGTCAGTCTCATTTTGAAGAAAATTTTTTGGCTCTGTGGTCTTTCTTCCCATGTCAACTGTAATTTGTGTTATACTTCCGGACTAAACTATTCATGGATTTCCGTAATGATTCACATGAGTTGAGATACGCAATGCAGAAACTATATCTTAAACAAATATCTATTGCAATACACATGCTGCCACTAAGATCACCATCTGGGAAATCCTATTCTTGATACCTGAGCTGATGGATTATCTGGAAGCATTAATTTTATTCACTGAATCGAATTTGCAGGTAGTATACATTCTGTTCCCAAAAATGAAGGGTAAATTAATGGAGGTGAGCCTTGCAGACCCAGCTTGACTTTCATGGATATCCAGTTATACCAGTGGATTTATGCAATGCCTCTGTGGCTTTTCAGAAATTGGCTAACTTTATATTTCAAGACATGCTAGACTGAAGATGATGATTTATCATGATATTGTCATCTATTCCTGGGATCCTGGATAGCATATTGAATTAATTCTTCACTAACTTTCTGAATCAACAATGACTATTTGCCATGTTAGAGTAATGTCAATTTAAGGAGGAGGAAATGGAATTTATGGAACATATAATAATAGGTCAATAGGGAATCTGTGTGGGACCCCATATTGGTGAAAGGCCTGAAATGATTTCTTGAACATAAAGGATACTGTTGTTCTTTGGTCAGTCTAGCTCTTTGTGACCCCATTTGGTGTTTTCTTGGCAAAGATACTAGAATAGTTTGCCATTTCCTTCATGAGATCGTTTTGAAGCTGAGAAAACTGAGGCAAATGGGGATGAGTGATTTGTTCAGTATCACATGGGTAGTAAGAGTCTGAGGCTAGATTTGAAGTCAGGAAAATGATTGTTTTGAATTCTAGGTCCAGCACTCTATTTACTGTGTCACCTAGGTGCCCAAAGAATACTATTATGACTTTATCCCCATGTTTTTCATATTGGTCAGTCTTTTGAATATCTCAAGGCATTGAAAAATAGCAGTAGAAGCTGCACTCAGCAAGCTCAAGTAAATGATTTACTTCATCCCTTTTGTGAATATAGGCCCTCATAAATAACTCTGCATGTAGATCTGTGTATTCAGTGTTCCATTAGAAGCCACCCCTAATTTTTATTTTGTTTGGTTGGTTTTTGTAGCTATGTGTACAAAGCAAAGTCAATATCTTATAGGATATCCAGTCTTATGAGGTAAATGCTTAGGCCAAGTCTGACTCTAGGGTCAGAAAATCCGCAGCCACTCTTGCTAATCACAGCTGAATGAGAATAGCACAAGGTTTGAGATCTGGAAAGGTGGAAGGGCTACTTCTACTAATACCTACCATTCTACACCTGGTTATAGACCTTCTCACCAGTGATATTTCCTTTACCAAGCTATGATCCCAAGTTCTAAGAAGACATTATACTATCAAGACTTACTCTATGTTGACTGCTTCTTATGGCTTCTGATTGCCCCTCAGACTTCCACTGGTTGACTCTTGATGAGCCTTCTGGGTGACTTCCATCTCTTAAAATGCCCAGTTCCCTTCTGGATTTAATTAAAATGCTGACTCCTTCAAGACCTTTCTTGATTACCTCAGTTGGTGGTTCCCCTGCCCTCCAAATCCCTCCTATTTACTTAATCTTTGTGTGTATTGCTTTTCTCCACCTAATAGGATCTACATTCTTTGGGGGATTAGTACATAGTAGGTACTTACTGGTACTCAGGTCTTTGCATTTCTTTGTGTTTCTAGTTCCACCTCATGGCATTCTTGTACACAATTGTCACTACTCGAAGAAAAACCAGCTGTGGAGAGCAAACAGTAATTGTGCTACTCCATTCAGTAGCTGTGAAGCAGAATTTTCATTTTTCATTTCAGCACTGACTTATTAGTGAATTAATTTTTTAAAAAAATTAAGTGCTTATTCTGTGCTTCTAAGCATTCTAAGAATTACCAAATCAAGACTGTCTATTTCTCAAGGAGCATTATATTCTAAAGGAAGAGACCTCATATGTGGGGGAAAGTGGCTAAGGAAGGGAGTTTTGGTCTAGGGAATCGTAAGGACTAGGAATTGTTCCAAAAGGTAGTCAGTAATGGTGTCATTTGTTTTATTGTCTATACCTTGACAAAAACATAGAAAGTAGGTATATTTTGAGTTTTTTTGAAGGAGGTAGTGAGGTATTATATGAATCATCAAGGCAGATGGTAGATGGCTCTGGTAGATGGTTGAATGGGATATGGGGCAACTAATGGTACAATAGCAGATAGAATGCTAGGCTGGCGTTAGGAAGCCTCATCAATAATAGGCAAGGTAAATTTGTGTATGTTTAGTCACTAATCAAAATGACTCAACTCCAGGGCTGGAGTTCTAAAGCTGAGTGGATTATATTCCCAGGGATTGGGGACATTATAAATAGTTTAGTTTTTCCAGGAACAGGGGAAGTTCTGGAGTCATGTTCTGAAAGTCCTTTTCCAACTAGAAAATAGTAAGACAAAAAAACAACCAAACAAGCAAAAAACAACAACAAATAAAACAAATAACCTTGATCAAAGTAAGGCTTATCAGAGTGGGACATTGCACAAGCATAAGTAGCTCAGGTAGTCTCATAGACTATGTGCTTATCCCTAAATCCCTTCAAGTTTTAGCTCAGAGGCCACTTCTTTTAAGAGATCCTATGTGTCTTCTATATGTACTCTAATATTATGGAAGATTGGATTGTGGTCTTTTCATCTTCGAATTTCTTCTCTACCTGGGTATCTTCTTTAGTGTACCTGTTCTTGGTACCCATTCTAGAACAGAGACTCTAATCCTTGAAAGGATAAATGATGGGGGCTGGTATCAGCTAGTGGGTACCCAGTCTTTATGAGTATATTGTACATACTTTGACTCCAGTACAGTACCTACATGGACCACAGAGCATGTGCAAGTGTTGTTTCTGGTCTGTCTACTATGTGAAGAGGAGGAACCTTTAAACTGTCTACTGAGATGGAATTGTGATGGCTTACAAAAAGGAAGCAGGATACATCTGAGAAGAGCTGGAGGATTCATGCCTCTTTCTTAACCAAACTAGGAATGCTATAAGCCTTACAGAGAGGGAGGAGGAGAGAAAGAAATAGACAGACAGGAAGACAGAGACAGAAAGAGAAAGAGACAGACACAGAGTCAGTCAGAGAGAGTTTATTAAATGTGGACCCTGTGCTATATACTGTGATAAGCACTGGAAGTTCAGATTCAAGTAAAAATAAAGACAGTTCATAGCCTCACAGAGCTTACATTCTAATGGGGAAATACATAAAAGAGAGCTGAAAATTGACAGAGGAAGTATCTCCATGGAGATATTTTAAAAATCCAGAAAATCAGGTTTGGAGCCAAAATGGACTGATCACAGCTAAATTGGGCACTTCTTTAAACAAAGGATCTGGGGAGAAAATCAGCGATCAGAGGAAGTGGCAGAGAAATCTTAACAGGTTGAAAAATGCCTAGGACAGAGGTGGAGAAGTCTGGAGATAAGATTTCATATTGCTTCTGTCATTATGTCCATTCTTTGCCAATCTTGGATGAAGGAGTATATTGAAAAAGTGCCTACATTAGAGAAGAGGACAATCTTGTGATTTATGAAAGGTCTAAAGACCCCGATCATTAGAAGTCTGGGAGCTGAAGCCCATGTTAAATGATGCTGACAATGCAGCCTGTTAGGAAGCTAAGAGATCAAAGACAGCCAAGAAGGAGAAGCAGATTTCTGCATTAGGAATTGAATTTGGTGGGCAAATTTTTCCTAGAAATTACTTAAAGTTTTAATCCACTCTACTTAGGGAGTGAATATCATAGGGCAGAGTGTACCTCTAAGTACTAGGAGAAAATGTTTGTACTTCTTGCCCTGTTTTTCAGTAAATATTCTATTGTCAAAGCTAACTTAATGTTAATTGCTCTAGTGAAATGGACATTAATTCCTGTCATTTAGGAAAAAACACACTAGAATGTAGACTTGAACCTAGGAATTAGAGAGACACCTCTATCTCTGACCCCTAAGAGGTACTTCTAGAACTCTAAAAAGAAGGTGTAGTCTTGCTTGGGAACTCACTTTATCTGTGAGAGTAAGAGTTGGAATAAAGATCCTCAAAATTTTGGGCTACAAATGATTGAAAAAAATGAATGGATGAAAATGAATTTGTTAAGCACCAACTACTAAATTGTACTATACTAAGTATTGGGAATATAAATACATAAAACAAGATAAATTGTATTAGATCTACATTCTAATAGAGGAAAATAATACCTATAGGGGAGTGTTGGACAGGGAGAGGTATTTTGGGCTGAAAATTACAGGAATGGTAAATGGAAAATTCAGTGACATACCTGTCCCTTTCAGGAATGGTATTGTGACTTTGATTACTATTTCCCCAGAACATGAGAGGAGGTGAGCACGGAATTATGGCCAGAAAATAGCCAGAAATGGTGGATCTGGAAGGGCCTAGGTATGGGGAATTCTCACCAATGGGAGTGAATGACTTTAGGGTAGGTACTGGAGGAAGAGAATGGATCACAAGTATGTCAAGAAAATGGTCATATAATGATATCATAATTCTTATGGATAAAATGGGGGACCTAGATGAGGTGACTTCTTAAGTCTTTTCTAGCTCTAAGTCTGTGAATGATCAATTTGCAGGCTAGGCTGTATTCTGTGAAGGTGATTGATTCCAAACCCCACTCCATTCTTGTAAGGGCATACATGAGGGCCCCACATGGGGAATGTGAGCAGTTGTGATTTTAGAAGCAAAGCAAGTCCAGAAGATCTTTTGGAAGCTGGTTATTCTGAACTTTAAAGATAATTTCTCACATAATCAATTTTATGAATGCTTATTAGGTTCCCAGGCTAGCCCATAAAATTTCAACTTAATTTAACACTTTAATAAATGTTTAAGTATTTCTGTGAAAGGAATTATTAGGTGATGGATGTACAGCTGGAATGGGAGTTGGCACATATGCAGAATGTCTTTGACAGAGTTTCCCCTAGATGGAGAGATTGGAAAGTGTGCTTTTAAGAGAGTTTCCTCAGTTGTAAAATGGTGATAATTATAGCATTAACCTCCCAGGGTTGTTGTAAGTTGTTTGTAAAGTGTTTAACATAGTGTATGGCACATAGAAAATACTATGTAAATTTCAGCTATTATTCTTTAGAAAGGAGCTAAGAATTTTATGAGATACTATTAAACAGTTCTTTTAGGACAGTTTTTCTCTTATTTGCTTGATTCAAGCATTCTGCTTTTTAATGAAACTATTCTTCCTTTGAGGAGCCAAAGGAAATCAGATATATGTTTTTATGGCATTCCATGGAACAAAGATAAAAATTATCATTTAGATTTATGAATGCTAAAGTTCAAGGAAACTAAAATAGTTGATGTATTAGAATCATAACTCATTTAATGGCCATTTAAGAGCAGAGCTAATATCCATGTGAGAAAGAGAGTGAAAAGAAGTCTTGTAAGTCAGAAACAAAGAAAGCTGATTATGAAAAAGTACTTGCTTTAAAGAAGTTTAATTTATTCTATTATTGAGTATTATTATGTATTCATTAAATCTATTAACATAAAACATCACATTTGGACTTTTTATCCCTGTAAACAAAATGTATTTTAATTAAAAAACTGAATATTTGAATTAATATTAAATATTGAATATTCAATTCAAAATATTGAATTAATAAAAATATGATTATGGGAGAGGGTAGGAGAAGAGATAGAAATGCTTAACCTCACTCAAATCTAGAGATGGATTTTTAAGTTTGTCACCTTTATGACTCAAGAGGAAAAGAAGATTGATGTAGCAAAACGTGACATAATTGCATAACACCTCTCTCCAGTTTTGTGAACCATGTGGGAAGATGGGACCTACCAAACAAGATAGTTGTTTTATTCCCTCTGTTAAAAAAGGTAGGAGAGATATCCTGACTGTATCAAAGATCCTGACTAATGAATCCATTCTGCAGGTTTTGTTTTAGTAAAAATCAAATAGAGAAGAGATTTTATGTTTTGTTAGTTTGATTGGTGATAGGGGAGCTGAGAACCTTTTGAAGGAGAGAGAGGAGTTCAGTTCTGATGTACTCAAAGGAAAGTCTATGTGGGGCATAATCAAGGAGATCTATGAAAGAGTCTCCTCCCCCAACCCATTCCATCCCCTGCTTGAGAAAACAGTGCCTAGTCCTGGAATGCCAGTTGTCAGGGCCAAATGACACTTAGATTTATTTGAACAGTAGTTTTAAGCCTGCGTGTGTTCTAAGGCTTCTTGGGGCATTCGTCCCTTTTATATAGAGTTTTGAGTTTTCTTGTGTTAAGGAACTGATTCCTCTGGCCTGGCTGTTTTCCTCCAAATATAATTTCCCAGGATCCACTAGGATGCTGCTCCCTTTTCATAATCCTTAATTCACTTGAAAGTTTGTTACTGCTATGTTTCCCATAATCTTCTTCAGGTCTCCATCCCATTAATACCTAACTCTAGGTGAGCACGGAATTATGGCCAGAAAATAGCCAGAAATGGTGGATCTGGAAGGGCCTAGGTATGGGGAATTCTCACCAATGGGAGTGAATGACTTTAGGGTAGGTACTGGAGGAAGAGAATGGATCACAAGTATGTCAAGAAAATGGTCATATAATGATATCATAATTCTTATGGATAAAATGGGGGACCTAGATGAGGTGACTTCTTAAGTCTTTTCTAGCTCTAAGTCTATGAATGATCAATTTGCAGGCTAGACTGTATTCTGTGAAGGTGATTGATCCAGAACCCCACTCCATTCTTGTAAGGGCATACATGAGGGCCCCACATGGGGAATGTGAGCAGTTCTAATTTTAGAAGCAAAGCAAGTCCAGAAGATCTTTTGGAAGCTGGTTATTCTGAACTTTAAAGATAATTTCTCACATAATCAATTTTATGAATGCTTATTAGGTTCCCAGGCTAGCCCATAAAATTTCAACAATTTAATAAATGTTTAAGTACCTCTGTGAAATGGACTATATTAGATGATGGATGTACAGCTGGAATGGGAGTTGGCACATATGCAGAATGTCTTTGACAAGTTTCCCTAGGTGGAGAGATTGGAAAGTGTGCTTTTAAGAGAGTTTCCTCAGTTGTAAAATGGTGATAATTATAGCATTAACCTCCCAAGGTTGTTGTAAGGATAAAATGTGATGATATTTGTAAAGTGTTTAACGTAGTACATGGCACATAGAAAATAGTATGTAAATTTCAGCTATTATTCTTGTTCTTTGGAAAAGAGTTAAGAATTTTGTGAGATACTAGTAAAGAGTTCTTTTAGGACAGTTTTTCTCTTATTTGCTTGATTCAAGCATTCTGCTTTTTATTGAAACTATATTCTTCCTTTGAGGAGCCAAAGGAATTCAGATATATGTTTTTAAGGCATGCCATGGATCAAAGATAAAATTATCATTTAGATTTATGAATTCTAAAATTCAAGGAAACTAAAATAGTTGATGTATTAGAATCATAACTCATTTAATGGCCATTTAAGAGCAGAGCTAATATCCATGTGAGAAAGAGAGTGAAAAGAAGTCTTGTAAGTCAGAAACTAAGAACACTGATTATTAAAAAGTACTTGCTTTAAAGAAGTTTAATTTATTCTATTATTGAGTATTATTATGTATTCATTAAATCTATTAACATAAAACATCACATTTGGACTTTTTATCCCTGTAAACAAAATGTATTTTAATTCAAAAATTGAATATTTGAATTAATATTAACTATTGAATATTCAATTCAAAATATTGAATTAATAAAAATATGATTATGGGAGAGGATAGGAGAAGAGATAGAAATGCTTAACCTCACTCAGATCTAGAGATGGATTTGTAAGTTTGTCACCTTTATGACTCAAGAGGAAAAGAAGATTGATATAGCAAGACATGACATAATTGCATAACACCTCTCTCCATTTTTGTGAACCATGTGGGAAGATGGGACCCACCAAACAAGATAGTTGTTTTATTCCCTCTGTTAAAAAAGGTAGGAGAGATATCCTGACTGCATCAAGGGTCCTGACTAATGAATCCATTCTGCAGGTTTTGTTTTAGTAAAAAATCAAATAGAGAAGAGATTTTATGTTTTGTTAGTTTGATTGTTGATAGGGGAGCTGAGAACCTTTTGAAGGAGAGAGAGGAATTCAGTTCTGATGTACTCAAAGGAAAGTCTATGTGGGGCATAATCAAGGAGATCTATGAAAGAGTCTCCTCCCCCAACCCATTCCATCCCCTGCTTGAGAAAACAGTGCCTAGTCCTGGAATGCCAGTTGTCAGGGCCAAATGACACTTAGATTTATTTGAACAGTAGTTTTAAGCCTGCGTGTGTTCTAAGGCTTCTTGGGGCATTCGTCCCTTTTATATAGAGTTTTGAGTTTTCTTGTGTTAAGGAACTGATTCCTCTGGCCTGGCTGTTTTCCTCCAAATATAATTTCCCAGGATCCACTAGGATGCTGCTCCCTTTTCATAATCCTTAATTCACTTGAAAGTTTGTTACTGCTATGTTTCCCATAATCTTCTTCAGGTCTCCATCCCACTAATACCTAACTGTCTGTTTTTAACTGTTCTCTGCTGCTCTTGTGGTTTCCAGAATTCAGACGCCAGTACCTGGAATGGTTATCTCTTCATATGAAGGATGATGATGTTACAAGGTGACTGAGAGGAAGTTGCTGTTCTCAGACCTCCCCACTGAGAGGCCATTGCGTTGTCTGATCTCTCTCCTCTTCCTCCTGCCTCCAATTTATTTCATTCCCAGTCCACAAGCAACACCTGTGTCAGCAAAGGCTGCCCCGCAACTGCCTCAAATGTCACAATCCACAGCTGCGGAGGCTCTCGGAGAATTGACCTGCCTTTTCACCCAGGCATGATCCTTAACATTTAACCTCTTCTGCTTCATTGTAAGTCCTTCAGAGATGAAAGTAGGTCTTAAACTTCTTTGCATAAATATGCCCAGATTTAGGGCACTTCACATGGCCCCTTGAGACTATTCACTCAACAAGTTACTGAAGGGTCTAGGTGGTCCGAAGGCACGTATATGTATATGTATTTTGTTGTTGTTTAGTTGTTTTTTAGTCATGTCTTCTTAGAATCCTTACAAGGTGTTAACTCACTAGAGTTAATAGAAACAATGCTTATGTAATTGGTTCACACATTAGAGCTCACACCTTTAAGAGAGTTTACCCATTAGAGTTCACAAGTCCCGGAGATTCACAAGTCACACCTCCCACAATCCCACTCTGGGAGGAGGAGTCAACCTTTGGGTTCACACCTTTAAAAGAGCATAAAAAGGACCTAAATCAGAGGAGTGAGAAGTCAGTTGAGGAGATTGACAAGCTAGAGACTGCAGTCGGGCAGAACTGGGGATTCAGAAGAGAAGAGGCTGCAGCTGGCAGAGGCAGAGGCAAAGAACTAGCAACAAGAGCTCTCGGACCAAAGAAAACTAACTCGTCTATTTGGAAGTACAATAAAGGACTGTACTTTAATCCTTGGCTGAATTTGAGGTGATTATTACTCTGGATTGAAACTAAGGCTGCCTCCAGAACCTCCCTGAGAAACCTGCTCGCAGAGAGCCATCATAGTTTAGAAAAAGAAGAGAACACCACAATGTCTGTTTGTGACCCCTTTGGGGATTTTCTTGGCAAAGATACATGAAGTAGTTTGCCTTTCCTTCTCTGGTTCATATTGCAGATGAGGAAATTGAGGCAAACAGGATTAATTGACTTTCTGGGGTCACACAGGTAAGTGTCTGAGATAAGATTTGAACTGGGGTCTACAGGCCTGGTGCTCTATCCACTGAGCCAGCTAGTTGAATTACATAGTTGCATGGTACCTTCTTATTTTCTATTAATCTAATAACAGAATCCTAAAATTTTAGAGCAACAAATATTTTAGAAATCATCTAGTCCAATTCTTTCATTTTATGAGTGAGTAGGGCAGAAGACTCAGTAAGATAAGACTAACCGGTTTACCCAAGCATACATAGCCTTTCAGTGGGATAAGAAACCAGTTTTTTTTTTTTTTTAATATAGTTTATACTTCTTTAGCCTCTACAAAAATGTTACTATATATACCAGCCTCTCTTATAGAGATCTAAGTACTGCTTTTTTCCATATGACAGAAAGGGATATTTATCATTACTCTAAGAAAGAACATTTCTTATTGGCTGCTATACTTAGTAAATTGAGGTTCCCCCAAAGTAAAATAGAGGCCTCACGCGTGGGAAATGACTTCATTGAAGAGACTTTATCCGAAAAGGGTCATGTATTTAAATCAAATAAGAATCTGAATTTCTGGAGTAGCCTATAGGAAGTTTTCTTTGAAATAACACCTTCAGACTTGTGGTTTGGACATTATGAGATTAAAGCATCTCAAGCATTTACAAATTCAAAACCTTTGTTTTAGAGTCTCTCCTTGAACACACAGGTGACTCAGGACAAGTATCATTTCTCTGAAGTGCGGTTCCCACCCAGAAAATTGGAATATCTTGAATGAAGCTAAAGTAATGTGTCATTACCTTTGTAAGCTCACAGTTCAAAGGATTTAAAGAATGAACAAAATTATTTATAAATGAAGGAATAAAAACAAGAACTTTCTATGTGCTAGGTCTGGTGCTAAATGCTGGAAATTCAAATACAAGAGTAAATACAGTCCCTGTTCTCTGAAGATGAACCCTGATTTTTCCCATCCCTCCCTCCTGCCTCTGCACTCAACTGGTCCTGGTTCCTTCTCACCCAGGGCCGAGGCTCTGCAGCACAGCCGGGCCTGGTTCTCTCGGGCTGCTGGGACTCAGATCCCGACTCTTCCAGCAGTCCAGGAGGTGAAAGATTCTATGGTTCCTGCTGCTCCCAGGGCTAGAAACTTGGTGTTTCTGCCAGGAGGTGTTTGCACTTCACACGGATTAATCCCCTGCCCAGAGTGTTTTTTTAGATTTTGGGGTTGAGTGGAGGACCCCTACTCTGCCCCAAATCTTGATTTTTTTCACTAGCCTATGTTCATCCATATGTGCACATTTGTTCTATTTGTGGGAGAAATCTAGAGAGCTTAAAATTTACCAACTTACTCCACCATGTTCCCAGAATCTCCCTGTCCTCCCCCTACCAGTCCCTGTTTTCAAGGAGTTTAGATTCTAATGAGGGCAATTAAGGTGGCAAAGTGGTTGGCAAAGTTGTAGAGGAGGTAGCTGGGCTTGGAATAAAAAAAAAAAAATAAAGTCCAGGAGAGCCAGTTAATGATGACCGTGGACTCAGGACAGAAATTCTGGAAATAAAAGTGCTAAATCCTATAGAATATAATCTCTAATATGGGTACCAAGGTAGAGAGCAAGGATTTCATAAAGTTTTTAAAAAGTTTTTTAAAAAGAATGAATTTACTGATAAACTCGAAGAGACAAATCTGGTTCATATCAGGTGACAGTTCCTACCAGTGATCTACTCATGTGGCTACAGTCATTTAGGGTGTTTCCCTGAACAGAGTCCCTCCTGTTGACATTTCCTTTTAGAGTTCAGAACCATTGGTTATTTGCATAGTTTTCGGACTATAATTCATACTTCTTGGAATTCTCAGCTTCTAAAGGTTGTTACTAATTGTTCTCTTTCACCATCACTAAGGATCATTTTCATTTTTTATTTTTCTTTGTATCTTCAGTTCTTTAGCACAAGGCTTGGAACATAGAAAATAATAAATTCTTGGAAATGGATTGACTGGCCTTTTTGTATAGTATCTTGCTTTGCCTGCAGCTCATGCCTCCTTCATTTCTCCTCAATTTCTAGCAGTTACTGATATCACGTTTCTTTATGGTCCCATGTAGAATTTGGTCCTCTTTGAAATTCAATAATACTAAGTTACATTACATATGTCTATGGGTGCTTTGTTTATCATATATCACTCCCCTTAAAATCCTTTTTAGTTCTAAAAAGATGTCACTGATCATTTCCTTTTCCAGGGACCCAACTCGACATCACAGTCCTGGAGGAGAATAGTATTTTAGAACAAAGGGATCAAATACACAGATTGACTTGAAGGCATACATGCTTAGGAACCAAATTAAAATGTATTTGGGAAATATGTAACAAAATAAATACCCAACAGAACACATAATATTATTATATGGTTTTCTAAGTTAATGAGCTCTAGCAGGGGTCCTTATGTACAGTTAAGAGACTCCATTTTTACTTGAGTTTTAAACCACTATCCTCCAGTCTCTGTTATGGCAGAATGAGAAAATGAGTTCAAAAGTAGAGAATCATCATGTCTGAAGCTTTCCCTCACCATCCTGGATGTTGTCCTGACCTCAAGCTTTATAGAAGCATGCCCAGTTATCTGAGGCACATTGACCTTTTATGCCTCTAATAAGGTTTGAGTCAAAAGAATTGGATTAATTATTTTATGAAGGCAAACTAGATCATCTTTTGCCTCAATTCTTACCTACCTAGCCTTTGATTACTGAAAGAGTATTGCTTCAGATGAAGTGAGACCTTAGCTTAAAACGTCCAAAATGTCTACTTCACCTGGAGCTGTCACTAGTTGTCTTGACCCATGTCTTGTCAGTGTACTCCAGTGACCCTGGAGGAGAGAGGGGATGATGACTTTGTACAGTTCTTGTGTCTCTTAAATCCAATTCACTAGCAAGTGAAGACATCCTCCCCCAGTGTCATCGGTCTTCTAGAATGAAGCATTAGACAAATAAGAGACAGAGAGAGAGAGACAGAGACAGAGAAAAAAAACAGAGAGAGAAAGAAAGAAAGAGAAACAGAGAGAGAGAGGGAAACAGAGAGAGAGACAGAGAAAGAGAGGCAGAGACAGAGAGACAGAGAGAAGACAGAAGAGAGAAGAGAGAAGTCATCAATTATAGAGGTTACTTCCTGAAGTATGGAGAAAAGATTGGAGTGTCAAATGTTTCCTTGCCCCCAAACTGTATTTCTGTGTACCAAGAAGAGATATACTTATAATCCACACTATTAGAGAATAAACCTTAGGAAAGAATTTTTGAGATGATCTAGCACCCACTTAATAAGTAAGGAAACTAAAGTCATACACGGGTAGTTGGAGAAGGAACTGTTTGATAAACATTTATTAAGCTCCTACTTTATGCCGACCACTATGCTAGGTTCTAGAACATATGAAAAGGTTTCTCCTTTTCTCCTGTTCTCACTTTATTGTCCTACATTATAAGACATGTATATTTGAGCATAGTTCACTGCCCAATAAAACCTGGCTTTTGGAGCCACAAAATATTGGGACATGCTTCAGAGATTCATGACCTTTATTTCTTTTGGCTGAATGACATTTTCACCATTTTCCTGCTCTCTTGTGGGTTTTGTTTTTTTTTCAGGCAAGAAAGCAGTTTTCTTCTGATAGCCCTATATTCAAATTTGCTAGCAGGGGGCAGCTAGATGGCACAGTAGATAGAGTGCCACTTGACCTGAATTCAAATAAGTTCTCAGACACTTAACACTTTCCAGCTGTGTGACTCCAGGCAAGTCACTTAACCCCAACTGCCTCAAAAAAAAAAAAAAAAAAAAAAGACTTGTTAGTGGCTTGCCATTGCTTTGAAGGTATGCCATGGAGAAACAGAGATACTAAAATGAAATCAACATTATGTTGTAATCAATAAACAAGGATTTATCATGATATTAATATGTGGCCACTGTCCTAAATATTGGTGGCTTAGAAGTTGTATTATGAAAATTTAGTGAAATGTGAAAACATGGTATTTGTAATGACAAGCATGAATGAGTGCAATTTTTCTGCTTGGACAGAAGACAAAACAGCTTCCTAAAACTGTGACAGCATGTTTATAGGGCAGAGTACACCCTGATAATGGTCATAAACATTTATCTGTAAAACTATTATGTCCTTATGAAAGAGAGGGATGACCAATAGGCACATAAATATCCTTTATCAATGCTTGACTCATTTTATACTAGAATTCTTTGATCATAAAATAGTGTTCTGTTCAGGAGAGGCAAAAGAACATAACTGATAGGGAACTGAAGTTCTAAATATATGATCCTATGGCTAATTTCAATGAGTCTATGATTTCATTATGGGTTCTTCCTCCAGTCTTATTTATTGAAACCCATTCATGTCTTTAGGAACTGACTTGTAGTCCAGAAGACTTGGATTTAAAACCAGCATCTCCAAGATCAAAAGGAAAACAGAAAATTTGGAAAACATTTTTATAGACAGTTTCTCAGATAAAGTTCACATACCTCAAATATATAAAGAACTTTGTCAAATGGTCAAAGGATATGAATGAATAGTTTTTTCAACAAAGAAATTAAAACTATATGTATATGTGTAATGCACATATACATATAGTTTTAATTTATATATATATAGTCATGAAAAAATGCTTTAAATTTCTATTGATTAGAGAAATAAAAATTAAAATAACTTTGAGACATCATCTTACATCTGTCAGATTGGTTAAATGATAGAAGGAAAGAGTATCAAAAGGAAGAGATGTGGAGAAATTGTGATACTAATTCCCAGTTGGTAAAACTATGAACTGATCATTTCTATGTTTTAAAATATTTATATTAGCTCTCTTTGTGGTGGCAAAAAACTGGAAATTTTAGAATCCCTGTTAATTGGGGAATGTGTAATGCTGGAGAAACTGAGCAAGACAGAGATTAGAGAACAATTTAATATTTAATTAAATGGAGAGATTTACTGGGACCAAATGATCCATGTTTGGTCCCAGGGCTGAAGGAGACTATCGGCTTATAGAATCCAGTAGTGAATATCAGACAGCAATACTATTTTATAGGATAACAATAACAATGATATAATGGGGGAAGTACCTGGATGGTGATAACCTAATGGGGAGAGGCACCTAGGATGACATAATGGAGGGAGGTACTGGAGAGTTTACTGATATCCTAATGACATCTAAAATGGATAGACCTTTATCCTGTCAAACATGAAGAAGGAATGATTATAACCTAAAGATATAAAACCTTTATCTCATCAAATGTTAAGAGGGAAACCTTATAACCTGAGTCAGAGTAATTAAATAGGACAATTAGAGAAACTGGGTCAGGATATTAAAAAGGGAACTGTGGCACAACAAATGGCTGAACAAATTGTGGTATATAATCATAATGGAATACTACTGTGCTATAAAAATTAGTGTCCTCGATGATTTTATTTTTTTTTTCAGTTTTTTTTTTGACATTGTACTGACCTTTATTTATTTATTTATTTTTTTTACAGTTATTTTTTTTTTTTATTTAATGATTACTTTATAATGACAACATTATTCCTTGCACTCATTTCTTTTCCGATTTTTTTCCCCCTCCCTCCCTCCACCCCCTCCCCTAGATGGCAAGCAGTCCTTTATATGTTGGATATGTTGCAGTATATCCTAGATACAATATATGTTTGCAGAACCGAACAGTTCTCTTGTTGCATAGGGAGAATTGGATTCAGAAGGTATAAATAACCCAGGAAGAAAAACTAAAATGCAGATAGTTCACATTTGTTTCCCAGTGTTCGTTCTTTGGGTGTAGCTGCTTATGTCCATCATTTATCAATTGAAACTTAGGTCTCTTTGTCAAGAAATCCACTTCCATCAAAATATGTCCTCATACAATATCGTTGTCGAAGTGTATAATGATCTCCTGGTTCTGCTCATTTCACTTAGCATCAGTTCATGTAAGTCTCGCCAGTCCTCTCTGTATTCATCCTGCTGGTCATTTCTTACAGAACAATAATATTCTATAACATTCATATACCACAATTTACCCAGCCATTCTCCAATTGATGGGCATCCATTCATTTTCCAGTTTCTAGCCACTACAAATAAGGCTGCTACAAACATTTTGGCACATACAGGTCCCTTTCCCTTCTTTAGTATCTCTTTGGGATATAAGCCCAATAGAAACACTGCTGGATCAAAGGGTATGCACAGTTTGATAACTTTTTGGGCATAGTTCCATATTGCTCTCCAGAATGGTTGGATTCGTTCACAGTTCCACCAACAATGCATTAGTGTCCCAGTTTTCCCGCATCCCCTCCAACATTCATCATTATTTTTTCCTGTCATCTTAGCCAATCTGACAGGTGTGTAGTGGTATCTCAGAGTTGTCTTAATTTGCATTTCTCTGATCAATAATGATTTGGAACACTTTCATATGAGTGGTAATAGTTTCAATTTCATCCTCTGAAAATTGTCTGTTCATATCCTTTGACCATTTATCAATTGGAGAATGGCTTGATTTCTTATAAATTTGAGTCAGTTCTCTATATATTTTAGAAATGAGGCCTTTATCAGAACCTTTAACTGTGAAGATATTTTCCCAGTTTGTTGCTTCCCTTCTAATCTTGTTTGCATTAGTTTTGTTTGTACAAAGGCTTTTTAATTTGATGTAATCAAAATTTTCTATTTTGTGATCAGTAATGGTCTCTAGTTCATCTTTGGTCACAAATTTCTTTCTCCTCCACAAGTCTGAGAGATAAACTATTCTATGTTCCTCTAATTTATTTATAATCTCGTTCTTTATGCCTAGGTCATGGACCCATTTTGATCTTATCTTGGTATATGGTGTTAAGTGTGGGTCCTTGCCTAATTTCTGCCATACTAATTTCCAATTATCCCAGCAGTTTTTATCAAATAATGAATTCTTTTCCCAGAAGTTAGGGGCTTTGGGTGTCCTCGATGATTTTAGAAAAAATATGGATAGACTTGCATAAAATAATGAAGATTAAAATGAACAGAACCAAGAAAACACTGTACACAATAATAGCAATATTGCTTAAAGAACAACTTTGAATGATTAAGTCATTTTGAGCATTATAAATACTCATCAATTACAAAGGATTTATGAAGGAAGATGCTATTTCACCTCTAGAGAAAGAATTGATAAATAGAAGTATGTATAATATTATACATATATAAAGCATATAAATGCATAAAAATGTACATGTGTACATCATACATATACTATATATTGAAAATTTAGTGGTACCCTCAGTATGTAATGCTGGAGAAACTGAGCAAAATAGAGATTAGAGAGTATTTAATAATTTATTAAATGAAGAGATTTGCTGGGACCAAATGGATCCATGTTTGGTCCCAGGGCTGAATGACACTATCGTCTCAAAGAATCCAACAGTGAATGTCAGATACAAGATTTTATTATAGGATACAAGATTCTATTATAGGCTTACAAGAACGATGACCTAATGGAGGGAGGCACCTAGGATGACACAATGGAGGGAGGTACTGGAGAGGCTCCTGATACTCTAATGATGTCTAAAATAGATATCCCATCAAACATTATGAGGTAATGATTATAGCCTAAGGTCTAAGATATAAGACCTTTATCCTAACATTAAGAGGGAATGGTTATAACTGAGGCAGAGTAACTGAATAGGACAATTAGGGAAAATGGGTCAAGACATTAAAAGAGAACTGTGGCACAACAAATAGAATTAGGGTAGTTATGAAGAAGGCAGGATTTGGGGAAAAAGATAATGAGTTCCATTTTAGATATGCTTGCTTAAAACTGTGGATGTGACATCCATTGGAAAATATCCAATAAATAGTTTATAAAGCAGGACTTTGAACAACATGCATTTCTTTTATTTTATGATGAGCTTGATATTTATAATCAGTTATCTCAACTTTTACTTTTGTAGTAATGTATTTTTTGCATATGCAGAGTCACCTTGTTACAAGAGAGCCAATTAGATGGCATTTTTTTTTATTACCAATTGAAGTGTTTTTATGTTCTAATAACAAAAAATAAACCCAGTGGGATCTCTATACCTTTCAGTTATTTGAGAATAGCCATAGAAATATCAATTATTATCCTTTACTCACTTCACAGTAAGGGTAAATGGGTGGGTAGGCTACTTTAATTATCTTTTCTCTAAGTGAGAATAAAATAAAAGGGTAAAGATAATTTTGCCAATTCTGTAAGTATTTTCTCTCTGTGTGTCTCTGTCTTTTTGTATCTCCCTCTGTCTGCCTTCTTTCTGTCTGTCTCTTTCTGTCTCTGTCTCTCTTTCTCTCTTCTCTCCCAAGTTGGTAGCAACAGCTAGCTCAGTCAGTCTCTAAAGTTTGTGGAGTTCCAAGGAACCTGTCCCAGCTACCACATGAGTCACATGCCCCCTTCTTGCTACTGCCAAATGCAGTATAAAATAAGACACACAAAAAAAAAACTATATTATTATATGAGGCCCCAAAGAAGGAAAACCCGTTTTTAAATAGGGTGGGGAAAAGTAGGGATCAGATAATGATTTATGGAGGAATGTAATTTGAGCTGAGTAGCATTTTTCTGATACTTAAAAACCTTCCTTTGCCACCAGAGAAGTTCCAGGTTCCTATCAAACTATCAAACTATCTTGGTCCCTCTGGTCACATTAGATACATGATTTGTAAAACATCAGCTTCAGCTGTGCAAGAGCTAAAAAGTTAATGCGTCTCCCTTAGCTCAAAATTTACTACCAGGGAGTAATTTAAAATCATAAATTATTTTACAATAGAGGTAAATTGCCCTTGTATGTCTCTATTTACTGTTTTTAAGATTATAACTTACTAAACAATGGCATTTATATGTGTCTATGTGAGTGAAAGAAATTCCATGCAACAGATAATTCCCAGGTATGTACTCTGCACCTTGGCCTATGTTAAGCATATCTGGGAATCATATGATAAATATCAGTGCCTATGGCCTCACCCTGTCTAACCTGGCTTTGTCATGTACATAATCAAATTTCTGGCATTCATTCCAATTAATACTTAGCTTTGCCTTCCAACTTTAATATATATTTGCCCATGATTGTGAGTAGGAAGTGTATTTTGCCTTTGTATTCCCAAAATTTTGCATATGGTACATGGCAGAACAGTATCCTGGTATATATTATGTGCTTAATAAATGTTAATTGTTTGACTGATCTATATATGATAAAAAAAAATACCTACCTCATTCCCCATAAAAGTCTTGTTTTAATTTTTCAATCATATAAGTTCTGTTTTTGTGTGTTTATACCAGTGTGTTATCTCAGATTCTTAGCTAATATATTGGTCAGAGTACATATAATTAGATGATTTATTAACAGTCTTTGGTGATAACGTAGTAATTCTTAACCAGAAATCTATGAAGTTAAAAAATTTTTGATAACTGTATTTCTATGTATTTTATTTCATACCTTTAAAAGCATTATTCTGAGAAGAGGCTCATAGATAGGCTTCACCAGACTGGCAAAGGAATCTATGGCACAAAAAAGGTCAATAATCGCTAGTATTAAAGTATTAGGACTTAGATTAAAATCTGTTTTCTGAGATAAAAAATGAACTGATGGGACATGTAGGCAACATAAGTTGGGAGGGGGATTGTTTGAATCTAAGTCTTGTAAGATCCATTACACTTGTAGCCTTTTTGAAACTGGATTAGGGTTCATCCTGCAGGTGACTGTAAAACCTCAGGTTGGTAAAGGCAATCCCCACTTAGACAAAGAAGCAAGGGAACAAGTTGAGAAGAGAGCAATCATAATTACATTGAAATACAAAGAATTTGTAGTCTAATGTGGGAAGCATGCAAATATATATACAAAGCAAGCTAGACAGAAATAGGAAAAAAAATTGACAGATGGAAGACACTAGAATTAAGAGGAGTTGGAAAAGACTTCTTGTAAAAGATAGACTTTTAACTGGCACTTAAAGGAATCTGGGAATGTCATATCTGCAGACTTGAGGAGAAAGAGCATTTCAGGCACGAGGGACAGTCAGAGAAAATGCTGAGAGCTGAGAGGTGGAAGGTCTTGTTCATGGAACATCTAGGAAACCAATGGCACTGAATGGAAGAGTATATGTGGAGAGCAAGGTGTAACAAGAAAGGTAGGAGGGGGAATGGATTATGAAGTGCTTTGAATGCCAAATGTAATATTGTGGAGTTGAAGAGGAACCACTGGAGTTTATTAAGTAGGAGAGTGAGAGCTGGGTTTTGGCAAGTCGCATTAGTGACCAAATGGAGGATGGAAAAGTAGGGGAAAGCTTGAAGCAGGCAAACCCACCAGCAGGCTCTTACAATAGTCCAATGTGAGGTGAGAAGGATCTGCTCTAGACTGATAGCAGTGTCAGAGAGAAGGAAAGGGGATAGTATTTAAGAGATGTTTCAGACGTGAAAGTGACAGGCCTTGGCAATAGATTGAATATGAGGGGTGAGGAATATTGAGGGGTTGAGGATGACTCAGACTGTGAACCTGAAAGATTGGGAGGATGATGTTAGGAAAGAGAGGAGATGAAAAGGGTTTAGGGAGAAAGATAATAAAGTCTGTTTTGGACATAGTAAGTTCAATATGTTTACTGAACATCCAGTTGGAGATAATTGAAAGGTGGTTGGAGATGTGAGATTAGAGATCAGCAGAGAGGTAAATTTGTGAATTAATTAAATTTGTGAATATCAGCATACAGATTTATGGTTATTAAATCCCTAAGAGTTGAAGAGATTAGAAAGTGAAAAAAGATAGAGGGAAAAGAAAAAGAGTTCAGAATAGAGCTCTGTGGATTACTTATTGTTAGAGGGCATAACCTGGCTGATGATCTAGCAAAGGAGATTGAAAAGAAGTGGGCAGACAGGTAGGAGGACAAAGGTGACTTTAAAGAGAGCAGTTTCAATGGAACGATAAGATTGGAAACCTGATTCTAAGGGATTAAGAAGAGAAAAATAGGAGGGAGACCAGAGGCACTTATTGTGAGGGAAGTCAGAAGAAGGGGAAAAACTCAATGAAATTATGATTGGATGAGGGAATTTTGAAACTCTTGAACATTGAGGTATATATTTGGGGAGGGGGGGATGGCTAGATGGAGGGGATGAGCATCATTGTGAGGGATGAGATGAGTAGGAAAATTAGTTGAAGCAATAGAAATTCAGCTTGGAAAGTTGATACCGGATCAGAGAGCAAACTGCAGGAAGTGCTAGAAAACTATTTGTTTGACCTAAACAAATGGTCAGATCAACCGGTCTCACCTTTGGCCTGGAGCCAGGAAAAAATCCCCATTTTCTCTAGGATAAAATATAAAATTATCACCTGTCAGAACCAGATAAATAGTCCCTTCCCTCTCTCAGTGTTCAGACTCTGGCCTCTCTCAGTCTACCTGATGACTTAGAGACACATGTATATATACTTCATGGGAAACAAACATTAACTGCTGGATTCTTGGAGACGATGATCTCATTCAGTCCCGCCCAGGGATCAAACCATGGATCCATTTGGTCCCCGCTCAATCATTCTGTCTCAAATAAAATATTAAAAATTCTCTAATCTCTGTCTTGCCTCGGTTTCTCTAGCATTACATTTAGAGAACATCTAGGGATATGTGCGTTAGGAATGGTAATTTTGGAGCTATGTGGAGGATGAACTGGAAAGAAAAGAGAATGGAAATAAACGGATCAATTAAAGAAGTTATTGTTTCAAAACAATTTAATCAAGTAATTGATTCAAAACAATTCCAATAGACTCAGGTTGGAAAATGTCATCTGAGAAAAATCATGTGGATGGAAGCCTATTATTTACACCTTTTTTGTTTGTTTGTTTTGTTTTTATCATGGTTTTTCCCCTTATAGTCTGATTTTTCTTGTACAACACGACAAATATGGAAATATATTTAAAAGGAATGTATATGTTTAATCTGTATCAGATTCCTTGCTCTCCTGGGAAGGGGAGAAGTAAGAGAGAAGGGGAAAATTTGGAATCCCAAATCTTACAAAAATGAATACTGAAAACTTCCTTTATGTGTATTTGGAAAGGGAGGGGGGAGAGAAGTTATTGCAATGGATGTGAGAGGTGAAGAGAGTCTGAACCACAGTAGAGTCTGTGAGCAGAAAGATGGGGATGGATATGACAGATGTTTTAGATAGGTAGGAATAGTAGAGAAGATAAAAGCCTGTGTTTATGTTTGTGAATTTGAGTGACAGAAGGGATGGTGGTTCCCTCAATAGAAAGAGAAAGCTTTTAGGGAAAATACATCTGGGTGAGGGGAATATAAGTTTTGGCTATCTTGAGTTTGAAGTGAATACATGATATACAGGTGAAGATGTCAAGGACCATATAATAATATTTCAATATACAGTTTTGGAGAGAGATTGGAGTGGATAAAGAGAATTGTAAATCACACACACACACACACACACACACACACACACACACACACACATATATACACAGAGAGAGAGAGAGAGAGAGAGAGAAGAGAGCCTAGGATAGAGCCTTAGTGGTTAGAAAATGAATATTTTATTTTGTGGATGGCTTCGCCTTTCAACAAGTCTGGGAGATAGGTGCTATTATTATCACCCTCCCCTTTACAGATGAAGAAATTGAGGCAAACAAGAATTCAGTGACTTGCCTAGGCTCACATAGTTACTAATTGTCTAAGGAAAGGAATTGAATTTAGGTCTTCCTGACCACAGATTCAGGGTTCTATCTCCTGTGCTACAGGATTCCAATACTTTGAAGGAGTTCACAATTGCAGTTATTAGAGAATCATAGTTTAAATTTCTTTTTCCTGCTTTTGAAAATCACAAAAGCAGTTATGATCTTATTCTTCCTCATAGCTGGTACAGTGTTGGAGTGTTTATTTAAGCTTTTTGAAAATTGTTATCATTAAAATATTAAAATATTTAAAATACTGATATTTGTCTAAGCATATGAGACTGCAGCTTAAGACAGAGAGAAAGCTTATGGGAATAGAGGTTTTCTTTGTTTTTAGCAAGGAAGAGCCTCATCACAATTTAATTTATTAAAAGCACTATACATTCTTAACTATTTTCTGAAATCATTACCATTCATACTTATTAGATTGTCTTTGAATCTAGTGAGAGAATTAGTAAGGAAAGAAATTAAGGAGGAGGGTGAGGGGTAGAAACTTAGAATGCCTGTTCCTGAGGGATATTGCATCATGTTTTGTACCTCAAAGGATTGATACAGGAGGGCTAGCAAAAACAATATATGTGTATATACATATACAAATGTATGTATATATGTATACACACCTATGTATATATATATGTGTGTGTGTGTATATATAAAAATGCATGTGTATTTGTATGTATATATTTATCTATCTTTCTATTTATCTATAATATTATATTTATTTATCTGTATGAATGTTGTTTCTTCTAATGAAATATAAATTCCTTGAAGGTGTGAACTCTAAATTTTGGTTTGTCTTTATTTCAGATCTAAAATTCAAATTCAGATCTACCTGGCTAAAAATACAATGCTCTTTCCATTATCTCATACTGTCTCAGGGGGATGTTGAAAAGGAAGTTGGGAAAATAATAAAGGCAAACTTTGTGGTATATTTCTTCCGCATTTCTAGCTCTGACCAATCCCCAAAGTATTGTACTAGTGAGTTCTCTAGGACAAAGAAGTTTTGTTTAAATCTTAAACTTTACAAAGATCTATCAATATCTGACACACAGAGAAATTTAAATTTTAACCTCTCAGTTTGGCACAATTTCTTTGGGAGTAATGAATTAAAATAAACAAAAACTTAGCAGGTTTTACTTGATGTAAATTGAAGATCTGATCTTGTTACTTTCTGTGAATTAATCTTATTCACTCTTTCCTTTGTTAAATTTGTCTTCAAACTCGAAATTGTGGATTTGGGGAGGAATATACCTTGAAAACTATCTTTATCTCTGCTCTCATATCAATGGGTTCAAGGCTTCCCATGCTGGGAAATAATGAGAAAGGTCATGCTATCCAATTAATGGGTTTATTTTAAGCATCAGTTAGAAAAAATATAGGAAAATTCCAAATAAGAAATACTTTCAGGGCAGTAGGTCTCAAGACCACAGTTGTCTGCAATTTGAGATTAGTAAACTAAGTCCTCTACAGAATCCAACAATGATTTAATAGAATTGGGCAGGGCTTAGGCAAAATTGTCAAGCTTGTCTGTTTGCCTCTCATTGAACTCTGGCCATGACACCATTCAGGACTTATCCCTCTATAATAAGCTTCTTAAAACTTTCCCCAGTGCCATATATGGCTTAATATTGTAATATTCCTCACTCTGTTGAAACTTGTTCATATTGTATTGCATTTTGTTGCCTTCCAGGGTGTCAAAGGGCTCACTTAATTATACTCTTTCCACAACAATTTGTCTTAGACTCCCCAGCTCCCCTAAGGCTCATGTATGGCCTGCTATGGCAAATGTTTTCCTGATTTCCCTGTTTGTTAGAGTTCTCATTTTATTTAAGTTATCACAGAAATTCTTAGTTATATTATCACCAGAGAGCCTTGGACCCTGCCATGCACAGTTCGGGGGATTCTTGATCCATGCAGAATGACCAAAGCTAAATTCTAAATGCCGTCCTTTTTCCTTCACCATGTCTTTGTTAGTGACTAGCAGGGTCCATAGGAGAGCAGAGAACAGTGTGTGAGTATGTGACTAAGCCAGGGCAGCTGGGTGAGTGGATAAAGCACTGCTTCTGGACTTAGAAGGACCTGAGTTCAAATGTGGTCTCAGATAATTGATACTTAGTAGATGTGTGATGTTGGGCACAAAAAAAGTTATGATTAAACCCGGAGAGTCCGTGCCTGAGATTATTCTTGCTTCTGGCATGTAACCAGCCATTCATAGGTTGCTGATGACCTTCTCTTCCTCCTCCATGAACATTAGAGATGAGCAGAGAATTAAGTAACACTTCCCTGCATGACACCAGAAAGTAAGGCATCTGAATCTTGAAATGGTGCATTCCTATCAGGCTCAGCACAGGTGTAAATCAGGGGTATTTTGAGATGTGCCTAACTGCTGTGTTCTAACACGTGTCAAAGAGGGACACAGCAGGAGTGGGACCTGCTCATTCTAATTAATTGTCAGCAGAAAAAAAAATTACGAAATCATCCCTTCTATTTAACCTAGTGATGCTGTGACTATATACTGTAAGAGGTTATTGCTAGGAAGACAAATATTCACAGCAGCACTATAGTAGCAAAAAGCTGGAAGCAAATGAGATGACGAATGATTGGGAAGTTGCTGAATAAATTGTGGTGAGTGAATATTTTGGGCTATGAACATGAAGAATCCAATGAAATATGGAATAACCTCTATGGATTGGTACATAAGAATGCTGTCTACCCCAAACAATAGAAAATATACACTGGCAGGCATTATACATTTAAATAATTTTTGTGCTAACTTGTTTAACTATTTTCAGGTAATACTTTGAATAATTGAAAAAATCCATGGAAGGAAAAAAATACAACTTGATTTTATACATGTCAATAGAACTGAATCTAGTGGCCTAATGTATTAAAAAGATTCCAGATTCTACCACTAATGTTTTTTGTGCCTCTGCATAAGTCACAGAGGCACAAAAAACATTAGTGCTAGAATCTGGAATCTTTTTCCATGCAGTGTTTGAATGGTCACATTTAATGAAGTTTTTTCCTTAAGGTTGGTTTAGTTAGATTAATTTAAAGAAATTCCTTATTTCAATTCATTTGGGGATTTCAGAGATTTTCATTGTTCCTTATGGTCTTTAGATCATGACTTAGTTGGTAAGAGCTTTTTCTTTTCTCATCCCTCACAGTAGGTTGCCTGAGTAATTTATGGTACTATCCTTCATCAACAGCTGATGGAATGGTTTTGATATTCAGGCTTATTACATTTAAGCTAACTCATACTAGTATTAGACATTGTTGTTTACATACACAATGATTAACCAGTGTTAATTTTTGTACTTTATG
Source organism: Antechinus flavipes (assembly GCF_016432865.1). Lineage (NCBI taxonomy): Eukaryota > Metazoa > Chordata > Mammalia > Dasyuromorphia > Dasyuridae > Antechinus > Antechinus flavipes. The sequence goes on from NC_067399.1 coordinate 547,977,112, forward strand.
AGAACTGGTACAATTAAATGTTATAAATTAAGAATAAAAACAGAAGCCTTCTAGTCTGAATATGCTGTCCCCATAATGCCATAAAAGGCAGACTCATAAGGATTAAGAAGTCCCTGGCAAGAAACTGGAAATTAAGTGGATGCTCATTAGTTGGAGAATGACTGAATAAGTTATGGTGTATGAATGTAATGGAATATTATTTCTGTAAGAAATGATGAGCAGACTGACTTCAGAAAAACTGGAAAGACTTACAGGTACTGATGCCGAGTGAAGTGAGCAGAACCAAGAGAACATTGTGCATAGTAACAGCAAGATTATGTGATGATCAACTGCAATGGACTTGGGTCTTTTTTTTTTTTTTTAACAGTATAGCAATTTAAGGCAATTCCAATAAACTCAGGATAAAAAATGCCATCTGCATCTAGAGACAGAACTATAAAAATTGAATATGGTTTATCAAAGCATAGTATTTTTTACCATTTTTTGGTTATTTGTTTGCTTGGGTTTTTTTCCTTGTGATTTTTTTCCTCTTTAATCTGATTTTTCTTGCATAGGATGACAAACATGGAGATATGTTTAGAAGAATTGTATATGTTTAACCTATGTCAAACTTCTTGCTGTTTTGGGGAGGGAGAAGATAGAGAGGTAAGGAGAAAAATTTGGAACACAAGGTTTTACAAAGATGAATATTAAAAACTATCTTTGCATGTAGTTGGAAAAATAAAATACTATTGAAAAAAAAAGAAGTCCTGGGCTGCATTTCTATAATTGTTCCTGGCAAATTAGGTATAGTAAGGATAAGAAATGGTTGGGCATTTGGTTTCCACAGTTATGAAAATTAAATTAAATTGAAATTTAAAATCAGAAAATTGACACCCTTAAGGATACCAAAGAATAATCAAGGATGAAGGTTTTAGATTTGAACAGGAGCCCTCTGAATGTAAGCTCATTGGTTTACCCATTCTTGCAAGAATGCAAAATAAATTTTTCCTGCATTGGTCATTGAGTCAGTGGAGTTCTTGGTGAGATATTTTGTTTCTTACAGTAATAAATCATAGTTTGAGGAGCAGAAAAACCTTAGAGGCCAGATAGATGAACTCTCTTATTTTATAGATAAGGAAGATGAGACCTAGAAAGGTTGACTTGCCCTGTATGGTGTTGTAGGAAATGTGAGAGGCATAATTTATCTTACAAGCTCCAAGTCCAGTAATGTTACATTCCCATCATCACTTCTGGCAGCTTTAGAGAGCCTAATCTTTCTGGGCCCTCATTACCCTCACCCTCAGGCTCAGGGGCTGGATGTGAGATCTAAGTTAAAATTCCTAATTGTAAGGACACCTGAAGGCAGGATCTGGGAAAGAGTCACATGCCTACATAAGGCTAAGGGTGGAGGTTTGAGACAACTGATTAAAGAATGGGAAAGAGATTGCAATTTTATTAAAAATAAAGTATATTAAATATATTTATTACATACACATTAAATATATAAAAATAAAATATACCCTTAGGTTATTCTAGTTTAGAATTAAATTAAAATTAAATATGGGAAGAATTGAAGTGGAAGGTAAAGGGTGATTTAAAAGGAAGTATAGGACAGCTAGGTGGTGCAGTGGATAGAACACTGAAATAAGGAGTTCAAATCAGACCTGAGATGCTTAACAGTTACTAACTGTGTGATGCCAAGCAAATCACTTAATTCCACCTTTCTTATTTATCACAAATGTAAGTGAAATTGCATAATTCTTGCTACAAGTGGGCAATAAGGAATAATAAAAATAATGTACTAAAAATAATATGTACTATAGCACATAGTCTGCTATAAATCTCATGGCAGCTCTGTATGTGGAAATGCTATTATCATCTCACTTAATAGATTAGGAAGCTGAGGCTGAGAGAGTTTAAATAACTTGTTCTGGGTCACATAGATTATAAATTTCCTAACCTACTAAAAAATTTCATCCAAACATCTATAGAAGGAAAACCAAGTGGATGACAAGTGTGATTGGAAAATCAACCCAGGGAGAGTTTGCCAAAACATAAATTTTCGGTGGTTACTGTGGATGAATAAAGAGTAATACATAGAATTAAACAAGAGGAGAAAATGAACTGAATTACCTTAGAAGGAGTTTGCCAAATTTTAAATAACTCCAAGCTTTACCCCAAGACAAAGGTCCATCTATTTAATTTCAGTACTCTTCTAGTGATATCATGTTGTAGTACAGTGGTATCAAATTCAAATAGAAAGGGTGTGTGTGTGTGTGTGTGTGTGTGTGTGTGGAGGGGCACCTAAGATCCCTTCAGGATATAAAGATTGACTTATAAAATTACATATTAACATTAGATTCCATTGTATTTTTATTTATTTTGCTAAATATTTCCTCATTACATTTGAATCTAGTTCTATCAGGCTATTCTTGCCAATAATTCTATCTGGTATAGTGAATAGCGTTCTTCCTTTCTCACTCTCCTTACTCAGTAAATCTTCTCTTGTAGCAAAGATTAGAAAAGAAGTTTTGCAAAATCAACCAACATCAAATATATCTAATAGGATATATCTAACATATTACACAACCATTTCTTTTTTAAATAATAGCTTTTTATTTTTCCATATATATATGTAAAGTTAATTTTCAACATTCATCTTTGCAAAACCTTGTGTTTCAGATTTTTTTCTCCCTTAACCCATCCCATCTCTCCTAGATAGCAAACAATCCAATACAGGTTAAACATGTGCACTTCTAAACATATTTCCATATTTTCCTTGCTGTGCAAGAAAAATCAGATCAAAAGGGAAAAAAAGAAAACATGAGAAAGAAAAAAAATATCAAGCAAACAAACAACAAAAGATGAAAATACTATGTCTTCATCCACATTCAGTCTTCATAGTTGTCTCTCTACAGACACTTCTAACATGAAGGGAAAAAGGTACATTTTTCTCCATATCAAGGATTATGTTTGAGCATTATAAATGCACAACATCCAGTGTCATGTTTTTCTTTTTTTTTCCATTCACATTATTGAAATCACAGTATAAATATTTTCCCTAGTCCTGTTTCTATTTGTTCATGTAAATTTTCCCATGCTTCTCTGAATTCTTTTTGGTCCTCAGTTCTTTCAGGGAAGCAATATTTCATTACAGTCATAGGACCCAATTTGTTCCCAGGCTATCAATTTTTTTTCTTCTTTCCCCCCCTACATTTTAATGCAGGTGGAACATTGAATGATTCCTTCACTTCAGCTACTTCACAGCCAAACCAGAAGGCTGGGACTCTTTAAGTCTGTCTGCCTTCTTTTTGTGTATGATGACCAACGCGTACAGGTACCTGCTATAGTGAGCCTTAAACTTTATGCTGTCCTTGTTTTTCTTGATCTGCACAGATTTGGCATCCTTTCACATGCCATGAGCAGGAAGTCTTTTATTTCCTCTATTTTTTAGAGCATAGCAATGGTGGCAATCACAGGGTGAAGCGGCAGTGTATGGTTGGAGAGGTTCATTACCTGACAAGAAGCTGAAGAAACAGAACTAACAATTCTAATGTAGGATAAACAAAATATCACTTCACATTTGTCTTTCGTTTCAGTCCAATCATAAATCATTCAACCTTGGCAAAGGTGATGATTTTTCTACCTCCAGAGCAGCTAAATTGTCTTTGGGAACAAAACCACCATTAACACCCACACCCTGGTGAACGTAGCTACTTCCTTCATCAGTCTATTCCTCCCCCTTTCATATCCTGTGCCAGCTAGGTGAGGTAGAATGAGACCAGACTTTGTTGCCCAGATATTACTCAAGCATTCTAATGCCCAGTGCCCCTGAAACTTGGCCATGTGTATTTGGCAGAGGGGGAACAGAGTGGTGATTCTCAGCACAGTTAGAAGACCCAGGTGAGGGGCAGTTGTTTTTCTTATTGTTGTTGAGTCAGTTTTTTTTTCAGTCATGAATGACTCTCTGTGATCCCATTTGTGATTTTCTTGGCAAAAATACTGCAATGGTTTGCCATTTCCTTCTCTGGTTCATTTTATAGATGAGGAACTGAGGCAAACCAGGTTAAATAACTTGCCAAGGATTACACAGCTATTAAGTGTCTGAGGCCAGAGCTGAACTCAAGAAGATGAATCTTTCTGACTCCAAACTCAGCACTCCATCCACTACACCACCTAGCAGCTCCAAACAGGACATTGGTGGGGTCCACAAAACATGACTTTGTTCTTTAAGATCCAACTGAGAGGCAATTATAGGTTCACTGAACTCTGAATGGCCTGATTCACTTTTTGGTGGGAGGGGGGTTATTGCTCTTGTCCTTCTTATGATGTTTGCTATCCAGAATTTCATAACTGCAAGCTCCATCTTTTCTATGGGAATGGGGAAGAATTTCTATTCCTTGCTAGGAAAAAAATTACAGACACACATATATTTGTTGTTGTTCATTCATTTCAGTCATGTCCTACTCCCTGTGATGCCATTTGGGGTTTTCTTGGCAGAAACTGGAATGATTTGCCATTTCTTTATCCTGCTCATTTTACAGAAAAGGAATGAAGGCAAATGGGGTTAAATGACTTGCTCAGGATCACATAGCTAGTAAGTGTCTGAGGCCAGATTTGAACTTGGAAAGATAAGACTTCCTGATTCTAAGTCCAGTGTTCCATCTATTGTGCTACCCATATGTACATATAGATGTATCTATTTGAAAACTGAAACCTTTTTTCTACATGTTGAAATTCTTACATATCAGAAGTATATTTTCTCTCCTATAAAGAATCTGAGATATAGAATATTTAGTAAAGAATAATTCCAAGGGAAAATACTAGAAGCACCTCTGTCAAAGAGCCTTTGAGTAGGACAATTCAAAACTTTCTTCTTAATTATTTAGAGACAGAACGCTTTAGGAAGGATCATTGGCTACTTTCCTATATATCTCTATGTAGTTTTAATTTCTCTTCACCATTAATACATCCAAATAGCTCAGTTAGCCCACAAGTATTTCTTTATTAGATACCTACTGTATGCCAGACACTGTTCTAAATGTTTGGAATATAAAAAAGAGCACCACACACACACAACCACAACAACCACAACAAACAACAACAACAATTTCTATCATCAAAGAGTTTTTATTCTGATGGGATAAACAACATGAAAATGGTTAGGTAACCATAAGATATAAACAGAAGAGTGAGAAATGATCTCAAAGGGGAAAGTATTAGCACTTGGGGAAGACTAGGAAAGACCTCTTAAAGAAGATGATTCCTAGAAGCTAGGGATACTAAATGGTATGGATTGGGGAGCAAAATATTCCAGAGATGGGGACAACTAATACAAAGTCTCAGAGACTGCAAGGAATAGTAAATAGTGGATCATAGAATTTGTGGAGGGGAATAATATATTAAAAGATTGGGAAAGCATGAAGGAATTAGATTATAAAGAGTTTTAAAATACCAAACATAAGAGTTTATAGTTGATTTTAGAAGTAATAGGGAACCACTGGATCTCTAGAAATAGGAATGAGATATATTCAAACTTACAAACTTAGGAATCGGGTTGGCATCTGAGTGGAGGATGAATTGGAGTGGGGACTGACTTAAATCAGGGAGACCAACCAGAAGGTTGTTGCAGTAGTCTAAGTTAGAAGAATGGGGACTTGAAGTGGAGTGGTTGTTGTGTGAATGGAGACAGGAAGAGAGAAAGAAAAGATATGAAAATAGTAACAAAATTTGGGCATCTGAGTGAAAGGGTCCTCAATAATTTGGAAGAGGGGTGTGTGTGTGTGTGTGTGTGTGTGTGTGTGTGTGTGTGTGTACCTTGCATCTATGATCTTAGATAAGAGCCTCCATAATCCCCATGTTGAGAGGCCTGGAATATAGAGGAAGACATTCTAAACCAATGCCCTTTGGGGGCTCCATTAATCCCATTGCTTAAAGGTCTCAAAGTACAAAACTGAAAATAGACATAACAAAATACCACATATTCACCACAGTCACAATCCTGGAAGTGAGAGAGCAGCCCTAACTCATGTCAAAGATGGGACTTGTATAAATGAAGAAAGCCTGGATGACCATCTTGGGACCTGCCATATCTGGACGCAGATTTAAGAGGACCAGGATCCTTCTCCAGTGACGAGAACACCTGTACATATCATCTTTGAATAAATTTAATTTGGCCACAGAAAGCTTTCTCTTTTTCCTTTCCCTAAGTATAGAAAAAAGCAAAGGAAATCAATTGTCTTCTTCTCTTTTTTACATGTACTAGAATTCATACAGAGAGCCCTAAATCACATTTCCGCATTCTCCCTGACTCATCATTATAACAAAATTGCCAGAATGGCTTCATTTTTCTTCCACTTGTCAGGTCAGGATTTCTAGGATACCAACGATAATTCTCCACTGGCTCTCTCCTCCTGAGATGGAGATGGCTTGTTCACCCCCTTATACATACTTCAACAAATCAGAATATATCCCCAGAAGGGCAGACAATCAAGCCAAGACTACTTAACTACTCTTTGCTCACAGGATACTAGGTTTCTGGTAGGATGGGAGACATTTTTAATATTCACCAGTGTAATTTCTGAGCTAAATTTCAGGTAGCTAGACAGTGTAGTAGATAGAGTATTAGACTTGGGGTCAGGAAGATCTTAAGTCAAATCTTGACCCAGATACTTGTAAGCTGTGTAAGCCTAAGCCAATTGTCTGCTTCAGTATTCTCAACTGTAAAATGGAGGTAATTATTATTATAAGGTTATTATAAGGATCAAATGAGCTAATATCTGAAAGCACTCATCACGGTGCCTGATAAGATGTTCAGTTAAATGCTCATTCCTTCCCTAATCCCTACCCATGAAGGTTCTTTCCAATTACAGAAATCAGTATCTATGAGTATAAAAGGCAGGTAAAAAAAGATTGTCTTTTTATCATTTGACTGAATGGCTGACAAATAACAAATATTAATTGAATTGATTTGAATTTAGACAGGTCACGATGGAAAATGTAGATTTGGGAATTTTCTGCAGTAGAGATGATAGTTGAAACCACAAAAGTGGATGAGATCATTGAGAGAAAGGATAGAGAGAGAAAAGAGAAGAAATTCAAAGACAAAAATTAAGAGAATGTAGAATAGTCTACCTCCCAGATCTGTGGAGAAGAGAGAAATTTATAGCCAAAGAAATTATGAAGTGCAAAACAGATAATTTTGATTATATTAAATTAAAAAGGTTTTGCAAAACAAAACCAATGCAGCCAAGATTAGAAGGATTTTTCAGAAAGTGGGGGAAATTTTTTTATAGCTAGTGTTTCTGATAAAGGCCACATTTCTTTTCCAATTCACAAATCCTACTTTCCTGTGAGTTCTTTATCTTTTCCAATTCACATTTCAGGAAGTTGTTACTCGCTTGCATAGCTTCTCTTTCTAAAGGCCACATTTCTAAAATAGAATTGACTCAACTTTATAATACAAGGCATTCCCCAATTAATAAATAGTCAAACGATAAAAAGACAATTTTCAGATGAAGAAATTAAAGTTATTTCTAGTCATCATAAAATACTCTAAATCACAATTGATCAGACAATTGCAAATTAAGACAATTCTGAGATACCACTTCACACCTCTCAAATTGGCTAAGATGACAGGAAAAGATAGTGAAAAATATTGGATGTGGGAAAACTGGGATACATGCATTGTAGATGGAGTTGTGAACTGATCCAACCATTCTGAAGAGAAATTTGAACTATGCCCAAAGGATTATAAAACTGTGCTTCCTCTTTGATTCAGCAGTGTCCCTGCTGGGTCCATATCCCAAAGAGATCATGGAAAAGTGAAAAGGACTCACATGTGCAAAAATTTTGTAGTGGCAGAGAACTAGAAATTGGTGGATGCCCATCAGTTGGGAAATGGCTCAATAAATTATGGTATATGAATGGAATGGGATATTATTGTTCTAATGGACTTGGCTCTTTTCAGCAATGAGGTGATTCAAGGCTATTCCAATAGATTTGGGTTGGAAAATGCCATCTGCATCCAGAGAACTATCAAAACTAAATGTAGATCAAAGCATAGTATTTTCACTTTTTTTGTTGTTATCCTTGTTAGCTTGTTTTTTTTTTTACTTTCCTATGTTTTTTCCCTTTTGATCTGATTTTTCTTGCCCAGCATGATGAATATGAAAATATATGTAGAAGAATTGCATATGCTTAACCCATATTAAATTGCTTGCTACCTTGGAGATGTAAGAGATAGGGAAAGGAGGGAGAAAATTTTGAAACACAAAGTTTTGTAAAGGTGAATGTTGAAAACTATCTTTGCATCTTTGGAAAAATAGAATGGAATTTAAAAGCAAAATATTGTTAAAGAAAAAAGAAATGCAAGGGCAGAGTCAGGGAGTAGGAGAACTTAAAGTTTCAGTGTCATGGGAGCTAAGAAAATATAAAGCATCTGGGACAGAGAAAATAGTTAATTGCATCAAATGAAACTAGGAGTGAAGGACAATTAGGACTGAATAAAATATTGGCTAATTGACTCTAAGAGATCATTGGTAACGTTCTAGAGAGATGTTTCAGTAAAATAGTAGAAATTGAAGGCAGATTATAAAAGGTTGAATTGTGGATAGGAGTCACAGGATAACAAAATCATAGAACAGAGGTTAATAGTCAAGGTGTATGAATTTATATATACATACATATATTTATGTATTTATTTTAGGTTATACAAATAATTTTTTTGTTTTTATATATTTCTATGTAAGTTATGTTGGGAGAGAAAAATCAGAACAAAAGGGAAAAACCATGAGTAGAAAAAACAGAAGAAAAAAAAGATGAAAATAGTATGCTGTGATCAGTATTCAGTCTCCATAGTTCTCTCTCTCTCTCTCTGGCTGCGGAAAGGCATTTTTTCCCCAAAATTTATTGGAATTGCCTTGGATCACTGAATTACTGAGAAAAGCCACATCTATTTTGTTGCTGTGTACAACGTTTTCCTGGTTCTGCTTGCTTCACTCACTTTCAATTCATGTAAATCTTCCCAGGTTTTTCTAAAATCAGCCCGTTCATCATTTTTAGTAGAATAATAATAATATGCCAGAAAGTTTGTGCTTAAGATTCTGCAAGTTAGGCTTCAATAATATGTGAATCAAGAATTACCAGAAGAGCAAGCTGATTTTCAGTCAGAGAAACTAAAGGCTTGTGGGAAAATAGGTACATTTATGTTCTGTTGGTTTATGAACTAGTTTAGCATTCTGCCAATTTCTAACTATGCCTAAAAATGACTAAACTGTGGATGACTTTTGACTTAGTTATATCACTACTATGCCAATACCCTCAAGAAGTGAAAGAGGAAAAACCTATAGGGACAAAAATATTTATAACAGCTCTTCATAGTAGCCATAGTTTGGAAACTAACAGTGTATCTTCCTTTTGGAGAATAACCAAATAAACCGTTAACTGAATAAACATTCAATACAATGGATTATTACTATATAATAATAAATGACTAAATGAACAGTTTCAAAGGACACTGAGAAGACTCTACGAACTGATTCAAAGCAACTTAATCGGAACTAGGAGAATAATCTATCCAATGATAACATACAGAAAAAGAACTTTGGAAGACTCTAGAGCTATTAATAGCACAATAATAAACCACAAGTTTAAAAGAATGAAGGTGAAAAATGTCATTTATCTCCTGCCAGAAAAAGGATTAATTTACAATGCAGCAAAAGACATACCTCTTCAGATATGGCTACTATGGAATTTGTTTTTGCTGGATTTTGCAAGTATACATACTTTCTTTTTCTTTTTAAATATTTTCTCAGTGGAGAGAAGAAAAGAGAGAATGGGGAATAGAAAAATAAAAAATATTTTTTCTTAGTTAAAGAAAAAAAGATAAGAAATCAAAAAATAATTATCAGTAGCAGTGTCATAAAACCCAGCATTTTGGGAGAAACTTTGAACTAAAACCTGAGCCCATTTAATTCATTATTATTAATTTTGTATTTATTATAAATAGCTATGTATGTCACTTTATTTTATTTTATATTTGATTGATTTGTATGTTAATATTATTTATTTCTTTTCCTCCTTTTTATTGCTTTCTTTTTTTTTTTCTGTTTATACATGTCCATTAATTTTTAAAAATACACATTTCTTTATGAAACATGTTGGGAGACCGGGACCAGATGGATTTACATGTGAATTCTACCAAACATTCAAAGAACAATTAGCCCCAATACTTTATAAACTATTTGAAAAAATAGGGAATGAAGGAGTCCTACCAAACTCCTTTTATGACACAGACATGGTACTGATACCTAAACCAGGTAGGTTGAAAACAGAGAAAGAAAATTATAGACCAATCTCCCTAATGAATATTGATGCTAAAATCTTAAATAAGATATTAGCAAAAAGACTACAGAAAATCATCCCCAGGATAATACATCATGATCAAGTAGGATTTATACCAGGAATGCAGGGCTGGTTCAATATTAGGAAAACTATCAATATAATTGGCCATATTAATAATCAAATTAACAAAAACCATATGATCATCTCAATAGATGCAGAAAAAGCATTTGATAAAATCCAACATCCATTCCTATTAAAAACTCTTGAGAGTATAGGAATAAATGGACTTTTCCTTAAAATAAAATGTAACGGGGACAAACTGCAACCATTCCCAATAAGATCAGGAGTAAAACAAGGTTGCCCACTATCACCGTTACTATTTAATATTGTATTAGAAATGCTAGTTTTGGCAATAAGAGTTGAGAAAGAGATTAAAGGAATAAGAATAGGCAATGAGGAAACCAAATTATCACTCTTTGCTGATGATATGATGGTATACTTAGAGAACCCCAGAGATTCTACCAAAAAGTTATTAGAAACAATCTACACCTTCAGCAAAGTTGCAGGATATAAAATAAACCCACATAAGTCACCAGCATTCTTATATATCACTAACAAAACCCAACAGTTAGAGTTACAAAAAGAAATTCCATTTAAAGTAACTACTGAGTGTATAAAATATTTAGAAATCTATCTGCCAAGGGAAAATCAGAAACTTTATGAGCAAAACTATAAAACACTTTCCACACAAATTAAGTCTGATCTAACCAACTGGAAAAATATTAAATGCTCTTGGATTGGGTGAGCAAATATAATAAAGATGACAATACTACCTAAATTAATCTACTTATTTAGCGCTATACCAACCAGACTCCCAAAAAACTACTTTGATGAATTAGAAAAAATAACAACAAAGTTCATATGGAAAAACAAAAGGTCAAAAATTTCAAGGGAATTAATGAAAAAAAAATCAAATGAAGATGGCCTAGCTGTACCAGATCTAAAATTATATTATAAAGCAGCAGTTACTAAAACCATCTGGTATTGGCTAAGAAATAGACTAGTTGATCAATGGAATAGGTTAGGTTCAAAGGACAAAACAGCCAATAACTTTAATAATATAGTGTTTGACAAACCCAAAGACACCAGTTTCTGGGATAAGAATGCATTATTTGACAAAAATTGCTGGGAAAATTGGAAATCAGTATGGCAGAAACTAGGCATTGACCCACATTTAACACCATACACCAAGATAAGATCAAAATGGGTTCATGACCTAGGCATAAAGAATGAGATGATAAATAAATTGGAAGAGCATAGGATAGTTTACCTCGCAGATCTGTGGAAGAGGGAGGAATTTATGACCAAAGAAGAACTAGAGATCACTATTGACCACAACATAGAAAATTTTGATTATATCAAATTGAAAAGTTTTTGTACAAACAAAACAAATGCAAACAAGATTAGAAGGGAAACAATAAACTGGGAAAACATTTTTATAATCAAAGGTTCTGAAAAAGGCCTCATTTCCAAAATATATAGAGAATTGACTCTAATCTATAAGAAATCAAACCATTCTCCAATTGATAAATGGTCAAAGGATATGAACAGACAATTCTCAGATGAAGAAATTGAAACTATTTATAGACATATGAAAATATGCTCCAAATCATTATTAATCAGAGAAATGCAAATTAAGACAACTCTGAGATACCACTACACACCTGTCAGATTGGCTAGAGTGACAGGGAAAGATAATGGGGAATGTTGGAGGGGACATGGGAAAACAGGGACACTGATACATTGTTGGTGGAATTGTGAACACATCCAGCCATTCTGGAGAGCAATTTGGAACTATGCTCAAAAAGTTATCAAACTGTGCATACCCTTTGATCCAGCAGTGTTTCTACTGGGCTTATACCCCAAAGAGATACTAAAGAAAGGAAAGGGACCTGTATGTGCCAAAATGTTTGTGGCAGCCCTGTTTGTAGTGGCTAGAAGCTGGAAAATGAAAGGATGTCCATCAATTGGAGAATGGTTGAGTAAATTGTGGTATATGAATGTTATGGAATATTATTGTTCTGTAAGGAATGACCAGCAGGATGAATACAGAGAGGACTGGCGAGACTTACATGAACTGATGCTGAGTGAAATGAGCAGAACCAGGAGATCATTATATACCTCAACAACGATACTGTTTGAGGATGTATTCTGATGGAAGTGGACCTCTTCGATAAAGAGAGCCTTAATTGATCAAAGATGGACAGAAGCAGCTACACCCAGAGAAAGAACACTGGGAAATGAATATAAACTGCTTGCATTTTTGTTTTTCTTCCCGGGTTATTTATACCTTCTGAATTCAATTCTCCCTGTGCAACAAGAAAACTGTTCGGTTCTGCACACATATATTGTATCTAGGATATACTGCAACCCATTCAACATGTTAAGGACTGCTTGCCATCTGGGGGAAGGGGTGGAGGGAGGGAGGGGAAAAATTGGAACAGAAGTGAATGCAAGGGATAATGCTGTAAAAAATTACCCTGGCATGCATTCTATCAATAAAAAGTTATTTAAAAAAAGATAATGACTGGGGCATGAATTCTGTCAAATGCTTAAAGAAGGGGAACATTGGGACATTCCAATCAAGGTGAGAGAAAGTTTATTTACAATAAACTTCTCATTATTGAGAAACAAAAAAAAAAAAAAAAAGAAAGAAACATGTTGGGAGAGAAGAATCAGAATGAAAGGGAAAAACCATGAGAGAAAAAAAAAACATAAGAAAAAGAAAAAAGTGAATATAGCATGTGTTGATTTATATTCAGTTTCCATGTTAGTAACATTTTAATAAATTCTAAAAGAGGTATAGATGGAGAGATTAGTCCTCAGAAGATTTTGCACTTCTTCAGAGATAGGAAGAAAGGATAGGAGAATGGGTAAATATTTAAATATATTTCTAGGTAAGGAGGTAGAAAGTTCAAGGAACTCCCAACATTAGATTACTATACAAAGAAGTATGGCCAGTCAGAAAAATACAAATTTGGATGGATCAAAAGATAATGGTGTCTGTCCTCAATAAAAATAGAGAAGTTAGAAAGAGGAGTGAGTTCAAGGGAAAAGATAATAAATTTACTTTTGGACAAGTAACTTTTATTGCTTTTTCATATTTCTCATAATACTTTACTTTTCCTTTCTCCTTATTACATTCTCCCTTTGCATCATACTTATGTGATGTGGAGTAAACATCAGGTTCCACAGTACACTCTGGTTACTTACTGGGTCAATACTGTAAGGATTTCATACTTTTTAGCATGTCCGGCAAACCCTGAGGGGTTTCTTGTCTCTCTCACTCCATGATGCTTAGTAACTTTGTGAGCCTGGGCAAGGCTCTTAGCTTGTTTGAGAATTATTTTCTTCAATGATCATTTGAAAGAGTTAGATTGATGCTTGCCAAGATCCCATAGCCTTACAGCTAACACAGTTGAGATTGGTTGGGCAGGAACAGGAGGAAGGGCAGGAACCAGGAATAAATTAAAGTGCCTAGACGAAGGAAGGAAGGGAAAGGTTAGTGTCCATGTGGAGATAGAAGACTTCTGTTCTTTGCTCCTCTGACCTCAGATTGTGACACTGAGGGTCTTCCTGTTCTGTATTCTGGCACCTTTGTCTTTTCATGCCAGGAATGTGCTGAGAAGAACTGACATTTCCAGACTATAATGAAAAAACTAGAGAAAGCTAGCTTTGATGTCCTATTCACCTAATGAAAGTGCCAGGAAGAATCATCAAAATGTCCACAATGTACCCATTTCCTTTGATACCATCTTACCATGAGTCAATACTCTGGCTCTTAGAAGTCTCTCTAGCTGTCCTTCCTACTTCCTTCTCTGCTCCAATTTCTGACTTCTTTGAGTTTCTTTAAATCCCAATTTCTTTCTATAGGAAGCTTTCCCCAGTTCTTATCTCTAGTCCCTTTCCTCTGTTTATTATTTTCTATTTATCCTGTATATATCACTCCCATTACACTGTAAACTCCTTGAGGGAAACATTGTTTTGTTCTTCTTGCAATCTCAGTCCTTAGTATGGTTCCTGGTACATATATGGTTCCTGGTATAAATGTTGATTCATTTACTTGTGACAAATTTGAAAGTGAAGACAGAAAGAAGTCAAAAGAGAGTAGCTGAACTCTATTTCCCTTCTCCCCTCACACATCTTCAAAATCTTCCCCCTTTTCTTCATTCCCTTGAATGAATTTCCTTGAAGAATACAGTAGTTCAGATATTTGTCACCTTTCATCTGAACTATGAGAATTGCCTCCCAATTAGTTTCCCAAACTAAAATTTCTGCCCTGTCCGTTCCATTTTCTACTCAATTCCCAAAATGAAACTGTTAAAGCACACATCTGACTATATCACTCTTCTGCTCCATGAACTTCAATGACTCCCTACTACCTTTAGAATCAAATATAATTTCCTCTATTTAGCATTTAAAGATCTTTTTTTTTTTTTTTCTGAGGCTATTGGGGTTAAGTAACTTACCCAAGGTCACACAGCCAGAAAGTATTGTATGAGGCAAGATTTGAACTCGGGTCTTCCTGACTTCAGGGCTGGTGCTCATCAACTTGTCTTTTTCCAGCAAACTGACAAGTTTGGGACCCAAAGGGGAAAATCCATCATGAGGGTGGATTTTAATATTCCCATAAAGAACAAAGATATAACCAACAACTAGAGAATCAAGGCTGCTCTTCCTAGCATCAATTACTGCTTGGATAATGGAGCCAATCTGTCATTCTGATGAGCCATTTAGGCTGACCCATGCTTGACAAATATTCCATGGGGTCCATGACTGTGGAGCTCAAATCCTTTCTGGATAAAGATGTTCTGTTCCTGAAGGATTGTATGAGTCCAGAAGTGGAGAAAGTCCATGATAAAATTTCTTTCCTCTTAAGTTACTAAGATATGGGTATTATTCAGTGAGCCTTACTTCCCATGGGGGTTATGTTGCTAAGAACATAAAACTGGAATTTTAAAAATAAATTCTAATGTCAAATGCATCAGAGATGGTACCTCTTTAACGAAATCCTGTAGTGAATTCATCCATAAAGCAAAGTAACCTTCATTTCTTTATTTCTCTGTTTTTGCAAGTTGGATTCTTTTAAAAGTTTCAGTCCACCTCTAATGGCACCACTTCTGGGACCAGGCTCATTTCATCATGGAGTCAGCTTTCCAAATAGGAGAAGAAGGAGAAATGGAAGAAAATGAGTCAATAGGAGAAATGTAGAATGGGGAAAAGGTGAGGCAAATTTTTTTATCCACAAGAATTATCAGTTTTGAGTCAAGGAACACACTCATAAAGTTTTACCTTTGCCCTCAATGAAATCAGCACCTTGGGCAGTAGCATGATCTTTATGGCTATCATTACTGTTAATTACCTGCCAATTCACTGAAGGAGGAAGTTATGAAACCAAAAAGCATTTATTAAGCGCTTATTATGTGTCAAACATCTGCTATGCTAATAAAGGAAAATGCTCACTGTGCTTGAGGGGTTTACATTTAGTTAGATTGTCAAATAAATAACTAGGTTTATTCAAGATATATACGCAAGTCACTTAACATTTATTAAATGCCTACTATGTGTTGTATCTGCTTACTAGCTATGTGATCTTAACCAAGTCACTTAATCCTGTTTGCCTCAGTTTCCTTATCTGTAAAATGAGCTAGAGAAAGAAATATCAAACTATTCTAATATCTTTGCCAATAAAACCCCAAATGAGGTGGTGAAGAATCAGATATGAATGAAATAACTGAACAACAACTATGTGCCAAGCATTGTGGTAAAACCTGGTGATGCTAAGAAAGGCAAAAGCTAGTTCCTTGCATTCAGGGGCTAACATCTAAAGGGTTTAACTATGCAAAGCTCTCTGTATCAACAAACATACAAGATAAATGGGAAATAATCAATAGAGAGAAAGTACTAGAATTAAGAAGAGTTGGAAAAATGTTCCTGTATAAGGTGGGATTTTAGATAGGATTTGAAGAAAGTCAGGAACTAGAGGTGAGAAGGGAGAACTTATATAGGAGGAACTCCAAGATAGAAAGATATTGAGTACTGAGAGCACAGACAAAGCCTCCCAGTGGGATTTGAGTTGAGACATGAAAGAAGTCAAGGAAACCAAGTGGTTTGAAAGGAACTTTATTTCTGAGAAGAAAGAAAATGAGTATCTGAAGAAAGGAGAAAATAAAAAACATCATAAAGCTATGTTAGTCAGGAATATGGAAATATGTTTAGAAAAAGGGCACATATTTAATCTATATCAGGTTGCTTGCTGTCTTAGGGAAGGAGGTGAGGGGAGAGAGGGAGAAAAAATTGAAACAAAAGTTTGGGGCAGAGTATGTGGTTCTCTCTAGAGCAGGATTTTCTTTTTTTCCTTCTTTCCTTCTTTCTTTCTTTCTTTACTTCTTTCTTCCTTTCTTCCTTTCTTTCTCTTTTTCT
The DNA here is from genome assembly GCF_016432865.1 of Antechinus flavipes. Lineage (NCBI taxonomy): Eukaryota > Metazoa > Chordata > Mammalia > Dasyuromorphia > Dasyuridae > Antechinus > Antechinus flavipes. The sequence goes on from NC_067399.1 coordinate 547,993,921, forward strand.
TTTCTTTCTTTTTTTTCTTTCTGTCTTTCTGTCTTTCGGTCTTTCTTTCTTTCTTTCTAATGCAGGAAAGATTTATTTTACATTCTTGCAATAATGGATGCTTAGGTGACTAGACACACCTTTAAAACTCCAAAGGCAGCATTTTATTTCTTATCCTGAAGTACAAGTCCCTCCCCTGATTCTCCATTAATTAGATGTTATAGAAGTAGCACAGGATTTAAAGGGCACTTCAAGGCTCCATTTGTCGAAAGCTATTTTGTTCATGACTAGATTCAACATACCAAAATTTCTCACCTTCGAATCAGTCCTATGGGCTAAATGATATCTTCAGAGGACATCCATTGTTCAAATATATTTGTTACCCGAGTAAGAAAGGGAAGTTAGGGGCATTTGTTTTTTTTGTTTTGTTTTGTTTTATCAAAGATTTATTGTTGCTGTCTAGCCTTTCCAAAAGTAGAAATCAGGCACTGGAAAAGGATGGGTTTCAATGGAGGGCAAGAGAATATGGAAGGACTATAAGTTAAGAAACTTATACGAGTGTAAGCCTTATGGGCTATTTTAATGAAACAAAGTCCCTGGGTATCTGGAGGGTCAGCATAAAAACTTTTGGATTCAGGAAGTCCTGAATTCAGTATTAGCCTCAGACACTTACTAGTAATATGATGTCTCTGTCTGTCTGTCTTTCTCTGTTTCTTTCTGTCTCTTATTCACTTTCTCTGAAATAAATAAGAGAAAGGAATTATTGGACCTCTTATGAAAATTTCTTCACTTTAAAAAGAATCATTTCATGTATAATCTAAAAAACATTTATATCAATTCTGCCTTAGTCCAAGGCAAACTGGATTAATTTTGGTACCTGAAAAAATTCCAAAATGCATAACAAAGAAAGGCTCATGGAACATGTAGAAAAGGAAGTAGAAACTACAAAATACTAGCAGAATTTTATCAAAAGGGGTCATGCTAAATTAACTTCATTTCCTTTTGGGGAGGCTAAGTTGTTAAATATGTAGATTATAGGAATTCTTTTAAAAATGATTATTTAAAATGTAAATACAAAATAGAAAAAGAAAAAATATATGTATAGAGCAGAATATGAATGGATTCAAACTATAAAGCAATATACTTACATTTCAAGAAAGCCTAAATAATAAATACTATACTTTGTGTTCAGAACTGTCATCTTTTTTTTTTTTTTTTTGCTTCCTTTGTAGATTTTCTTTTGTTCTCTGTTGTGCACTTTTTTACTTTATTCTTTGCCTCCCATTTTTCCACCTTCCCCCACTAAGAAGGCTACAATTAAGTGAGGATATGTATATGTGTGTATATATGTATACACACAAACTTTTTTTCTAAATTTTGTATTTTTCTAAATCCATTAATTCATCATTTCATACAACAATAATCTAACTTATACTGTCTAGTTATTTTAAATAGTCTAAAACAATATTAATTAATATGGCTGATATAGTTCAGTTTCTCTATTTTTCTCTTTTGATTAAGTCTATTTTAGCTTTAACTTTTTCTGAAATTATGATCACTTCCCATCTTCACTCCCTCCCTGGCAAAGATCCCTCCCTTATTCTCTCCCCAATTTTTTTTCTCCTTGCCCTTTTGTTTCTACCTCAATTTAAAAGACTTTTATAGCCTTCCAAACAGATATTGTTCCCTCTTCATCTCATTCCATTAATCTATATACCTTTCTATATACTCTGCCCTTATCCTATACTCTCATTCTCTTATTTCTTTATGAATTTGGAAGATTTTTCCCTTTTATATATATAGTTCCCTCTTTAACCCATTCCTGATGAGTGTAAGGTTCCAGTACTACTAATCCTCTTTTCCTAATTCTTTTATGCCAGCTCTTCCTCTTGCACCTCATTTGTATAACATAATTACAAGTTTTACTTTTTCCTAAACAGTTTTGCTTTTTTAGAATCATATCCTATTCAGCTCTACTCCAATCTTTCTTTAGAACTATCCAATTATCACCAGCCCTGAAATCAGGAGGATCTGAGTTCAAATCTGGCCTCAGACACTCAACTTTTCTTTGCTGTGTGTTCCTGAGCAAGTTGTCACTTAACCCCAATTGCCTCAGGGAAAAAAAAAAGAATTACCCAATTACTAATGACAATCTTAGATATATGGCTTATGTTTCCACATATTAAAAGTAAATAGTTTGTCCTTATTAAGTCCCTTGTAATTAGTCTTTGATGTTTACCTTCTATATTTCTTGGAAAGTCTGGCAATTCATCGAATATTCTTTTTTTTCATTCAGAATTATGCTTAACTTTTGTTCAGAATTATACTTAACAGGAATTCTTTAGACATAGTTTATCTAAACATAAACAAAACATTTTACAAAATCTCTCTTCTTGTGGAAAAGATGAAGAGATAGGTTACATGATTGCACAGTTAGGAAATGACTTTTCCAGCAATCAGAATCATTAAATATATCTATATCTATTATATTATTTGATCCTCCCAACAATGCTATTATTATCTTCATTTTGAGAATGAAAAAACTAAGAAGTTAAATGACAAAGATAAATAGCTAACAAGCACTTGAGGGAGAATTTGAATTCAGGTCTTTGTCTTTGAGTTCAACTCTATAAATTTTTGGACCTCAGATGGGCACACATAAGAGCAATGAGTAGAAGTTGCAAATAGGCATATAAAGCTATACAAAAGTATAATGGGAAGCCTTGATAGGCAGTAATTTCTCCCTTGGTAGATATCATTAGTGGGCATTGAGATGGCACAGTGGAGAGAATGCTCTGCCTAAAGTTAGAACTTCAAATCTAGCATCAGACACTAGTTGTATGACCTGGGCAAGTCATTTAACCTCGTGTGTCTCAGTTCCTCATCAGTAAAATGAACTGGACAAGGAAGTGGCAAACTATCTTTGCCAAAACAAATAAAAAAAACAAATGGGTCATGGAGAGTGAGATGTGAATGAAATACCTCAACAACAAAAAAGGGATCATTAAACAGAAGCTATATTTGGGTAAATTACTATATTTGAGTAAAAAAAAAACTTGAAAACCTTTGAAAACTGACTTCTTGGCCCTGAATCCTCCTGTTCCTACCTTTCTCTTCACTTGTTCCTATCTCAAGTCCTTGTTTATTGTTTATTATTTCTGCCATTGAGTAAAATGGTTTACAATAGACAAGTTAGATGTTTTGCTGATCTATAGCATAATATTAGCTAATGTAATATAGTCTAGTTTTGAACTTTATAATTCTAAATATATCTGCTTCAAAGGCATAAGGCTAAGTTTTCATCCATTAAGCAAAAAAGTCGCTCATTTACTCAATTTTTTTCCCCAGAGCTGGCCCAATATAGAGATGAAGTAAGAAGTATGGTGAGGTATATTTAAAGATCTACCTATTCTGCCTTTCACATGTCTACTATTAATCCATACTGGTAACTGAAAATTCCAACCCTTCAAAATTATTTTGTTTGAGTTAAACCAGAAGATTTTTTGTAAAGCTTTTTATTTTTAAAACATATGCATAGTTTTCAACATTTACCCTTGCAAAATCTTGTGTTCCATTTTTCTCTCTCTCCTTTTCCCCTATAGCAAATGTTAAACATGTGCAATTCTTCTATTCATATTTCCGCATTTATCATGCTGTACAAGAAAAATTTCCTTACAAAAAGGAAAAAAAAAATGAGAAAGAAGACAAAATGCAAGCAAATACCACTACAAAAAAATGAAAATATTATGTTGTGATCCACACTCCATCCCCATAGTCCTTTCTCCGGGTGCAGATGGCTCTCTTTATCACAAAACCATTGGAAATGGACTGAATCACTTCGTTGTTGAAAAGAGCCACACCCATCACAACAGATCATCATATAAGCCCAGTAGTAACACTGTTGGATCAAGAGGTATGCACAGTATGATAATTTTTGAGCATACTTCCAAATTGTTCTCCAGAATTGTTGATCTGTTCACAACTCCACCAGCAATGCTTCAGTGTCCCAGATTTTCCATATCCCAACATCAATGAATGTTGATTTATCATTATCTTTTCCTGTTATCTTAGCCAATCTGAGAGGTGTGTAGTGGTACTTCAGAATAGAAAAGATATTTGATAGAATTAAAATCAGTCACTTAGAAATGGTAACTCATTAGCAGCTATTCATATTTGAGCACAGAATAAATTATCAGTCTTCAACCAGGGTATAGAGCATTGCTGGTATGAAAAACACAGTTGATGGTGTATTTCCTTGGGATCATTGGGCATAAGGTCACTGGCCAATCCTATTTTAAAAGGAGCACCAAAAATAAGAGAACTTCTCCTTGTTAATAAAAATAAAATCATATTTTTAGTTTTCTTTAAGAAATGTCTTAATTCTAGGTAACTCGTGTTTCTTTTTGGTACTTCCTATTAATTTTTTTAAATAATATTTTCATTTTGAAATTATCTGCAAAGATAATTTTCATCATTCACCCAAGTTAAATCTTGTGTTTCAATTTTTTCTCCCTCCTTTCCCCCTCCTACCTCTAAACAGCAAGTATTCCAATACAGGTTAAATATGAGCAATTCTACTAAACATATTTCCACATTTTTCATGCTGCCCAAGAAAAATCAGATCAAAAAGGAAAAAAATGAAAAAAGAAAAAACAAGCAAACAACAACAAAGGCGAAAATACTGTGATCCACATTCAGTCTCCACTGAGCTCTTTCTAGATGCAAATGGCTTTCTATTTAATTTTAATAGTTTTTTTGTTATTGTTGTTGTTGTTTATTTGTTTTGGCATGATTCAACTGCACCTGGTATCATGAATTGATGAAGGTGGTGAGGTTCCCATTTAATGTCATTAATCTATGAAAAACAATGTTAAGATAAAAAAGTATTCTGGGGATGGTGGCAATTAGTAATCCTGAAAGACTGCCATAAATGAATGGACTGGCTGCATGACATAGGAGCAATTTCTCAACAATGGTGAAGTTTAATTAAAATATATTAACTAGGTTATTTCAAAATGTTGTTTGAGGTAACTCTGAACAAGGAATATTTGTCATATGGCATTTTGTTCTTGCAAAATGTAATAACTTTTTTGATTCACTTGTAGGTGAAGAAATTCCCTCTACCAATTCAGGTCAGGGTCTTCTTTGGAAGTTAAAATCTCTGCTAAGTACCAAATGCTGCTAAATAGTGTGTGAGCTTGCATCATCGGTATACATTTCTGTGCTTTAATCTTCTTATCTGAAAAATGAGAAAATTGAAGTAGATGATCTCTAAGGGATGAAAAATGCTGATTTGAGAATCCCATTTTAGCATTCTTGTAAACCCTTCAATGTGAGAGCTCCAGGTGTGAGAAAAGGCTTAGGGAAAGAAGTTAGGGGGGCTGGGGAGAAATGGAACAAAACGTTACCTATTTCTAAGTTGCCACATCTTTTTTTTTTTTTTAACAGCTTTTTATTTACAAGTTATATGCATGAGTAATTTTATATCATTGACAATTGCCAACATTTTGTTCCAATTTTTCCCCTCCTTCCCCCCACCCCCTCCCCTAGATGGCAGGATGACCAATACATGCTAAATATATATTAAAGTATAACTTAAATACAAAATAAGTATACATGTCCAAACCGTTATTTTGCTGTACCAAAAAAATTGGACTCTGAAATATTGTACAATTAGCCCTTAAAGGAAATAAAAAAATTCAGTTTGTCACATCTTCTTGTTCCTTTCGCCTTATTATCCAAATACATTTTCTACCTTCCATTTATATAACCATCACTGATTCAGACCCTCACCACCACTCACCTCTATTATTGAAACGCTGTCCTGTTTAGTCTCTTTACTTCAAGATTCACCCCAGATCAGTTCATTCTCCACAGAGCTGTTAAAATGATTTTTCTAAAATTCAGGGAAGATATAGTTTTATTCAAAAGCAAAATAAAACAAAAACAACCCTACTGGCTCCCTATTACCTAATGAAAATATAGAATATAGAGAATAAAATGTAAACTTTTCTGTTTGACATTTATATCTCTTTAAATTCTAGCCCCTTCCTACCTTTTCATTCTTTTAAAAATATAAATTATTCCCTTCCTCACATTCTTTTCAAATATAGATTCCAAGTATAGATTTGGCTTTTAAAACCCAGCATAACTTGGTCCTTTTCTTTCTTTCTGTCTTCTTAAACTTTGATCCAATGACACTGGTCTTTTTATTGTATCTCACACTATACACTCCATTTTCTGATTTGGACATTTTTATATGCTTACCTAATTCCTGGAACTTCTTCCTCATTACCTCCACTTAGTAGTTTCCTTAGTTTCCTTCATGTCTCAGATGAAGTCTCACTTTCTGCAAGGAAGTCTCCTCTTTAGTCAGTGAGTCCGTCAATAAACATTTATAAAGTACCTACTACTGTTCTAAGCCCCGGGGATACAAAAATTGACAAAAAGTCATCCTTGTCCTTAAGGAGCTCATAATCTAATGGGGGGAAACAATAAGACAGATAGCTACAAACCAACCATATCCAAGATAACTAGGAGAAAATCAATAGAAGAAAGACACTAGAATTAAGAAGGGGTAGGAAAGGCTTCCGTAGAAAGTGAGATTTTAGTTGGGACTTAAAGGAAGGAAGGAAAACCAATAGATAAAGGTGAGAAGGGAGAGCATTCCAAGCATGTAGTACAGGTAGAGAAAATACCTAAAACTGAGAAATGGACTATCTTTTTGTGGAATGGCAAGTGGACCAGTGACACTGGATAATAATAATAACAATGTTAATAGCAATTATATAATATGCCTACTATATGTTTTACAAATATTTCCTCACTTGATCCTCATAACCCTGGAAGGGAGATACTATTATTATTCTCCATTTACAGCTAAGAAAATTGAGGCAGAAGTTAAGTGACTTGCCAAAGTCACATACCTAGTAAATATCTGAGACTAGATTTGAACTCACGTCTTCCTGACTTCAAGAGTTGTGCTCTATTCTCTGTGCCACCTGGCTGCTAATTAAAGAATATGTGACTGGAGAAAGATGTAAGAAGTCTGAGATGGTAGGGAGAGTTAGGTTATAAAGAGCTTTGAATGTCAAACAGAGAATTGTGTATTTATTTGATCCTGGAGGTGATAAAGAACTAGTGGAATTTATTGATTAATGGGATGATATGTCATACCCGTGCTTTAGGAAAATCACTTGAGTGGTTGATTGGAAGATTGATTGAAGTGGGGAGAGACCTGAATTAGGCAGATTCAGCAGTAGGCTAATACACTGTGATGAGAGCTTGCACAAGAGTGGTGATAATGTCAGAGGAGAAAAGAGCCATATTCTAACCTTGGGAACAGATTGGATGGGGAGTGTTGGATTAGAGATAATGATGAGTCTAGGAAGACTCCTAGATTGTAAATCCAAAGGACAGAGAGGAGGATGTTGTTTTGATAATAATAGTTTAGTTTTAGACTCATTAAGTTTAAGATGTCCGCTGGATATTTAATTTAAAATGTCTTATAGTTAAGAGTGAGGAGAGAGGTAATGGAGGCACCTATTATAGTGGGTTTTCTTGAGGAATTTAACTAGAAAGTTCAAGAGAATTATAAAATGATAGTTACTAGGGAGGAAAGAATGAATTAAGAATTTCTTTATTTTTTTCTTGCTGTAAGCTATTAGTGCTTTCCCTCTGTTATCTCCAATTTATTCTGTACATATATTATTTGTATGTAATTGTTTGCATATTGCTTTTCCCATTATACTGTGAGTTCCTTTTAAACAGCAACTGGGTTTTGCTTTTCTTTGTATCCCCACTGCTTAGCACAGTGCTGGCACCTAGAAAACACAATAGATACTAGTTGGTTGACCAACTGACACCCTGCAATGAGTGAACAGACTTCTCCCTGGGTCCCTTTTTGAGAGCAGGGAAAGTTTGAAGGTCTCTAGCTAGGGTTGTGAAAGGAGTAGAAGTTCATAGAGGATAGAAGCTTAGGCCAGACATCCCCTCAGAAGTGTGCAGAGTCCAGTGCAAACATAAATTCCAAAGTCAAGAAATATTAGAAGATAGAAGAATAAACAAAAAAAACAACTAAAATCTGATCATAATGAGTTATTAAGAGGGTAGGGAAGCTTAAGACACTAATATGGAAGAAGAGAATGACTTGAAAAAAGTCTACAAGCAAAGCAAATATAGCTTGGAAACAAGTTGATCAAGAATTCTTAGAAAAGTTAAAACAAGAATTAAAGAAGGAGCTGCAAATAATTTTTTAAACCAAGTGAGAACAGTAGATGAAAGAATGGAAAAATTAATAAAGCTAGGGAAGAAAAATATGAAAAGGGAATTAATAGCATTGTAAAAAGAAATACAAACCTTTATTGAAGAAAATAACTCCTTGAAAATTAACTTATGACTTTGGAACATCAAAAATGATAAAACAAAGTTAAAAAACTAAAAAAAAAGAAAATGTGAAATAGCTTTTAGAAAAAGGAAAAAAAAACCTCCAAACCCAACTGATCAGAAAAAACAGATCAAGGAGAGATAATTGGATTAACTGAAAATCATGAACAAAAAAGAAATCTCCATATAATATTTTAAGAAATTATAAAAGAAATTGCCCATGTATCTTAGAACTGGCAATGAAGAAAAAATGAAAAGAATCCACATTCATCTTCTGAAAGAACTCCCCAAATGAAAACTCCCAGGAGCAACATCGAAAAAACTCCCAATCAAGTAGTCAGAAAGAAAAGATTGAAATACAGAGGAGCTACAATCAGGATTATACAAGATTTAACAGCCACCATTATTAAAAAAAGGAGCCTGGAATATGATATTCCAGAAGGCAAAGAACCTAAACTTACAACTGAGAATAACCTACAAAGAAAAATTGATTATGATCCAGGAGTTGAAGAAAATTTATATTTAATGAAATAGAGGACTTCCAAACATTCCTTATCAAAAGACCAGACCTGAGTAGAAAATTTGACATAAATACATAGGTATCAAGATAAACATAAAAAAGATAAACATGAATGAAGATTCACAAGAGACTGAATAAGATTAAATTGCTTACATTTTTATATGGCAAGACGACGCATGTAGTACCTCAGAAACTATCATTACCAAGAGTCTGTTGTGTTTGGATATACTCAAAATTAGAATGGAATGGATAAAGAAAAAGAATGCAGACACACTATGCTGGGTGATCCTTTGCCAGCATCTCTTATGTCATGCAATCAATTCCAAAGAGAGACCTTGAAAATCCTTGTATCATTTCTTCTGATCATCCTGTAAATGCTTTCCTTGCATGACTCCTACATAAAATAGTCTTTTAGGCAAGCATCTGTTTTGCATTTGAGTAATGTGGCCAGCACATTAGAGTTATGTACTCTTTTTTTTTAAATAACTTTTTATTGATAGAACTCATGCCAGGGTAATTTTTTACAGCATTATCCCTTGCATTCACTTCTGTTCCGATTTTTCCCCTCCCTCCCTCCACCCCCTCCCCCAGATGGCAAGCAGTCCTTTACATGTTGAATAGGTTACAGTATATCCTGGATACAATATACGTGTGCAGAACCGAACAGTTTTCTTGTTGCACAGGGAGAATTGAATTCAGAAGGCATAAATAATCTGGGAAGAAAAACAAAAATGCAAGCAATTTATATTCATCTCCCAGTGTTCTTTCTTTGGGTGTAGCTGCTTCTGCCCATCTTTGATCAATTGAAACTGAATTAGCTCTCTTTATCGAAGAGATCCACTTCCATCAGAATACATCCTCAAATAGTGTCATTGTTGAGGTATATAATGATCTCCTGGTTCTGCTCATTTCACTTAGCATCAATTCATGTAAGTCTCGCCGGTCCTCTCTGTATTCATCCTGCTGGTCATTCCTTACAGAACAATAATATTCCATAATATTCATATACCACAATTTAGAGTTATGTGCTCTGCAGTAAAGTTTAAATGGTTGCTATAACTTAAAAAAGGATTTCAGTGTCTGATACTTTATAAAGAGGGGTACAAATAACAATTTGTTCACTTCAGTTAGTATCTATTCATACACATCTTACCAGAATTTCTCTGAAACTTTCCCTTTCATTGTTATAATGGTGTAATAGTGTTCCATTTCATTAATATACTATAATTTATTTCGCCATTGCCTGATTTATGGGTAGTTTCCACTTTGTCTAATTCTGAATTGCTTTCCAAAAATGGACAGAAAATGTCAGAATTTTATTGACAATAATTTACCAACAAGTCTTTCCAACAATAATTCTTTTCTTTCCTTTTTTTAAAAACATGTTTGGCAATCTGATAAGTATGACATGGAATTTAAGAGGTCTCTTAGAATTTTCTTGCAGTTTTCTAGTGGTGTGTGTGGGAAATTGATTTGCTGATAGCTTGGATTAATTATTTTAAGGAACTGAGTATTACTATCCTTTAAGCATTCCTTTGGTAGGAAATATCCTTATTGTTTTTAGCTATCTAAACCAGTTCTTTATCTGTCTTAGATACATAAAAGAAACTAACATGACTAAGTTTCTTATCAGTAACCTAGCAATCTTTCGATCCTTTCTTATAATTCTTTAGTCATAAAAATAAAAGAAGGAAGAACATGTGTAAAGAAAAATATAAAATCTTTGAGCAGTTAGAATGACAACAGTGAGATAATCTTTTGAAATATATATATATATAATTACTAAAACCAATATAACTCCTGTTTATTTTTTTCAACTCACCAATATTGATTTCCTTCTTCCTGCATTATGTTTGTATTGGCTCAGGTTGTTCTTCCCTATATTGAGGAAACAGGATGTGGTGGTAAGTTAGCAGAATTTCTTATATTTGGGCTTCATTTGAAATGAGTAATTAGAAGACTCAAAGGCAAATGTTTGTTGTATCCCATTCAATTTATCCCTGGAAAAAGAAATGGAAAACCTAGAATATTATAGGTACATATCACTTTGTAACAATAATCATAGCAAACATTTATGTAGCACTTCCTAATTGTCAAGCACTAGGCTAATTGCTTTACAATTATTATCTCATTTGATCTTCATAACAAACCTGGGAAGTAGGTACAGGCAAAGAGAAAGGAAAGATAAGAGGATGGAGAAAAATATACAATGAAAGTCATAGTTGTGAAGGCAAATGGGATGAATTTACCCATGACATAGAAAAAAAGGATAGAAGAATGGATTAGAAATAAGAAATTAAACAAATCATATCACAATCAACAATTTCATTAAAAAGAATGACAACAATGAGACAAAATCCCAAAATTTGTGGGATGCAGCCAAAACAGTACTTAGGGGATGTTTATTTCTCTAAACACTTACACCAACAAAATAGAAAAAAACTAATCAATGAATTTGGCATGCAACTAAAAAAGTAGAAAAAGAAAAATTAAAAATCTTCCACTGAGCATCAAATCAGAATTCCTGAAAATCAAAGATAAGTTTAATAAAACTGAAAGTAAAAACAAAACAAAACAAAAAAACTATTGAGCTCATAAATAAAACTAGTAGCTGGTTTTCAGAAGAAAAACAACAACAACAACAACCCAGTAAGATGGATGTCATTGGTTAATTTGATTTTTTTTAAAAGAAAAAAATCCAAATATCCAATATCATAAATGAAGAGTGAAATGACCACCAATGAAGAAGAAATTAAAACAGTCATTACTCAATTATATGTCACTAAATCTGACAATCTGAATGAAATCAATAAATATTTATGAACACATAAATTACTCAGATTAACAGATCAGGAAATAAGATGCCTAAATAACCTCATCTTGGAAAAAAAAGAATTGAACAAGTCACTAATGAAAACTCAGAGACAAGCAGGTTTGCAAGTGAATTCTACCAAGCATTCAAAAAACAATTAATTTCAATACCATATGAAACTCCATTCATGACACTAATATGGGGCTAATTAAACCAGGAAAAGCTAAAACAGAGAAAGAAAATTATAGACCAATTTCCCTAATGAATATTGATACAAAAATTTTGAATAAAATACTAGCAAGGTAATTATAGCAACATATTACAAAGATTATGTACTAGACTATGCAATGATGAAAGAAAATCATAATTCTTTGCAGATGATATGATAGTATGCTTAAGAAAACTCTAGCAGGGGTCCTCAAACTATGGCCTGTGGGCCAGATGCGGCAGCTAAGGACGTTTATCCCCCTCACCCAGGGCTATGAAGTTTCTTTATTTAAAGGCCCACAAAACAAAGTTTTTGTTTTAACTATAGTCTGGCCCTCCAACAGTCTGAGGGACAGTGAACTGGCCCCCTATTTAAAAAGTTTGAGGACCCCTGCTAGAGAATCAACTGAAAAACTATTTGAAATAATTAACAACTTTAGCAAAATTATAGAATATAAAATAAATCCAGCATTTCTTTATATGACCAGCAAAGCTCAGCAGCAAAAGATAGAAAGAGAAGTTCCATTTTAAAATAACTGTAAACTAAAATCTATCTGCCAAGACAAATCTGGAAATTATGTGAACAGTTACAAAACAATTTTCACACAAATAAAATCAGATCTAAACAATTGGAAAAATACCAATTGCTTATAGGTAGGCTGAGCTAATATGATAAAAATGACAATTCTGCCCAAAATAATTTACTTAGTCAAACATATCAATCAAACTACCAAAAATTATTTAATAGAACCAGAAAAAATAACAAAATTCATCTGGAAGAACAAAAGATCAAGAATATAAAGGGAATAGGAAAAAAATAGGTGACTTGCCGATACCAGATCTCAAACTATAATATAAAAAGTAATCCAAAAAATTGATCTGAATCTGGCTATGAAATAGAATGAAGAACTGTGCATACCCTTTGATCCAGTAGTGTCTCTACTGGGCCTGTATCCCAAGAGATCATATAAAAAGGGACAAGGAACCACGTGTGCAAAAAATGTTTGTAATAACCCTTTTTTGTAGTAGCAAGGAACTAGAAACTGAGTGGGTACCTATCATTTGGAGAATGGCTGAATAAGTTATTGTATATGAATGTTATGGAATATTATTGTTCTATAAGAAACAATCAGCAAGATGATTTCAGAAAAGCCTGGAGAGACTTATATGAACTGATGCTAAGTGAAGTTGAGTAGAACCAAGAGAACATTGTACTCAGCAACAAGATTATACAATGACCAATTCTGATGGATGTGGCTCCTTTCAACAGTGAAATGATTCTGGCCAGTTCCAGTGGTTTTGTGATGGAGAGAGCCATCTGTACCCAGAGAAAGGACAGTGGGGATAGAGTATGGATTACAACATAGTATTTTCAATTTTTTGTTATTATTTCCTTGCATTTTATTTTCTTTCTCATTTTTTCCCTTTTTGATTTGATTTTTCTTGTGCAGCATTATAATTGTGGAAATATGTATAGAAGAGTTGCACATGGATTTAACATATATTGATTATTTGCCATCTAGGGAGGGGGTGAAGGAAAAGGAGGGAGAAAAAAATTGGAACACAAGTTTTTGCAAGGGTGAATGCTAAAAACTATGCATATGTTTTGAAAATAAAAAGCTTAAAAAAAAGAAATTGTTTGATGATTCAATGGAATAGATTAGGTACACAAGACATAATAGTCAATGATCATAGTAATCTAATGCTTGATAAACCCAAAGACTCCAAATCTTTGGATAAGAGTCCATTATTTGACAAAAACAAAACAAAACAAAACACAAAATGACAGGACACACAAACTAGGCATAAACAAAAATCTCACACTGTATACCAAGATAAGGTCAAAATGGATGCATGATTTAGACATAAAAACTGATACCAAAGGCAAATTATTAGAGCAATGAATAGTCTACTACTAGATCTAATGATCTAGGAAGAAGGGCAGAATTCATGATCAAACAAGAGATAGAGAGCATTATGGAATTTAAATAGATAATTTCTATTACATAAAAATAATTTTTAAAAACCTTTGTGGAAACAAAACCAATGCAACCAAGATTAGAAGGAAAGTACAAACTTCAAAAATGATCTTTACACTAAGTATCTCTGAGAAAGGCCTCCTTTCTCAAATATACAGAGAAGTGAGTCAAAATTATGAAAATATAAGCCATCCTCCAATTGAGAAATCATCAAGGAATATAAACAGGCAGTTTTTAGATGAAGAAAGCAAAGTTTTATGTAGTTATATGAAAAAATGCTCTAAATCACTTTTGATTAGAGAAATACAATTAAAACAACTCTAAAATACCATCATATACCTATCAGATTGGCTAATATTTATGACAAAATAGGAAAATCATAAAATTTGGAATGTGGGAAAATTAGGACACTAATGCGTTGTTGATGGAGTTGTAAACTCATCACCCTTCTGAGAACAACTTGGAAGTATGCCCAAAGGACTATAAAACTTTAATCTAGTAATGCTACTACTACCAGAACTGTATTCCAAAAAGATCATAAGAGGAAAAGATATACATGTACAAAAATAATTTGTAGTGGCCTTTTCATGGTGGCAAAGGAAATTGAGGGAATGCCCATCAATTGGGGAATGACGGAACAAGCTGTGGAATACTATTGTGCAATAATTATAAACAGGCAGATTTCAGAAGAAATCTGGAAAGGCTTGTATGAACTAATACAAAGTGGAACCAGGAAAACATTGTCCATAGTATTAGCAATATTATATGATGATAAACTATGAATGACTCAGCTCTTCTTAGCAGCACAATGATCCAAGATAAGTACAAAGGATTCACGGAGGAAATGCTATCCATATCCAGATAAAATATTGATGGACTCTGCATACAGATTGAAGCAATTTTTTTCATTTGCTTTATTATTTTTTCATGTTTTTTTCTTTTGGATCTATTTCTTTTTTCACAATTGCAATTAATATGGAAAAATATTTTATATGATAACACATGAATAACCTATATCAAATTGCCTACCATTTTCAGAATAAGGAAAAGGAAAGAGGGAGGGAGAAAAATTTGATACTCAAAATCTTGTAAAATGAATGCTAAAAATTATTTTGACATGTAATTGGGGGTAAATACTATTGAAAAAAAAGAAAGAAGAATGTAACAATATATTATTTGCAAGAAAAAATGAGGTACACAGTATATATTGAATGAACAAATTAACCAAAGACTTCAACAATTGAATATATAAAAAGTCAATGAACAACAACAAAAAATAGAGGAGATATAAATTTTCTTTCAGATATAATGCTGAGTGCAGTTTTGGATCACAAGTAATGAGACAGATATATTTGATATGTAAAAGCTTCTGAACTTTTTCTTCTACTACTAAGTTGTTAGTGACACTTTAACCACATTTGTCCAAAGTAGATAAGGAACAAACATTATTTAGTTGCCATTGTGTTAGTAAGAAATAAATAAGCAGGCACAGGTGGCACAGTGGACAGAGCACTAGCCTTGGAATCAAAAGAACCTGAGTTCAAATGTTGCCTCAGCTCTGTCTCTGTCTCTGATTCTATCTCTCCTTCTGTGTGTGTGTGTGTGTGTGTGTGTGTGTGTGTGTGTGTGTGTGTATAGGCTAGAGAAATGTGTACCCAAAAATTTTACAAAAGAAACTAATAGGCTAAGAAGTATGATGAAATCTTTATTGAAATGGAAAAAAAACCCCAACATGTTTAGTTAGAAGAATTTGCATGAAGCTAGCCATAAGTCATATAAATTTTTTACATTTTCACTTTGTGTAGACTCTGTGAGGTACTCACTGAATGTGTTATAGCCCTTTAAGAAGTAACTTGTTGAATATTCATGCCATGAAATGCTGAATAAATACCAGTATCAAACAGGATAAAATAAGAAAGATTAAATATTTATCCTGTGTACAATTAAAGGTGTTAATGATATGATGAGGGTTGCAGAATTATATAGGAACTTCCTGTTTTATCAAAATGAGGTTAGAGGTGAATACCAACTTTTTTCTGATTAAGTCTTCTAACTGGATTGCATCCAACAGAATGACTTCTGAACTTCACTCAGAGACAAAAGAAACATGGGCTAGGCTGTTACAGAATAAAATCAATTACAGAATGGAATCAAAGATAGCATATTAAATCAATGTTTGATTTTCTCAATACTATCCAATATTTGATTTATTTAATATTACATCAAAGGAGTAAGGTGCTGTCAATTTTATGGCTATGTGTGCCAGTCATATATTCCAAACACAAATATGAAATACAATGATAAAGCACTAACTGCTTACCTACTGGCTTGAAAAATTTAATATAGACTTTAATGTAACTTCTCCTGTAGATGTTATAGTCTAAAGACCCAGAAAAGAAAGCTCTTACCACCTAAGTCCTTGGTACTATCAATGACTCAGGAATCATTTGACAACATCAAAACTCAAATCATCATACAGTGAAAATTACATTAAAATAAGAGACCTTGGGGTGGAACCAAGATGGTGGAGAAGATACACGCTTCATTCTAAGCTCCCCTTCTATCCTCACAACTAATTACCAAATTCAGCCTCAGAAATAGTGCTTGACTGGTAAAATCCATGAATATTGGGAGTACAACAAATTACCAGCTGAAGATAATCTAGAAGATTGTCAGAGAAGGTTTGTCTTGATCAGTGGGAGCAGGCCAGTACAGGCAGAGAGGCTAGCACACTGAGCAGACTGGGGCAAGAGCAATCTCTGAGTAGAGAATTTGCAGGGAGGACTCTACCACAGATTGGCAGCTCTGCTTTAGTTGCAAAGCTGTAGATCAGCAGAGAAGTTACACAAATACCAAAGGTAGAGTGTATTCCAAAAAAAATGCCAGAATTTAACAGACTTGGCTATACCCACCCAGCACCAGGAGTGACTCAGCACAGATCAAAGCACAGCTGTGCAGCCACAGTCCACAATGCAGGGCTCTGTCCAGAGAAGCCATAATTCTGCACAGTGTGGGGCTCTGCCCGGGACAGTGAAACTTCTGTAGTGCAGCTGCTTTCCCCAGGGCAGTGACATTTCCGCTGCAAGGCTCTTCACAGGGCACTTCTGCAGCTCGGCTACTCTTAGCAGCCTGTTTCCAGGACACTTACTGTCCATATATCCATCCCTGTTCTTCCCTTAGCAGAGGAAGCTAAGCCTTGTCCTGAAGGCAGACCCTAAAGGCTTTTAAAAAATGAGTAAAAAAACCAAGTGAATACTAACTATAGATAGCTTCTATACAGAAAAAGAGTAGGTTTTCAATTCTGAGGAGAGTAATAGCAGACAATGTCCAGACAAAACCCCAAAGGGGGATGAAACTTGGTGCCCATCACACAAGGCTCTCTTAGAAGAAATTATAAAAGATCTTAAAAGGGAGCTAGAAGAAAAATGTGGAAAGGAAAGAAGCTCTGCAAGAGAGTACAGAAAGGGCATATAACTCATTAAAAGAAAAATTTGATAAAGTGGAAAAAGAACACAACTTCCTGAAATGTGAATTGGAAAAGGTAAAGAACTCCCAGGGAAACAGAATTTGTGAACTGGAAAAGATAAAGCACTCCCAGGAAAGTAGGATTTGTAAATTGGAAAAAGAAAATAACTCAGTAAAAAAAAAAATTAATGAAATGGAAAAAAATTCCATAGAGCAAAACAACTCATTTAAAAACTCAATGGACATATACAAAAAGAAGTTAAAAAAAAAAACAAAAACAAAAAAAAAAAAACAAAAAAAAAAACTAATGAAGAAAATAACTCATTAAAAATCAGAACTGAATGAATAGAAATGAATGATTCATTGAGACATCAAGAATCAGTCAAGCAATAAGATGTCAGGAAATACAGAATTAGTAATTTTAACCATAAATGTGAATGGGATGAACTCTCCCATAAAGTGAAGGCAGATAGCAGACTGGATCAAAAGTCAGAACCCTACAATATGTTGTTTACAGGAAACACATTAGAGCAAGGAGATACATCCAGAGTAAAGGTAAAAGGCTGGAGCAGAATCTATTATGCTTCAGTTGAAGTCAGAAAAGCAGGGATAGCCATTCTTATCTCACATCAAGCAAAAGCAAAAAATTGATCTAATTAAAAAGAGATAAGGAAGGAAACTATATTTTGCTAAAGGGTAGCATAAACAATGAAGCAATATCAATACTAAACATATATGCACCAAGTGGCATAGTATCTAACTTCCTAAAGGAGACGTTAAGAGAGTTGCAAGAAGAAATAAACAGAAAAACTATAATAGTGGGAGATCTTAACCTTGCTCTCTCAGAACTAGATAACTCAAACCACAAAACAAATAAGAAAGAAGTAAAAAAGGTAAATAGAATATCAGAAAAGTTAGGTATGATAGATCTTTGGAGAAAACTGAATCGAGACAGAAAGGAATACACTTTCTTCTCAGCAGTTCATGGAACCTACAAAAAATTGACCATATATTAGGATATAAAGACCTCAAAATTAAATGCAGAAAGGTTAAAAATAGTAAATACATTCTTTTCAGATCATGATGCAATAAAAACTACATTCAACAAAAAGGTAGGGGGTAAATAGACCAAAAAGTAATTGGAAACTAAACAATCCTATCCAAAAGGGTAAAACAGAAAATCATAGACACAATTAATAATTTCATCCAATAAAATGACAACAATGAGACAACATACCAAAATTTGTGGGATGCAGCCAAAGCGGTAATAAGGGAAAATTTTATATCTTTAGAGGCTTGCTTGAATAAGATAGAGAAAGAGAAGATCAATGAAATTGGGAATGCAACTTAAAAAGCTAGGAAAAGACCAAATTAAAACCCCCCAATCAAATACTAAACTTGAAATTCTAAAATTAAAAGGAGAAATTGATAAGATTGGAAGTAAAAAAAAAAACTATTGAATTAATAAATAAAATTAGGAGTTGGTTTTATGAAAAAATCAATAAAATAGATAAATCTTTGGTAGATCTGATTAGAAAAAAGAAAGAGAAAAATGAAATTGTTAGTCTTAAAAATGAAAAGGGAGAACTTTCCTCCAATGAAGAGGAAATTAGAGCAATAATTAGGAGTTACTTTACCCAACTTTATGCCAATAAATTTGATAACTTAAGTGAAATGGATGACTACCTTCAAAAATATAGGCTTCCCAGATTAACAGAGAAAGAAATAAATTGCCTAAATAGTCCCATTTTAGAAAAAGAAATAGAACAAGCTATTAATTAACTCCCTAAGAAAAACTCCCCAGGCCGGATGGATTTACATGTGAATTCTACTAAACATTTAAAGAACAATTAACTTCAATGTTATATAAACTATTTGAAAAAATAGGGAATGAAGGACTCCTACCAAATTCCTTTTATGACACAGACATGATACTGATACCTAAACCAGGTAGGTTGAAAACAGAGAAAGAAAATTATAGACCAATCTTCCTAATAAATATTGATGCTAAATCTTAAATAACATATCAGCAAAAAGATTAGAGAAAATCATCCCCAGGATAATACACCATGACCAAGTAGGATTTATACCAGGAATGCAGGGCTGGTTCAATATTAGGAAAACTATTAGCATAATTGACTATATCAATAACTAAATTAACAAAAAAAATACTATCACCTCAATAGATGCAGAAAAGGCATTTGATAAAATCCAACATCCATTCCTATTAAAAACACTTGAGAGTATAGGAATAAATGGACTTTTCCTTAAAATAATCAGTAGCATCTATTAAAAATCATCAGTAAACATAATATGTAATGGGGATAAACTGGAACCATTCCCAATAAGATCAGGACTGAAACAAGATTGCCCACTATCACCATTACTATTCAATATTGTATTAGAAATGCTGGCTTTGGCAATAAGAGTTGAGAAAGAGAATCAAGGAATTAGAGTAGGTAATGAGGAAACCAAATTATCACTCTTTGCTGATGATATAATGGTATATTTAGAAAACCCTAGATATTCTACTAAAAAGCTATTAGAAATAATCCACATCTTTTGCAAAGTTTCAGGATACAAAATAAATCCACATAAATCATCAGCATTCTTTTATATCACTAACAAAATGCAACAGTTAGAGATACAAAGAGAAATTCCATTTAAAGTAACTGCCAATAGTATAAAATATTTGGGGATCAATCTGCCAAGAGAAAGTCAGGAAAGAGTTGAGCAAAACTACAAAAACTTTCCACACAAATAAAGTCAAATCTAACCAATTGGCAAAATATTAAGTGCTCTTGGATAGGTCAAGCAAATATAATAAAGATGACAATGCTACCTAAACTAATCTATTTATTTAGGGCTATACCAATCAGACTCCCAAAAAACTATTTTAATGACCTAGAAAAAATAACAACAAGATTCATCTGGAAGAACAAAAGGTCAAGACTTTCAAGGGAACTAATGAAAAAACAAAATCAAATGAAGGTGGCCTAGCTGTACCAGATCTAAAACTATACTATAAAGTAGCAGTCACCAAAACCATTTAGTATTGGCTAAGAAATAGACTAGTTGATCAGTGGAATAGGTTAGGTTCACAGAACAAAATACTCAATAACTTTAATAATCTAGTGTTTGACAAACCCAAAGACCCCAACTTTTGGGATAAGAATTCACTGTTTGACAAAAACTGCTGGGAAAATTGAAAATTAGTATGGCAGAAACTAGGCATTGACCCACACTTAACACCGTACACCAAGATAAGGTCAAAATGGGTTCATGATCTAGACATAAAGAATGAGATTATAAATAAATTAGAAGAAAACAGGATAGTTTACTCTCAGACCTGTGGAGAAGGAAAGAATTTGTGACCAAAGAAGAACTAGAGATCATTATTGATCACAAAATAGAAAATTTTGATTATATCAAATTGAAAAGCCTTTGTACAAACAAAACCAATGCAGACAAGATTAGAAGGGAAGCATTTAACTGGGAAAATATTTTTATAGTCAAAGGTTCTGATAAAAGCCTCATTTCCAAAATATATAGAGAACTGACTCTAATTTATAAGAAATCAAACCATTCTCCAATTGATAAATGGTCAAAGGATATGAACAGACAATTTTCAGATGATGAAATTGAAACTATTTCTAGCCATATGAAAAGATGTCCCAAGTCATTATTAATCAGAGAAATGCAAATTAAGATAACTCGGAGATACCACTACATACCTGTCAGATTGGCTAGAATGACAGGAAAAGATAATGCTGCATCCTGGAGAAGATGTAGAAAAACTGGGACACTGATACATTGTTGGAGGAATTGTGAATGCATCCAGCCAATCTGGAGAGCAATTTGGAACTATGTTCAAAAAGTTAACAAACTGTGCATACCCTTTGATCCAACTGTGTTATTACTGGGCTTATATCCTAAAGAGATCTTAAAGAAGGGGAAGGGACCTGTATGTGCAAAAATATTTATGGCAGCTCTCTTTGTAGTAGCCAGAAACTGGAAATTGAGTGCATGCCCATCAATTGGAGAATGACTGGATAAACTGTGGTATATGAATATTATAGAATATTATTTTTCTGTAAGAAATGACCAGCAGGATGAATACAGAGAGGACTGGCGAGACTTACATGAACTGATGCTAAGTGAAATGAGCAGAATTAGGAGATCATTATACACTTCGACAACGATATTGTATGAGGACATATTTTGATGGAAGTGGATTTCTTTGACAAAGAGACCTAACTGAGTTTCAATTGATAAATGATGGACAAAAGCAGCTACGCCCAAAGAAAGAACACTGGGAGACAAATGTGAACTATCTGCATTTTTGTTTTTCTTCCCAGGTTATTTATACCTTCTGAATCCAATTCTCCCTATGCAACAAGAGAACTGTTCGGTTCTGCAAACATATATTATGTCTAGGATATACTGCAACATATCCAACATATAAAGGACTGCTTGCCATCTAGGGGAGGGGGTGGAGGGAGGGAGGGGAAAAAAATCGGAACAGAAACGAATGCAAGGGATAATGTTGTAAAAAAAATTACCCTGGCATGGATTCTGTCAATATAAAGTAATTATTAAATAAAAATTAAAAAAAAAAAAAGAAATGACCAGCAGTAGGATTTCAGAAAGGCCTGGAGAGACTTACATGAACTAATGTTGAGTGAAATGAGCAGGACCAGGAGATCATTATATACTTCAACAACAAGACTATATGATGATCAATTCTGATGAATGTGGTGGCTCTCTTCAACAATGAGATAAACCAAATCAGTTCCATTTGTTCAGTAATTAATAGAACCAGTTACACCCAGCAAAAGGACTCTGGGAAATGAGTATGAACCACTACATAGCATTTCCAATCCCTCTGTTTTTGTCCACTTGCATTTTTTATTTCCTTCTCAGGTCAATTTTATATTATTTCAAAGTCCAATTCTTCTTGTGCAGCAAAATAACTGTATGGATATTTATACATATATTGTATTTAATATATGTACTTTAACATATTTAACATGTGTTGGTCTACCTGCCATCTGGGGGAGGTGGTGGAGGAAGAAGGGGAAAAGTTGGAACAGAAGGTTTTGCAAGGATCAATGCTGAAAAACTATCCAGGCATATAACTTGTAAATAAAAAGATATAAAAAAATAAAATAAGAGATCTTAATAACTGTTTTCTCACTACACTCAGTTTGGGATGTACCTCCCCATTTGTCTCAGTAATCCTGTTATTACTGACCAATAGATTGTTATCTGGTAGAAAGAAGTTTATAGGACTATACTATAGTACTTTTAAAGCATGGAGATTTTAGGATCATAGACTTCTTTTTTTTTTATTATAGCTTTTTATTTAGCATAGATCTTGGGACTTTAGAATTACTGCTCTATTTCTTCTAGAATCTGCATTCCCATGGATAAGTCAGGGTCAAAACTTCTTTTTTTTTTATTATAGCTTTTTATTTACAAGATATTTGCATGGGTAATTTTTCAGCACTGACAGTTGCAAAACATTTTGTTCCAATTTTTTCCCCTCCTTTCCTCCACCCCCTCCCCCAGATGGCAGGTAGACCAATACATATTAAATCTGTTAAAGTATATGTTAAATACAATATATGTATACATGTCCATACAGTTATTTTGCTACACAAAAAGAATCAGATTTTGAAATAGTGTACAATTAATTTGTGAAGGAAATAAAAAATGCAGGTGGACAAAAATAGGGGGATTGGAAATGCTATGTAGTGGTTCACACTCTTTCCCCAGAGTTCTTTCGCTGGGTGTAGCTGATTCAATTCATTACTGTTCTATTGGAACTGATTTGGTTCATCTCATTGTTGAAGAGGGCCACGTCCATCAGAATTGATCATCATATAGTATTGTTGTTGAAGTATGTAATGATTTCCTAGTCCTGCTCATTTCACTCAATATCAGTTCATGTAAGTCTCTCCAGGCCTTTTTGAAATCATCCTATTGGTCATTTCATACAGAACAGTAATATTCCGTAACATTCATATACAATAATTTATTCAGCCATTCTCCAATTGATGGGCATCCATTCAGTTTCCAGTTTCTGGCTACTACAAAAAAGGCTGCCACAAACATTCTTGCACATACAGGTCCTTTTCCCTTCTTTAAGATCTCTTTGGGACATAGGCAGGGTCAAAACTTCTAATGAGCCATTGTGACACTTAGTAAGCTGGCTAAGTTCCTAAAAGGACTTAGGGAAGAGATGGGGTACCCATAAGTTCTTTTATAGAACAAAAATAACTTGGCAGGGTGATATCTATAACTTGGCCTTCTGATTGGTTACAGTAACTGTGTGGATCTAGATAATTTTGTTAATAGAAGGAATTTGACAAGGATTTCAACAAGACCCAATTATGGACAAAAAAGGCCCATTTAAGAGCAAGATTATCAATGTCCCTCCCTGCTTGCCTCAGGGAGTAGCTGTAGGAATTCAAGTAGCCCTTCTCCTTGCCCCCTTTTTTTTGTCATTTGGACTGTGGCACACTCAGTTAACACATTCTGTCTGTAAACTGAAAGATTGGTCATTTGAGCATGTCTCAGAGAACTAGAGTTCATTTAAATCGAATAAACTCCTTGTCCCATCTCTGCCCCTTTCAGTATCCCTTGTAGCTGGGGTCTTTTGCTAGAGTTATATTCATCTCATCAGTATCACTTAGCTATGGGCTAGTTTTTCAGGGTCTCAGGTTCAAGGACCTGTTTTAGCCTCCAACCTATCAAGTTTGTGTAACAAATACAAGGAACATTTCCCCACAAGTATGGGTCAAATGATCATTTATAGAGGGATCTACAAAGAAAACTTTTTATTTACAATGAATTTCAATAAAATTTGCACAAAATTTCTTTCTAGTTTAAGAAAAAAACATACTTGACTTTTTTTTTTCTTGTGGGAAGGTGTGTGTGTGTGTGTGTGTGTGTGTGTGTGTGTGTGTAATTTTTTCCAATTGTGTAAAAACTGAGGTTGAGGCAAGGGACCAATGCTGGTTTCAGAAGAAGGAAGCTGATATTGATGTGAGAAGCAGTAAAGTAGGGAAATAAACTGGGCTATTTTGAGGGAAGGAGAAGGTACCCAGTAATTATTAAATAAAAATTAAAAAAAAAAAAAAGAAATGACCAGCAGTAGAATTTCAGAAAGGCCTGGAGAGACTTACATGAACTAATGTTGAGTGAAATGAGCAGGACCAGGGGATCATTATATACTTCAACAACAAGACTATATGATGATCAATTCTGATGAATGTGGTGGCTCTCTTCAACAATGAGATAAACCAAATCAGTTCCATTTGTTCAGTAATTAATAGAACCAGTTACACCAGCAAAAGGACTCTGGGAAATGAGTATGAACCACTACATAGCATTTCCAATCCCTCTGTTTTTGTCCACTTGCATTTTTTATTTCCTTCTCAGGTCAATTTTATATTATTTCAAAGTCCAATTCTTCTTGTGCAGCAAAATAACTGTATGGATATTTATACATATATTGTATTTAATATATGTACTTTAACATATTTAACATGTGTTGGTCTACCTGCCATCTGGGGGAGGTGGTGGAGGAAGAAGGGGAAAAGTTGGAACAGAAGGTTTTGCAAGGATCAATGCTGAAAAACTATCCAGGCATATAACTTGTAAATAAAAAGATATAAAAAAATAAAATAAGAGATCTTAATAACTGTTTTCTCACTACACTCAGTTTGGGATGTACCTCCCCATTTGTCTCAGTAATCCTGTTATTACTGACCAATAGATTGTTATCTGGTAGAAAGAAGTTTATAGGACTATACTATAGTACTTTTAAAGCATGGAGATTTTAGGATCATAGACTTCTTTTTTTTTATTATAGCTTTTTATTTAGCATAGATCTTGGGACTTTAGAATTACTGCTCTATTTCTTCTAGAATCTGCATTCCCATGGATAAGTCAGGGTCAAAACTTCTTTTTTTTTTATTATAGCTTTTTATTTACAAGATATTTGCATGGGTAATTTTTCAGCACTGACAGTTGCAAAACATTTTGTTCCAATTTTTTCCCCTCCTTTCCTCCACCCCCTCCCCCAGATGGCAGGTAGACCAATACATATTAAATCTGTTAAAGTATATGTTAAATACAATATATGTATACATGTCCATACAGTTATTTTGCTACACAAAAAGAATCAGATTTTGAAATAGTGTACAATTAATTTGTGAAGGAAATAAAAAATGCAGGTGGACAAAAATAGGGGGATTGGAAATGCTATGTAGTGGTTCACACTCTTTCCCCAGAGTTCTTTCGCTGGGTGTAGCTGATTCAATTCATTACTGTTCTATTGGAACTGATTTGGTTCATCTCATTGTTGAAGAGGGCCACGTCCATCAGAATTGATCATCATATAGTATTGTTGTTGAAGTATGTAATGATTTCCTAGTCCTGCTCATTTCACTCAATATCAGTTCATGTAAGTCTCTCCAGGCCTTTTTGAAATCATCCTATTGGTCATTTCATACAGAACAGTAATATTCCGTAACATTCATATACAATAATTTATTCAGCCATTCTCCAATTGATGGGCATCCATTCAGTTTCCAGTTTCTGGCTACTACAAAAAAGGCTGCCACAAACATTCTTGCACATACAGGTCCTTTTCCCTTCTTTAAGATCTCTTTGGGACATAGGCAGGGTCAAAACTTCTAATGAGCCATTGTGACACTTAGTAAGCTGGCTAAGTTCCTAAAAGGACTTAGGGAAGAGATGGGGTACCCATAAGTTCTTTTATAGAACAAAAATAACTTGGCAGGATGATATCTATAACTTGGCCTTCTGATTGGTTACAGTAACTGTGTGGATCTAGATAATTTTGTTAATAGAAGGAATTTGACAAGGATTTCAACAAGACCCAATTATGGACAAAAAAGGCCCATTTAAGAGCAAGATTATCAATGTCCCTCCCTGCTTGCCTCAGGGAGTAGCTGTAGGAATTCAAGTAGCCCTTCTCCTTGCCCCCTTTTTTTTGTCATTTGGACTGTGGCACACTCAGTTAACACATTCTGTCTGTAAACTGAAAGATTGGTCATTTGAGCATGTCTCAGAGAACTAGAGTTCATTTAAATCGAATAAACTCCTTGTCCCATCTCTGCCCCTTTCAGTATCCCTTGTAGCTGGGGTCTTTTGCTAGAGTTATATTCATCTCATCAGTATCACTTAGCTATGGGCTAGTTTTTCAGGGTCTCAGGTTCAAGGACCTGTTTTAGCCTCCAACCTATCAAGTTTGTGTAACAAATACAAGGAACATTTCCCCACAAGTATGGGTCAAATGATCATTTACAGAGGGATCTACAAAGAAAACTTTTTATTTACAATGAATTTCAATAAAATTTGCACAAAATTTCTTTCTAGTTTAAGAAAAAAACATACTTGACTTTTTTTTTTCTTGTGGGAAGGTGTGTGTGTGTGTGTGTGTGTGTGTGTGTGTGTGTGTGTGTGTGTGTGTAATTTTTTCCAATTGTGTAAAAACTGAGGTTGAGGCAAGGGACCAATGCTGGTTTCAGAAGAAGGAAGCTGATATTGATGTGAGAAGCAGTAAAGTAGGGAAATATACTGGGCTATTTTGAGGGAAGGAGAAGGTACCCAGTAATTACATTTGGAGATAAGTCGGATCATTGGCTATCATGGGGGATATGATATAATTTAACTCCCCATCCTTTCGTTGATTGGTAACACCTTGCTTGGTGCCAAACCTCTGCCCACTCCCCAACTCATTAGAAACTGTCACTATGCTATTGTATAGCTAATTAGCACTGTGTTAACCCTTAACCCACAAAAACCCATATTCCCTTTTCCTATCATTATGGATATCTTTTAAAAATTTCAGCATCTGCTTTCTTGTAATGGTAAACATCTGGGGGTAATCACCCATCCAGGTTGCTTGGGTATACTATAAATGTAAGTTATTTAATCTCAATAGATGTTGATATGTTGCAGCTCAATAACCCTTTTCCTCTTTCTAGAGTGACTTTCTCTAACACTCTCCGTAACAGCTGTTTCAAATATGCTCTTTTCTTCTCAACTTTCTTATATGGTCTTCTCCCTGATGCTTTTCAGCAGAAGACCTGTATTTACATTCTAATGAGAAAAGAAAGGTATCACGTATGAACTCTTTTTCTCCAATTCTATGCCTTAAATCTCTTCAACATCTTCCCCCATTCTCTTCGCCATTGTTCCATTCTCTGAGGAAAAAGTACTTGGCAATGCCCGTTCCTTTTCTTATGTCCTTCATCCTCTCTTCCCTTAATCCACCTCTTCCAGACACATTCCTCTTCCTTCCTCCTCCATTTTCTGTATCTCTATCCACTGTCTCCTTCCCTACTACTTATAAATATGTCCCAATTCTTTTTTTAAACTTTACTTAACCTTTTTTTATCTCATTAAACCATCAGTTTCTTTTCCCTTTCAAATCCCAACTCAAAGTTTCATCTATACTCATCATCTAACTCACTTTTCAACTTTTTGCAATCTTGTTTCCAATCCTATCACCCATCACTCAAAGTCTTCAAAGTAATCATAACTTTTTACAATTTTAATTGCAAACTCAAATAGTCTTTTCTCAATTATCATCCTTCTTAATCTTTATAGAACATTTGACATTGTTCACCCTTTCTTCTTCCAGGACATTATTCCTACTGTTTGTGATAAAATTCTCCTCCAACCTTTAACTGCCCTTTATGAGTCTTCTTTGAAGGACCCATTATATGTATAACATTTCTTCTACATAATTGTACCTTAGGGCTCTGTTCTGGACTCTCTTTTCTTCTCTTGATTTGCCTTTCTTTCCTTTCTTGATGTTCTTGTTGCCATGGATTTAATTTTGTCTCCTTGCAGAATACTCTCAGATTTACATATCCATGTCTGAAGCACCTATAGGCATTTCCCTCTTCTATATTAGGCTTCTAGAAAAGTTCGAATAGATTTACGGTGTTTTCTATTTCATCATTTTATTGAAACTATCACACAAATTACTCCTGAATAATTTAGCTCTACTTCTGAAGACTTGGTTTGAAATCCTTTCCTCTGACATTCTTTAGCTATGTAATCTTGGACAATTAACTAAACCTCCCAAGCCTCAGTTTCCTCATCTATAAAAGGAACAATACTTGCCTCATAAAAATGTCAAGAGGTTTTATATAATGTCTGGATTAGCTCCCTGGAGGGCCTCAGGATCAGCCAGAGTCAGGATAAATCAAAGTCCTTGGTCTTTAGGTGGAGAAGTGAAGGAGGCTGGCAAGCTGCTACATGGCTTGCCAAAGATGTATCCTGGATTCTGGAGTCTGGAGTCTCCAGCCTCTCTCCTCCTCCTCCTCCTGCCACCAAGTAACCCTGACTTCTCTCCCTCATTCCTTCAATCCTTGCCTATGATTTTCTCACCACTAAGCATTCAGCAAGCATCCATAATGAGGAGAGCCTTCATCTAAATATATACTTATAGAGCCATTATCTTACATCAAATAGGTAATTAGCCTCAAGTGCTTTCTTATCTGATTCAAGGACACCTTTTTCAGAGTTTCAACCCTCTACATCTCTCGCTTTCTTTTGTTTTAGAGCACAAGTGGTCATGCCCTCCATGACTTCTCCGGAAGAGAAATGAAAAACACCAAAGGGAAGTAGGGAGTCAAGCCAGACATTGTTAGTGAGCTTCTGGGCTGAAGGGTCTTACTAGAAACAGGTATACACAAATCCATCAGTATGGGAGGTATTACAGAAGCACATAGCAATAAAGCACAGGTTAGTAATGATGACTCTCCCCACATTTGGGGCAGGTTCGATGTGGTGTAACAAACATGAATTGTACACGCAAGTGGTGATATAACAAATACTATGAATCAAAACGGTATTATAAAATATTTTCCTTCCTAGGAAAAGGATATGTAAATAACAATCAGACATTTGCCTCCTTCAGCAGCCATGAGATAGTCTAAAACCAATCTATTGTCCATTATTTCATCTGTCAGGGAATCCAATGATCCCTGCAAGTTTTTGAAGTCCTGCAATAGTCTTTTTATGTATTAGGGAATCCAATGATTCCTGCAAATTTTGAAATCCTGCAACAATCTTATCATGTCTCAGGGATTACAATGATTCCTGAGAGTTTTGAAGTTCTGCATCAGTCTCATTAACAATTTTTGATGTCCATGAGTCAATTGCCATAACTGCCATGCTTCTTCAGTGGTGGGCACAATCAGCAATGGAACCACCTGATGTTTCTTGGGTCTTCTCCTTCATTTCAAAGGTCTTCTCTGAATCTCTCTGATGGACAAGGCGAATACGGCTTGTTGGCACCCATCTGATTCCTTCTCCATCTGTACAGATACAAGCAAACCCTCTCCTCCAAGTAGTTAACCTATCTGGTCCCTTCCATTCATCACTTTCTGGATCTCTCCACATCACCTGGCGATTATCTAAAGATAGTGGAGCTGCTCGCACTGGACACTGCCCTTCCGGTGGGTTATAAAATCTGTCTGCTAGAACCAGTGCATCTTTGTCAAAAATCAAGAAGTTAATAGTATAAAGAGCTAGATTTAGAAGTTCTCTAGGGTTACCTGTAGCTCCCCCTTTCTTTTGTTTTTGGAGGAGCATTTTGATGTCTCTGTTTCTCCTCTCTACTACTGCCTGACCTCGAGGATTAAAAAGGATGCCAGTGGTGTGCAAAATCTTATACTGTGCACAAAAGTGTGCAAAATGTTTAGAAGTATATGCAGGTCCATTGTCTATTTTTATTGCTTATGGAATATCCAAAGTTGCAAATGCTTGTATAAGGAATTCAGTGACCACTTGGGCTGTCTCTTTTGCTGCTGGTATTACAAAAGTGAATCCTGAAAAGGTGTCTACCAAAACATGGATAAAAGACAGACGACATGGATAAAAGATAGACGACCAAAAGATTTATAATGGGTCACATCCATTTGCCAAATTTCATTGGGTCTTAAACCATGAGGATTCTTCCCTGGAGTGAGCATAGGCGCATGGAAAGGAAGGCAAGCTGTACAGGCTTTTACTATGCTCCTAGCTTCCTCTCTTGTTATCCCAAATTGCAAACATAAAGCTTGAGCAGCCTGATGATATTTAGAATGAGATTCTTAGGTTTCTTGAAATAAAGGAATATTGGCCAACATGGTTAGAAAGCTATCTGCTTTTGAATTACCATCAAAAATAGGATCTGGAAGTCCACTATGAGAGTGGACATACAAGATATAAATCTTTCCTGGATGCTTTCTCACTTGCTCTTGGAGTTCCTTAAAGAGCTGATATATATTAGAGGCTATAGACTTTATTTGGGCTGTGGTAATTCTTTGTACCACACCTACTGAATAGGCCAAATCAGATATTATATTTATATCTCCTGGATAATAAGTAAGAGCTAAAATGATTGCATACAATTCATTCTGCTGAGTGGACTGAAAAGGAGTTCTGACTACTCTCTTTATAGTTAAGTCATGAGAGTATACAGCACAAATATTATGTTTTGATGCATCGGTAAAGAGAGTTGGTCCTTTAAGGGGAACTTTAGAAACTTTTTCTTCAAGAATCCATTGTTAATTATGTAATAGATGGGTTATCTTTAATGGAGACCCATGTGTAAAATTTGGAATTGTGGCCAATAAAATTTGCCACTTGGATGGTTTCACAGCACACATTAATTTGTGTATATCTTGTCAGGTATAAAATGTGTATATCTTGTCAGGTCTTATCCCAGATAATTGTACTGCTCACTTAATGGCCTTTAATAAAATTCTAGCCACAAGTACCGGGTAAGGAGTAAGGCTTTGTTCTGGTTGTGCTGGGAGGTTCACCCACTCTATCACACTGTCTCCTTGATGAAGGACTGCTCTGGGTGCCTTTTGTGTAGCAAAAACTGATATTTCCAATTGGATAAAGCCAGTTCAACTTCTCTCAAAGCATCTTGAGCTTCTTTTATAAGCTGACGTGGTAAGTTTAAAGCACTGTCTCTCCTTAAAATGTCATGTAATGTTTGCAAATTTTGATGTCCATGATTCAAACGCCATAACTTCTAGGCTCTTTCAGTGGTGGGCAGAGTCAGTGATGGAACCACCTGATGTTTCTTGGGTCTTCTCCTATTTCAAGGGTCTGCTCCATCTCTCTCTCTGATGGACAAGGTGAATATGGCTCATTGACACCCATCTGAAAAGGCAAATCTTTTCATATCCTCTTTATCTAGAGGGATAGAATAGAAACAATCCTTCATGTCTATAACCCAAAGAGGCCATTCTCTAGGTAATTGAGTAGGAGATGGAAGTCCAGGCTGAAGAGTTCCCATAGTTTCCATCTGTTCATTTACCTTTCTTAAATCAGTCAACATCCTCCATTTTCCATATTTCTTTCTTGTAACAAATACTGGGGAATTTCAAAGACTTAGAAAAGGTTGTAAGTGTCCTTGGTCAAGTTGCTCTTTACTATATCTAATAAGGCCTGAATTTTTTCACTTTTTAAGGGCCACAGTTCTATCCGCACTGGTGTATCAGTTTTCCATTGAATAGGAACAAATGAGAGTGTTGGCAGGCCTTCACCATCAGCCCTGCCTAAAAAAACCAAAGTACTCATTTGTAATCCTTTTTGTTGTAAAATGTCTCTTCCCCAGATTTTTTCAACTATAAAAGGAGTAAAAACTCCTGTTTCACCTTCAAAAGTCCATCTCAGAGGGATAGCACTAACTTCAGCTGCTATTGATCCTCCTACACTAGACATGTAGGTATCTGCTTTAATCTTTGGCCAGTGACTGGGCCAGTTGGCATTTCTAATGACTGTATGATCTGCACCAATCCTTCTAATGGTATGTCATTTATATAGATAGTGAGCACAGCAAAATGTTTGTGGCAGCCCTGTTTGTAGTGGCTAGAAGCTGGAAAATGAATGCCCATCAATTGGAGAATGGTTGAGTAAATTGTGGTATGTGAATGTTATGGAATATTATTCTTCTGTAAGAAATGACCAGCAGGATGAATACAGAGAGGACTGGCGAGACTTACATGAACTGATGCTAAATGAAATGAGCAGAACCAGGAGATTATTACATACCTCAACAATGATACTGTTTGAGGATGTATTCTGATGGAAGTGGATCTCTTCGATAAAGAGAGCTAATTCAGTTTCAATTGATCACACTCTTCTAGAATGCTTATCGTTGGGAGGACTTCAGTAAAATGTGTCTGTCTGAAGTACCTGTGAGTTTATTATATTATCAAGACAAGGAATTTTTTCTAGAACTTGCAGCATTCTTTAAGGCCAATTGCATTATGTTGTATATATAGAATGTTTCCTTAGAAATTGAATCAGGACCATTATCAATGTAATATTCACCTAGTTGATCTCCTACTAGTTTCCAATTATCTGCCTCTAATTCTTTTTCCTTGAAGAACCAAAGGGACATGCATTCTAATGTTTCCGAGAGTCCACCAATCTGCTCCTAAGTTACAAGCAAACCTTGCCTTTTTATTAGTCTAAGTATGCTTTCTATAGAGCTCCTTTGGAGTGGGGGTGGGGAAGAATCTTTTCCTAATATCTGCCCCATTTCAGCTAGAAAACGTAAGTTACTAGTTTAGCCCTTAACAAAGTTTCCTGTTTGTCTACTTTAATACTCACCCTGCCATGCAGCTTGCTAAAGATGTATCCTGGATTCTGGAGTCTCGGAGTCTCCAGCCTCTCTCCTCCTTGTCCTGCCACCAAATAACCTGACTTCTCTCCATCAGCCCTCCAATCCTTGCCGAAGATTAATTCACCACCAAGCATTCAGCAAGCACCAATAGTGAGGAGAGCCATTATCTAAATATATGCTTATAGAGCCATTATCTTACATTGAATAGGTAATTAGCCTTAAATGCTCTCTTGTCTGATTCAAGCACACCTTTTTCAGAGTTTCAGCCCTCTACAATTTTAGATAATGTAGCTCAAGTATTTTGCAAACTTTAAAGTGCTACATAAACTATTGTTGACATTTGTTAGTCCCAAAATAACATATAAAGATGACTAGAAAGAACATTTGGAATATATGTCCTAGAGCAAGTGATGCTGTTAAGATGGAAGAAGGCTAGAAGGAAGATTCTGATTTTATGATCTCATAAAAGGTTGAGGCATAACCTCAACATAAAAGGCATAAAAACCAGGAGTGGCGGTTAGAAGAGAAATGTGGCAGGAAGCTGCAATTAGAAGTAACAAACATCCTGAAGAACAAATGGGATGGTGGTAGACTGTGGGATTTCTATGCCTAAAACAATAGCTGTTACATATACCTTTCCAGAGGGCAGAGTGTAGCAATAATGGAAGATGAAATCAACTCTTCCTCAATTTGCTTTATCTTAGAGAGGAGGAAACTGAAGATTTCAAAGATGAAGTAACTTGTTCAATGTGATATAGCTGGTTGGAATCAAATTTAGAGCTAGAAGCTGAAGTGTAAAAGCACCTTGGTCTCCTATTATTTATTTATTCATTCATTCGTTTGTTCAGTCATCCAAACACCCATCCATTCATCCATCCATCCATTCATTAGTTAATGGAACTGATTCAAATTTCTTCTCCATCTGTGGATCTGAGTCCAGGGTCTACTCAAAACTGAATATCTAGCTAAAGAATGTGAAGCAATAAAACCTCTTGTCTGTTGTCCTTTATTTGTCCTCTGCAAAAATCCCAATCCTGTTTGATTGATAATATCTTGCTAAAAGACATCATGTCTCCTTATCTGAATGAAAAGCTCTTTTCTAGCTCTTTTCCTTATCTTTCTTTTATAATTAATAACCTTGTAGGCTGTTAGCCTATAGATTGAAGCCCCAAATTTTCAGTATATAAAGTTCACTCTTTCTAATTTCTATTTTCCCCTATAAACTAGTCCATCAACTATGGCGGAAATAAACTCTTTTGTGACTGTAAGAGAATCTCTTTGAATTCTTTCAAACTATGAACCATGACTTTCACATCTGTATGACTCTGGGCAAATAATTTAGTTTCTCTGAGCCTCAATTTCCCTTGTAGAAATCAAGTGGTTGAGTTAGATGACCCCCAAGTTCCTTTCCTGCTGCAGATATGGGAACCTATGGAAAACCTGGATCTCCTGACTTTCAGACCAAAGTGATCACACTCTTCTAGAATGCTTATCGTTGGGAGGACTTCAGTAAAATGTGTCTATCTGAAGTACCTGTGAGTTTATTATATTATCAAGACAAGGAAAATGGAAGATTTTATATCATTCTAAAGTGGAGGTAGAGATTAAAAAGATGAAACAGATAATTCCAACAATGTTCTGTAAAGCATGAGGAAAATTATGAAAATATCATCTATAATAAATGTATACAATCAAGGTTAGCCCTAGGAAAAAACTTTGAAGCATACACAATTTGTTTTTAATGCTCCTACTGTCTTCGTTAAGAATTGTTCCCATTTTAAGCGATTAAAATATTTCTGTAGCTATGGGACACATGTACCATCTAGTGGCAAACTATGTCTATAGCATTTGGTTCTGTATTCCATTAATCCCATGGTTTATTAAGTATTAGAAATTCTGGCATCTGCATTTTAAGAAGCAAGAGAAATCCATAGCTTCCAGTTTTGTTTTTTTAGCAGCCTGAAAGAAAGCAAAATTTGGAGCTAGAACAGACCTTAAAGATCAGTTAGGTGACCCATTTTACAGATAATGAAATAAAAACCCAGAGATTTTATACTTGGATGGGCAGAGATATAAGCCCAAGGGTCCTGATTCTAAATTCAGCATCCTTTCTATACTTTCTCATGGCTTTCATTTTCTTTATTTTGCCTTAGATTTAAAGTCAACAAAACGTGTAGGGGAATATTTGTAATGGGTTTCTGACCCAACCAAATCTGGGAATATATACAGTTGTTAAGCCTATTTCTAGAAATGCTTGATGATTTGGAAATATGCTCAGTACTCCAGAACATGAATGTATATTCTATGGCTTTTTCTATTCTGCTAACTACATGGTGGAGAAACAGACTTTTGCATGATTTCTGAGCCAAAATTGGATGTGTATTCAAACCAATAAAAACAAGTTCATTTATTTCTTTCCTTATGGTGAGTGAAGCAAAGACAAGGGAGGAAAGAGAGACAGAGAGAGATAGACAGAGACAGAGAGACAGAGACAGAGACAGACAGAGACAGAGATAGAGAAAAGAGACAAAGACAGAGACAGAGAGAGACAAAGAGAAGCAGAGACAGAGACAGAAATAGACACAAAGACAGACAGACAGAGTCAGAGATAGAGAGATTCAAGTCAGAGAAACAGAGAAACTGAGACAGAGACAGAGAGACGGAGAGACAGAGTCTAAGGCAGAGACCAAGAGAGACACAGGGGGAATAGTACTGTCTTTAGAAATCTTCCATTGCCAGATGCTTATCTTTCAATCAGGGCCAATAAATGATTATATATATGTATATGATATAACATAGAACCCTCTTTTCTTTGCCTCTGTATTTGTTCTTTTTCTGCTGTTAGGTGAAGCAATGTAGGAATTGAAACAGGCAAAGTTATGACTTTGTGATATCTTGAAAGTTCTAGAGTTGGGACTCCATGCCAGAGTTCTTTGCCAGCATAGTCCCAAAGAGTGAACTGTGGGTACCAACCCAGCAATAAATTGCATTTGGCAGCTTAGACTCTGTTTCATGGAGTAATTTCATCTATTGGCTACGTCCCATTCGGAAATGAAACCTGTGGAGGAAATGTAGTGACTGCTTTAAGTTTGAACCTATTCTTCCCAGAGACCATGATGGGAATGTATTTATACTTTTATTCTTAACTATATCTTTTTTAGTAAATATCCCTTTGCAAAAACTAATTGATGTTAAATGTTGGGTAGCTAGGTGGTGCAGTTGGATTAGGGGCCCCCAGAGATAAAAAGGCTATATATTAAATGGGTTTCTAGTTGTGGATCAGATGCTAAGACATTTAAAAATATTTTAAACATGGACAAATATTAATCCTTTGAAGATGGATTTTATTTTAGGACACGGCCCACAAAGCAGTGTGGTGCTCTGTATGGATTTGGATCAGAAGTACTGTGTTCAAATTCCAGCTCTCCCACTTAACTGTATAACTTTGGGCAAGTCACTTATTCCCTTCACCTCAGTTTCCTCATCTGTAACATAAGGGAGTTGTACTAGGTAATAGTTAAGGTCTCTTCCAGCTCTAAATCTATAATTCTATGAAACGCAATGTGAGAAATGAAGCTGAGGGATGCTACCATAGGGTGCAGAAGTATTGAGAATGGCTTTTGTTTTGTCTTTGTATCCCTTAGCACCACTCTTCATCCATGGTACATGCTTAATAAATACTTGTTAAAATTAAATTGTATTTTTATTAATTGGCTAGCTTTATATATAGCTAAGACTCTTATATAGAGTCAAAAAATATGTTGAGCAGCCTTGATGAGATGATGGTATAACCTTTCAAAGAGAATACTCTGAAGGTCCTCAGTGTCACTTGCATAATGGATATCTGAAACATGTCTTGTCAGAAGCCCAGAAGGGGAGGGGCCCCTACATATTTACACAGAGAAAGGCGATTGAAGAAATATTGGGGAGTATTTCTCTATTTCCTTTTCTTTTGCCCTTAAAAGTAACTTATCTCTAGCTATGTTTGGGGGAGGACCTGAGAGCAGAAAGCTATTATAGATAGCCTGAGGCTCTTTTTTCTTTTTTTTCCTTTTTTTTTATAGCAGTCCATTTTGTTTTGTTTTGTTTTATATTATATTTTATTTTATTTTATAATAACTTTATATTGACAGAATCCATGCCAGGGCTGAGGCTCTTTTTTCATCAAGCAGTAAGTGAGGATTGATTTTGGAGATCACACTCCTGCATTCCTCTTCGAAATGGCTGTCATATTCTCGGGGCATAAGGAACATAAAGACATGCTGTATTAAGACTGTGAACTCCTATTGGCCATACAAGCGGACAGCAACATGGTTTAAACATTGATTCTAGGTTCTGGCAGTGTTTCTTTCTGTCGTGACCAGAATTAGTAGTTGGAGAACTGAGATCAGGCAATGGATAGCAGCAGACGGAGCCCAAGCTTTTATCTATGATAATCAAGGCCAGTGATGGAAAGACTGACTAGAGTGGGAGTAGAAGCAAGGACTGGATAGTGTTGGGGTCTAGATATTGGGCTCGTTATTATAAAACCTGGACCCAAGACACTAATCTCTCTCCCTGTACTTCCCAAGGTCCAGATCTGTATGTCAAGGAAATTTTTGCATTCATTTTTATAATATTTTGAATTCCAAATTTTTCTCCTTCGTTCCCCTCTTCTGAGATGGTGGGCAGTTTGATGTAATCTATACAGATATCATGTAAAACATAATTCTATGGAGAAGCTCTTACCTAGTTTGCTAATCTTCAATAAAGTAAATGATTGCAGAAAGCTAATTGCCAGTGTCTTATGAATTTTAGGGGTAGTACCTGGGGAAGCTTATGAATTTTAGGGGTAGTACCTGGGGAAGGAAGGAAAATTTGGGTGTCCTCTGAGTGAAAGGAAAATTTAGTCGATGGGTTGGGGTAGAGCCATAGATTTGTTATTTATTTAGTATCTTGAGGACCACGTCTTTTTTTTTTTTCTTTTTGGTTGAGACACTTGGGGTAAGTGACTTGCCCAGGGTCACACAGCCAGGAAGTGTTAAGTGTCTGAGGCTGGATTTGAACTCCGGTCCTCCTGACTTCAGCCTGGTGCTCTAATCCACTACGCCATCTATGGACATGGTCCCCATCATAACACTAACTCAAACTAAATCCTCTGCCAGCGTGAACGTTTGCTTGGCCAGCGGACAAAACCACACAGCTCAGCTTCGGTAGAGAAGTATTCTGAGAGTGTGCGCGTTGAGCATCCTCTGGTGGCCAAAAGGGATATTGCAGCTTTTAAGAAGCTTACATCCACTGCTGGCTGGATTACAGTGCCACCTGGTGGATGCCTCAGTAATCCCTTTTTGAATAAATAAGTGACTCCCGCCCTTCTAGATTTAACCAAGCCGCCCTGACTCGCGGTCTGATCCCTCGAGCACCTCCCCTCCGAGTGACACGTTAAGTCACGTTAAGTACAAAGGGACAATAGCAGGAAGCTAGTTTGCGAAGAACCTGGGAGTTATTTAAAACCCTCCCAAAGAACATACTTGGCAAATGACTGGTACCAACCCAATCCCGTCCCGATCCTTTCTGCTGAATGACAAAAAGGCGTTTAGACTTTTCATCGTATGGGAATCCCGGAGAGATTCCAACCCTCCACAGGAAACGCCAGCAGATCGCCGCTCGGGGCTGATGCTTTGGGGATGCTACGGACACCTTCGTTACCTTTAAAGATTTACCGACAACTTCGAAATGATTTGGCTGTTAACGGACCGATCCCGAGCGCCACAGAGAAGGGCTTGTTCCCGCCGCCAACCTTATGAAGTGAGATCTCCGATTTCTTCCGCTGGAGAATTCTTTTACTCCCAATTACATCCACGTGGCTGAGGGCTTTCAGCTCCGTGATTCCAGCTCCACACGACTGACACTTTGTGCTTCCCCGTCCCGCACCATTCTCTCCCCCCCACTCACTACCCACCTCTCTTCCCAGCCCGCCCTCTATTCTCACATTCTCTCCGTTCCCTTTCACCACTTGTCTCCGTACTTGCTGTTGTCCCCAGGGCCTCTGTAATTATCGAGGTGTTATTTCACCCCATTTTCCACTGTCAGCGGTGGTCTTTCTCAGTACCTACGAACTGGGCGCATCTGCCCCTAATTCATAACTTCATAAGTTAATTATCAAGTCCCCCTTCTGAACAGTGGTGTCCAGAGGGAAATAGTTCAATGAGGTCTAATGAGGACAGAGACGGTGAGACTATCCCATCTCTGTTCCTGGAAACCGTACCCCTCTTAATGTAGCCCAAGACTGCATTAGATTTATATAGGACACACTAAAAGCCCCAGATCTGTTTTAGAACAATTGTTGTATAACTGTGCATTCACATCTTATAAATGTGAAGTTGATTTTTTGTACCCAAGTGCAACATTTTACATTTAACTCTAATGCATTCCATCTTGTTAAAATCTGCTCAATGTCCAGCGATCAGTGAATTATAATCCAAGGGACAAAACTAGCTTGCCTCTTGTTTTTGTATAGCCCACACACGAAAAATATTTAAAATTTTTTTAAAACAGTACTGAATTGTTCTAGGGGGTAGAGATGCTATCATTTACTATTCGATATCTCACTAAGATCTGTGTATTTGCCGATTTGATGAATCTACTCTCATTTATTCTTTTATCCAAGTCATTGATAAAAATATTAAATGGCACAGGGCCAACCACAGATCCTGGAAGTATCCCATCATAAAGCTGGCATAATAGTGAACTATTAACATCTTTTTGAATCTGACTATCTATCTAACCAGGCCTGAATCCATTGTATAGTATTTTAATGTAATTAATATCTCTTTATTTTCTCTATCTATGTGGATTACCGGTGTTTTTTAAGCTTATTATGATCAGGAGAGCCTTGCATTTCTTGCCTAAAAGAAACTAATTAAATCAGTTATTGGACAAGTAGGAACTTCTCAGGACAAAGGTGAGCTAATCAATTATCTAATATAATCAAACTTCTGTCAGCTGGGGCCCAGCAATGGGCTAATACTCACCAAAACAAATTAGGTACTCTTGAAGGGAAGAGACTAAATTATCTCTAGAATCCTTTTTACTTCAAAACATTTGTAGATTCTGGTTCTAACCTCTGACTTGTGACCTCAAAGTTCAATCCTAAAAAGTTCAGATCCCAAGCTCTGGGGTTGACTTAATGAAGAATGAGCACTGGATTTTTACTTTGTGCGTAGCACAATGCCTGATACATAGGAGGGATTTAATAAATGCTTGTTTATTGAATGAATATGTTGGGGGAAGTATTTGTGAGGAGATAAATTTAACACTCACAAATAATATGGAGAATATTCAAGGTTGTCAAAATTAGTTATCTCTGTAATTTGCTCTGTTTGTTACTTTCTAGAGGAAGCTGTTACTAATCACCCAGTTATTGTCTCCCTCCTCTCAAAGTCTGGTAGTTTTGTTGCTGGCTATGTGCATGTACGTAATGAAAGAAGGAATGTG
This sequence comes from Antechinus flavipes, assembly GCF_016432865.1. Classification (NCBI taxonomy): domain Eukaryota; kingdom Metazoa; phylum Chordata; class Mammalia; order Dasyuromorphia; family Dasyuridae; genus Antechinus; species Antechinus flavipes. The sequence goes on from NC_067399.1 coordinate 548,034,423, forward strand.
GGAAAGGAAGTGAGTGGTATGGTTGACAATGTTTTACTAAGGAGTACCAAGGCATTGCTAAGCATTTCAAAGTCGTGAATAAGAAACTAAGAATCTTAGGAACACTGTTGGTTTTATCATAATTCCCATCAGAAGCAAAAATCTTCTAGTGACACAAAAAAAAACTGGCTAAGATTTGGATTCTGAACTAGAATTTAAAATGTAGGAATGACAATTTTCTGGTTAGAGATGGTGAACTTAAAGTATTCTTTTTTCCTTCCTTCCTTCCTTGTATATTTTTATTTATCTACTTACCTACCTGCCTGTCTATATTATGCCTTACCTCTATTTGCCTATCTTTATTCTTCGAAATTCCATTAAAGGAACTTAAACCAAAAAAGGAAAAGGGATAGAGAAAAACTTCTGTATATATTGACCAAGCTCTAGCTGACAGAGAGTAGCTAAAGAAGAATAGCTGTAGAATCTCTCAGAAATTCATATAGTAAGTTATAAAATTCAAGAAAAAGGCATCAATAGACCATAGCTCTGTCTATATACAAAATATGGAGATTCTAACATAAAGAAATAAATTAAACATAGGAATTGTTGAGTCTTGTTAGGATAAGATCAATGCCTAACATGATTATTGAAGTACATATATTCAAAAGGAAAAAGTTAGGTTAAAAAGAATTGGCACTTAACTACCTTTAAAGCCCTGAGTATGATCTCTAATACTTAGATTTCTCATCTGTAAAATGAAAGGGTTGGAGTAGTGAATTCTAAGATACTTCCAGGTCTAAATTAATGGTAATATTCAACCACAGTTGATTTTACACCACTGTGCCCTGCCTATTTGCTAAGTTTTACTCAACTCCTCCTCCTACCTAAAGGTTTTTTTTTTTTTTTTTTTTAGGTCTTTAGGGGAATGCCAGTTTCATAGCAGGTGAGTCTAATTTTCCATCTTTTCCCCAGGTGATATTCTGATTCTGATTATAGAACTGCATATTAAAATCTTAAAATAGACATTGCTTTATTATGATGAGACAACTTATCTCTTCTCTAAGAACAAGGCTGGATATGAGTTGTCACTGTGGTACTTCCCACTTCATCACCCTCCCCCTACCTGCAATTTCACTGTTCTAACTTCTACTATTTTTTAACAAAGTGAATTTCCATCATTAACTACTTACTGCTAAGAACTCATTTTTGTAGGTAAAATACATGGCATTGGAATCAGATAACATGATAGTATCCCATCACAACTTGGGTCATTACACAAATTTTTATATACTATGGGTCAAATCATTTCTCTGTAAATACAATATTTATATTATAGTAAAATCATAATGCTAAATGAAGTCAGAGTGAAGGCTTCACTCTGATTCTTCAATAAAATTGTAAAGCTGGCAAAGTGAGACTTAAGTACCTCCAGCTTCCAGTTTACTGAATCTTTCTCCCCTCTTATCTAACATCTACTTTACCAATTTTAGAGACCTGGCACTCCTTTTTTGAGCAAATTTTGACAGGAAAAAGGCATCCTGTCCTTCCCTCTTACTAGACTTTTCTCCCAGGAAAGTATCTGATTATTCATTCATATCATAAAATGCAATTGTCATTGTCTTCCTTCTTCCAGAAGTATTATGTCTGATTATGAAATTAAAGGTTTTGTCTTTTGATTAAAATAATTCTATGTATTAGTGAATAATGGGGAAAGATAATGGCGGTGGAGGGGAAGTCTAAAGAAGTTCCTTCTGGGGTCCCTGAAGTCATACTAAAAAGACAGCTAGGATTAAGAGGAGTGCACTAGAATTCTAAAGTACACCCAGCCCCTGACACTTTCACAAATCTGATGGCTATATAGACTTGTATGGAATGTCATCTTGGTTATAATTTAAAGTTGAATGGACCTTTTACAACCCTCCCTCACTTAAATCCAATTCACTTGCATGTCATGGCATCATTTCTCTGATGTCATGGTCCCCTTTGAGAATGAAGGACAAAAAAAAATAACAAAACAATGTATTAGCTTAATTTATTTTCAATAAATGTACAAGTTTAAAATTGAGTTAAGCGAATCAAGTTTACAAGTACAAGATGACAGAAAATGTGATTAAACAAGAATTTGAAAAAACTCTGAAAGTAGTAATGGATTCAATGTGATTCAATAGTGATGTGGTAGGCCAAAAAACTACTGTAGTTTGGGGCTACATTAGTATAGATACAACTTTTAGGGAAAAGGAACTGATAGACTCCTTGTACTCATACCTTGTCAGACCCCATCTTGAGTATTGTGTTCCTTTTTAGGAACTCCAACTTATGAAGAACATTTAATAAGCTAGAGTTCAAAGGAGGTGATCAAGGTAATGACAAAAAGATTTCAAATTTGTATTTCTTAAAGATTGGTTGAAATAATTGGGGATGTTTTTCTTAGAGAACAGAAGATGGAGGGGAGACATTTAAACTGTCTTCCAATTACTAAAGAGTTTGTGCATGGAGGATATTACTATGTCCCTTATAGGGTTACTATAGGGTACAAGAAAATGTATATGAAGTGCTTTGTAAACCTCAAACTGCTATGGAAATGTCAGCTATTATTATTATTGATGAAAATAAATCCCTATAAAAAGCTTGGCAAAAAAAAGGGAAATAAATAAATAAGTGATTTTTCAAAAGTAACTAAGAGTGACTATTGGAAACTCCTTTTCTTTTTGTTTCTTAATTTATATAATATGCCCCAATATCAAATAAGAGTATACTAAGGAATACCTAAGATAATACTAATAATTAGCATCTATATATCATTTACTATTTTCCAGGTACTGTATTAAGTGCTTTATAATTGTTTTATCCTTTGATCCTCACAGCAACTCTGGAAGTTAGATATTATTATTATTATCCCTATTTTGCAATTGAGAAACCTGAGGCAGATAGAGATTACAAGTCATTTAATTTAAATGACTTGCCCAGGGTCACACAGCTAGTACACCTGAGATGAGATTTAAACTTAGGTCTTCCTGACTCCAGTCTCAGTGCAGTTATCAATTGTGCTACTTAGCTGCCTGTTCTGATAACTTCTGGAGAACAAGAGTGGTCTTTTGGAGAAAAAAATGCCATTTCAGTAAGGTGCTCTTATAAAGTATGGGGTCAGAGTCCATAACAGGATGAAGAAAACTCTGCAAGTTCTAGAAAAGGAGTTCTGGGAGTATGGGTGGGGTTGAGGAAAACCACATAGATTATTTTTCAGTGACACTCTGTAATTTGGGTTTCCTCATTGGTATCTAGAATACTAAGGCAAGAACTGAGTATACATCATAGTCATAAGAGGATGCCAGCTAGGAAGAATTGACAGAGAGTGTGACTATAATATTATAATAGAGAATGGGCATGTTGTAAGTATGGAAAACAGCTGAATAGCCCTTCCAGGATGGGGATGCTCTTCAGGTGGGGATGCTCAATAATATTGGGAAATTCTCATTGTGAGATCTTTGGAACTTGGGCCTTACTGTAAATTGCTTGTTACAGAATATATAATGCACAGTGGTTTATTTTTCTTTTAATAAAATCTTCCCTTAATACACTGTGGCCAGCCAGCTTTTAAATGGAGAGTTGGAGACAGCCTTCTCTACTGTCTGGAGGAACAGTTTTTATTTTTTTTTTCCAGTTTCCTGGATGGAGACATCAATCAAAAGCAGTAGAAGTACTGAGTACCCTTAACAAGGGTAACCCCTCTCCCTGCTCAAGTGATCCCAATCCATCCCATCTCCTCCAACAGATTGCCCCCTGCCATTTCCACTCTCATTTATGTTTAGTTTTTTCTTTTCTATTGGCATCTTCCTTATTGTCTGCAATATATCCATGTCTCTCCCATCCTAAAACAAAATAAAACAAAAACAAAACAAAACACAACAAACAACCTTCATTTGATCCTTCCATCCCTCTAACCATTTATCCTACTTATCTTCTGTCCGTTGCTGCTAAACTCCCTTGAAAGGTTTTCTATAAAAGTGCCTTCATTTTCTCCCCTCTAATCTCTTCTTTATCTCTACAATCCTACATCTGATTTCATTATTCCACCAAAATTGCTTTCTCTAAAGTTACCAGTGATCTCTTAGTTGCCAAATCTAATGGCTTTTTCTCAATTGTAATTCTCCTTGACCTTTTTTGCAGTCTTTAACACTGTTGTTGAACATTTACTTTTCCTTAGTGCTATCCTCTATTCCCATTTTTGGGACACCACCCTTTCCAGATTTTCTTCTTACTCATCTGACCTCTCCTCAGTTTCCTTTGCTGGATCATCAGCTCTATTATGACCTCTAACCACAGATATTTTGCAACACATAAATGTCCTGGACCTTCTTTTCTTCTTTCCTTATGCTGCTTCACTTGGTGACCTTATCAGCTTCCATGGATTTAATTATCATCTCTATTTTAATGATTCTCAAGTCTACCTATTCTGTCTCAAATTCTTTGCTGATTTCCCAATTCACATCTCCAGTTGCTTTCTAAACATCTTGAACTGGATATCCTATAGACATCTTTAAAAATATGATATAGCTAAAATTGAACTCATTGTCTTTCTTTCTAAACTTTCCCAAATTTCTCTCTTTCCTATTACTGTCCTTTCTCTTGGGTTCAAAATCTAGGTATCATCAACTTCTTATCTCTCACTTCCCACTTCACCCAATCTCTTGTCATAGCCCATTGAGTACATCTTTGTGACATTTCTTGAACATATCTACTTTTTAAAAAAATTAAATTTTTATTTATTTTTATTTTTAATTAATTTTTTTATTTAATTAATTTATTTACAAAGCATATGCATGGGTAATTTTTTCAAGATTGACCCTTGCAAAACCTTTTGTTCCAAATTTTTTCCACCTTCTCCCCACCCCCTCTCCTAGCTGGCAGGTAGTCCAATACATGTTACATATATTGAAATACATGTGTAATCCAATATATGTTTACATATTTATACAGTTGTCTTGCTGCACAAAAAAAATCAGATCAAGAAGGAAGAAAAAGAAAAACTGAGAAAGAAAACAAAATGCAAGGAAATAACAACAGAGAGAATGCTATGTTGTGTTCCACATTCTGTTCCCATGGTTCTCTCTCTGGGTGTAGATGGCTCTCTTCATTACTGAGCAAGGGGAACTGGTTTGAATCCTCTCATTGTTAAAGAGCCATTTCAATCAGAGTTGACCATCATTTAGTCTTGTTGCCATGTATAATGATCTCCTGATTCTGCTCATTTCCCTTAGTATCAATTCATGTAAGTCTCTCCAAGCCTTTCTGAAATCTTCCTGCTGGTCATTTCTTGCAGAACAATAATATTCCATAACATTCATATACCATAACTTCTTCAGCCATTCTCCAATCGATGGGCATCCACTCAGTTTCCAGTTTCTTACCACTACAAAAAGAGCTGCCACAAACATTTTTGTACATACAGGTCCCTTTTCCCCCTTTAAGATCTCTTTGGGATATAAGCTCAGTAGAAACACTGCTGGATCAAAGATATGCACAGTTTGATAACTTTTTGAGCATAGTTCCAAACTGCTTTCAGAATGGCAGGATCCATTCCCAGTTCCACAAACAATGTATTAGTGTCCCAGTTTTCTCACTTCCCCTCCAACATTAGTTGTTTTCTTTTCCTGTCATCTTAGCCAATCTCAGAGATGTACAGTGGTATCTCAGAGTTGTCTTAATTTGCATTTCTCTGATCAATAATGATTTGGAGCACCTTTTCATGTGACTACATATAGTTTTAATTTCTTCATTTGAAAATTGTTTGTTCATATCCTTTGACCATTTATCAATTGGAGAATGGCTTGAACTATTATGAATTTGAGTCAATTCTCTATATATTTTAGAGATGAGGCCTTTATCAGAGCCTTTGGATGTAAAAGTGTTTTCCCAGTTTATTGCTTCCCTTCTAATCTTGTCTGCATTAGTTTTGTTTGTACAAAAACTTTTTACCTTAATATAATCAAAATTATCTGTTTTGTGATCAATAATGGTCTCTAGTTCTTTGGTCACGAATTCTTTCCTCCTCCACAAATCTGAGAGGTAAACTATCCTATGTTCTTGTAATTTGTTTATAATATCATTCTTTATGTCTAGATCATGAACCCATTTCGACCTTATTTTAGTATACGGTGTTAGGTGTGGGTCTATGTCTAGTTTCTGCTACACTAGTTTCCAATTTTCCCAGCAGTTTTTGTCAAATAATGAATTCTTATCCCAAAAGCTGGAACCTTAGGTTTGTCAAATACTAGATTGTTATAGTTATTGACTATTTTGTTCTGTGAACCTAACCTGTTCCACTGATCAATTTCTTTATTTCTTAGCCAGTACCAAAGAACATATCTCCTCTTAACCCTGACACTGCCTCCCTTCTAGTGCAGGCTCCTATCTCCTCACACCTATACTATTTATAATAACCTATTTGTGGGTCTGCCTGACTCAAGTCTTTCTGTACTCCAATCCATTCTCTATTTAGCCACCAAAGATTTTCCTAAAGTGTAAGTTCCATCATCTCATCCCTATTTAGTAAACTCCAATAGCTCCCTATCAGAATCAAATTCAAAACTTTCTTTTGGCGTTCAAAACCCTTCATAACCTAGCTGTCTCCTACCTTTCTCAGTATTCTTCTATCTTACTTCTTTTCATGTTTTTTGTTTAGTCTTTTATCCAGTGATAAAACTGCCTGTTCCACAGAGAAGACACTCCATTTCTCTCTCCGGACTGGGAATTTTCTCTAGCTGTCTTCCATGTCTAGAATTCTCTCCTTTTTCAACTCTGCCTACTGACTTCCTTGGCTTCCTGTAAGTCCCAACTAAAATCCCATTTTAACTCCTCTTGTTTTTAGTGCTTCCCCTCTCTTAATCATGTCTTATTTATCCTACAAATACTTTTTTTTAAAAAATGTATTTACTTGCTTCTTGTCTCTTCCATTAGATTGTAAAATCCTTGAGGGCAGGGTGTGTTTTTTGCCTCTTTTTGTATCCTCAGTGATTATCAAAGTGCCTGACACATAGTAGGAGTTCAATAAATGTTCACTGATTGATATACTCACTCAAAATATGATCCAGGCACACTGAACAACATACCTCATAAAACTGAGTGCATTCTACATAATGACTATGGAATATAGCCTCTACTGTCAGACAAGATCTAATAAATAATAAACATGAATGTTTAAAATTTAAAGCACTGAACACAAGCAAGGAGGTAATAAAATGGGTCTGGCTCCAATCAGACTGCATTGGATCAGAGATTGGGAATGGTGCCATAATAAGTGGAGATAACAGCAAACAAAGGGGAAGGGTCTAAACAGTCACAAAGCTGGAATGGCCATAGAGCTTATTTAGTTCAATTGTTTCACTTTATATGCAAAGAAGTTTGAATAACCTACTGTCCAGTGTCTTTTGGCTGCTTGGTGGCAGACATCAGACCCCAATTATAAGGACATTATTTATACCTGCACACTGTAGCACCTTTTGAAGGAAAGAGAAGAAGAAAGGTTGAAAATCTTTCATACCAAGAAAACAACATATGCAATAATCACAACAATATAAATGAAAAGAATAAAAACAAAAACAAAAAGAAAAAAAAGAAACTTCTATAATCGTGATAACTGAAACTTGGCCCTAAAGAAGGGATGAGGGAAATGTAGTTCCTTTTCTTCTTTACAGAAATGGGGAGACTAATTATACAGAACATCATCTATATTGTCAGACAAATAAATGTGTAATTGGTTTTGCTAAAACTGCTTTAAAAATCTTTATTATTATTATTTGTTATATTGTACCACCTCTATCCTCACCTTTCCAACACTCATTGGCATTGGCAGATTGAATCTTCCAGGGATAGTTGACTACTTTTCCCCTCTTTTGTGTCTCTTTTTCCTTAATCATATGAATAAAAGATGGGAATTGACCTTGGGAGCTATCAGAAGTTCCCTCAGTCACTGAAATCGACAACCACTGGAACTAGTATTTGGAGCTGCTGGGTTTCATGAGAAACCACCTAACTCCTAGGAACAATCTGCTTGACCCAGTATAGCAGGGCATTTACAGTGAATTTTGCAAGTGGCTAGCCCAGCTGAGCAAGGGAATAGTTCATTCATTGCTAGAAATGAATGTTGGGGGTAGGGATCTCTCAAAATGGGGAAAAACTCTGATAGTTATGCATCACAAAGGCATCTTTTAGCCCCACATGTTTCCTACAAGTGGTTCTCATTCTCTTTGTGCTTTCAATTTATGTCTACTCTGCCCCAGGAACCAGTATGTGCAGAAAGGAAGGTGTTTCTTCAGTGTGAGAGATTAAAAAAATAATTTTACGTTCTCAATCAATATTCCTTTGAAAAAGTAAAATTAAGAAAAAAGAGACGCAAAAGAAATAGTTTCTAATGTTTTGGGGAACATGTGGCTCTGCTCTGGGGAGCAGAAAGGGAAGCTTGTTCCTCTGCTTTCTGGCAGTTTTGAAGATGATAGGGAAGAGAGGGAGAGATTGTCCACTTGAACTTTCTGTGTGTATATATACTTAGTTCTGGCTCAGCAACCAATTAACAGTTGTTGTCCTTATTTTAATTACATAATATAGGAACAGAAAACTTTCAGAAGATACTTTTACATCCTCTGAAAATAGTGGTGTCAAATTCCCTATTTCACTGAAAAACTCCCAAATAGAACCCAAACCAGACTGAAATGTAATTCAGAAATGTTCAATGAAATAAATAGCAAAATAAATAATGTTAATTTGTGGTTTTCTAAGTCAATAAGCAGTCCACTGAACTAAAAGACTTCTCTACTGTTCACGCTTAGAAGCAGCATATATTGAATTCGGATCAACAGGGCATATTGAGCATGCTCTAAAGACTGGGCTCTCACCCATTATATTTGCAAAGAGATGATCTTCTGGATAGAGGAGGAAAGGATAAATTTTGAATTTAGGATGATGTTCAGATTAAAACTGTCAACAACCATTTTTTTTAAAATAAAAGGTTTCTTCTTTTAGCTTATAAATAGTATATCTATGATTGGTGATAGAAAGAAGCTTTCTTTCTTTACAATTTTACTCTGTTTCCTAGAGCTCTGAATGGAAAAGGGGGTTCTAAAATAGGCATGTATCTCATAATTATCTAAGAATTATATCTGTAGCTAGAATTGGTATATAGAATATATCTTTAGAGGAGAATTATGGATATATGCATTGGGAATATTTATCCCTCCTGTTTATTTGACATTTAACTTTAATCCTTTATTGACCAATAAAAAAAGACCATACAGTCTAATGCTGTTGTCTTGGCTAGGAATTAAGATAATCTATAATATTGGCAATAACTCACCTTATCATCTTGGGGATGCCCTTGTAGCATCACTCATATGCTAGTTCCATTCAGGACTTTAAGAGAAGCCAGGTATTATTACATGCAAGTTCATTGTAAATATTCTTTTATAGTTTATATATACATATAAAACTATAGATAGTTTAATATAAATATATACATAGTTTATATATTATAACTATCAATTGAAAATTATCATGTCTTCAATTTCTCTCTTCCCTCCTCCTTGAATTTTCCATTTACCCAGAACATAAAATATATACATACCTAGATAAATTGATAGACAAATGGATGGACACATATATATATGCATACATACATACATAATATATACATATGTATAGTCTTTATATAACCTATCATTTCCAAATATCTCATACATACCCTACCTTTAATCTGAGAATCAATCTCACTTTAATATATGAATGGCATCTCATAGAATAGGAGAAACACAGCATGAAGCAATAGAAAGAGCATTAGATGTGGAATTAAAGAACCCAGGTTCAAATTCGGTCTCTGAGACTTAAGTGTGATCTTGCAGAAGTCATTTCCTTTCACCAGGTCCTAGTTTCTTCATTTACATGTATAAAATGAGGATAGGCTAGATGATCTCTAAGAGGATCATGCTATGATTCTCAGGAATGCTCTTTCCCCTAGATGTGCAGCCCCACAAGATGGGGGGCTCCTATCTAGCTAGACAGAATAATAGGGTATGTTTTGGGGAATTATACATGTATGAGTATGTGTGTCTGTGTACGTGTGTGTCTAAGTGTGTGCGTGTGAATATTGTGGGACATTTACTCAAAGGGAGAAGGACAGAGGCAGAGAGATAGTAAAATAAAGATGATGACAGAGAAAAGACAATGACAGACCATATTAACCTTCTTGGAGGTCTGATCTTAATGACTGGCAAAGTTTTGCAGTAATTTAATTCTATTGTGAAACTTTCTAAATAGCATTGTCATAAGCAACAATGACTGCAAGACTATGCTGCCTCCCGTATCTTCAGGGTAAGTAACAATTAAGGAAAACTAAGGAGTCCTGATGGCTCCTAATGGAATATGGCCATCTGATCATCTTGTCACCTCAAAACCCCCAAACTTCAGAAACTGCCTCTTCTTTGGTTAACTAAACCCTGCCTGTCTCTTAATCCAAAAACAATGCTGAATCATTCAGTTAGTCCAGCCATTCTTATGGTTATCAGTTGAAGCCCATGGGCTCTAGAGGGCTCCAAAGAACAATAGTTTCAATATGTCTAATGTGTTCACATCCTTCCCTCGATACCAAGTATCTCAATTCTTCAAGGAGCTGTGATTTTGGTAGTATAGGTTCTCATTCACTTTACTGAGTCATCTTGTAGCACTTCCATTTCTAAATAGTATCCCAGAATTATAAATCTAGACCTAGAAGATCAATCAGTCAATAAACCTTTATTAAGTGCCATGTACTAAGTGTTAAGACCTGACCTGGACTGGTCCAACCAAATGACTAAAAATTAGTCATTTTATCAATGAAGAAACTTAAAGAGATGGCACATTCAGAGCCCTGAAGGAAGATTTGAGTTCATAGCCTACCCTAGAAATTTACTAGCTAGGCAAGTCACTTACTTTTCTTAATCTTTGAGGGGTTTTTGTTTTTGTTTTTTTGTTTTTTTTTGGTAAATAAGGAGGGTGGACTTGATGGTCTCCTAGGTTCCTTCTTAATCTATGATCCTCTCCTCCTAAGTGACTTAAACTCTCCTAGCCTTAGTTTTTTTTGTCTATAAAGGGAAGTGATAATAATACCAGCCTCCCAGGGTTGCTAGTAAGAAGCAAACAGACAATACATGTAAAACATTTTGCAAACTAGTATTATTTGCAAGATAGTATATGTTACTTAAATCTCAGCTCTTATTATTGAATCATGATCATAGAGTCATAGATCTAGAGTTGCAAGTAATCTAAGAAACCATGTAGTCTTACATTCTCATTTCAAGGAGGAAATAAACGCAAAGAGATGAAATAATCTGTCCCAGGTTAAGTAATGGTCTTTGAGAGTTGCCGTAGACAAAAAATTTATTACCCTGTAGTCAGCCTGGGATGAAGCCAACTGGGTACTGAGCCTTGCTAAATTTAGCTTGGCTGGTCCCCAGATGATAGGCATGCAGTCTGTTCTTTGCCTGTTACTACTCAAGGCATTACTAGCTTGTTGTCAAATGGTTCAGAACTGTAATTCTGTTTACATAATTAGAACCCAGAGTCATTTCCAGGCTAGGATGAGGTATCATTGGACTAGCGCTTTCTTTAGTGATTATTATTTTGGTGAAATCCTCAAGAAAGTAAATATGCTCTTGGGATAGGGTTATTTAGGATGTTTTTTGGACTAGATCAGTAAATATTTGGGGAAATGCTTCAACATTCTGAAAACTCCATCCTTACTCCATCTTCCAAACCTAATTTCTCTACCCTTTAGTACAGAGTTGGATGGTTCATCAGGCCAAAAAAAATTATCATTGGTGGAGAACCCTTTGGGGATGTGATTGTTCTTTTTTGTTTGTTTGTTTTGTTTTACGAGAATACCGAATATGTTTTATTAGCACAGAGAAACAGCCATTACAAATACATCAAGCAGAAACATACATCCATATTAAAAGGGTTAGTGTTGCATACAAATATGACTTTTCTGTGGCAATTGCCACAGAGATATAAAACAATATTTTGTAGTAGCAGGCAAAAAAAACTAAGGAGCATTTACCTTTGGTACAGAGTATATTAACAAAAGACATAAGTGTGGAGAGTCCGCTATCTTAGTGCAAAATATCCAGAACGGAATTGTATATTCAGGATGTGACTGTTCTTGAACTTGACTGGATCTTCATCCTACAAGTCACAGGATGTGACTGTTCTTGAACTTGACTGGATCTTCATCCTACAAGTCACTCCAGTTTGTTATGATTTGACTGAATTCATATTCTGCTACTGACGGCTTCAAGAACCAATTACCAATTCTAGAATTGGTATGTAGGATATATCTTTAGAGGGGGTTTGTGGATATATGCATTGGAAATATTTCTTCCTTCTGTTTATTTGACATTTAACTTTAATCCTTTATTGAACAATAAAAAGGACAGTATAGTCTAATGCAGTTGATTTGACTAAGAATCAAGATAATTCATACTACCAGCAATAACTCACCTCATCACCATGGAGATAGTTAGTTTTTTTCCCTTGAAAATAGTTCTTAACTTCTTACAGAAGGCATTGCTGGAGACATGGTAAATGGTTAAAAGCTGAATGTATTTAAGGGACATTTTGGGGCATCTTTTAAATATGAAAAAGTATTCAATGAAGTACAGTTAAATATTAGAATATATTGTAAGATGTAGTGAAAGGAGTACCAAATATCAAGGGATAAGGAATATAATGAAAGGGTATCAAGCACTATTGAGCAGTATGTGACATGATCATTCCTACACTTTAGGAAAACCACTTTCATGACTTAATAGAGAGTATATTGGAGTAGAGAGAGACTTGAGGCAGGCAGACCATCCACAGGCTATTGCAATACCTCACATGTGGAGTGATGAAGTGCTGCATCAGAATGATGGAAGTGTCAGAGAGGAGGAGGAGGTGGCTTTGAGAGATATTGCAAATTGATAGATCTTGGCAATAACTTGTATATGGTGGGTGAGAGATAATGAAGAATTCGAGATAACTTTAAGGTTGTGAGCCTGAGGGACTGGGAGGATGATATTGCTTTCTCCATAATAAATAAGTAGGAGCAGGAGTTGGATTCCGGGGGAAGATAATGAGTTCTGTTTTGGATAGATTTAGTTTAAGGTGATTAGTGGATGTCTTTTCTTGCACTGACTTTCCTGGATCAACCAATCATTTATGAAATGTTTATTAATATGCTGAGCACTGTGATTGGTGCTCTAACACAAAGGGAAAAAATGAAAAATCCATCATTAACATAAAGTTCAGGTCTTAGAGGGGCTGTCCCTATTCATCATAGCATTGGGATATGGGATGACTCTAAACATAAGAATGTAAGATCATAGATTTAGTGCTGGAAATGCTGTTAGAGGACAAATAATTAAACCATCTTGACTTTACAGATAAGAAACTGGTCATTCTAGAAGTTAAATAACTTGATCAAGTTCACAGAGATTGTAAATAGTAGAGCCAGAATTTGAACCCAAATTTTGTTTTTTTTTTTTATTTCAAATCCAGAACTCTTCTATAACATAGTTTAGAATTTTCTAGATTTTAGAGCTTCACTTGCCTTCCCTGATCTAAACGGCAATGACATTGGGAGGATTGACATGGTAGTCTTGTTAACCACCTTGGAGTTTCTCCCCAGTTAATTTACCTGGCTTCTGCAGAAAGTATAGTCCTATCCTTCTTCTACTCCATCAAAAATGTCATCCTCTAGAAATAATTGGAATCCCCTATGGCAGTGGTAGAATATCTTCAACACCATCGTGCATGAAATTTGTTTCTTGGAAGCTCTCCTTTAGTGTGCCCATTAAGGTTCCATTATGAAAGGGCTATGGCCAACTGCTCTATTTCCACTTCATGGGAAAGCCAAATAAATCCCTTTGCCCCATAAAAAAGGAAAGTACTAATCTTGTCCTCTCCTAATCCAGAATAGAGTATAGTATAAAAATGAATGAGCCATATTCTGTAAAAATATCAAAGTAGACATTTCTTCTAATTGGAAAATGTCTGGAGTTCATTGTCTCTGAAAGTCACACATGTAGTGATATTTAATATGGAATTCATAGAAGATATTCATCACTTCAGACTTAGATATTTTAACAGCATTCAGCTTGGCACTTAATGTCACCAAGCATATATTCTCCCTAAAAGGAAATTCTTGGATGTACGTGTGTGTGTGTGTGTGTGTGTGAGACTTTGAATAAGTCATTTAACTTTGGAAGGTTGTCAGTTTCCTCATCTGTATAATGGAAATCATGATATTTATCTTATATTATGCTTTTGTGAAAAGGAACACAAATGTAAAAAGACTTTAAATAGTATGATGTGTTATACTATAAATAGTATGATGCTAAGGTGGTGGGAAGGAAAAAATATTTATTTAATTTTAGATTTCCTTGTTCAATGTAATTTGGGTTATCAGTGCTCCTCTGTGTTGTATATAAGATAGATTTGAAAGAATAGCCTAACAGCCCTTTTTGTAGTGGCCAGAAACTGGAAACTGAGTGGATGCCCATCAAGTGGAGAATGGTTGAATAAATTGTGGTATATGAATGTTATGGAATATTATTATTTTGTGAGAAATGACCAGTAGGATGATTTCAGAGAGGTCTGGAGAGACTTACATGAGCTGATGCTGAGTGAAATTAGCAGAACCAGGAGAGCATTATATATGGCAACAACAAGACTATAGGATGCTCAATTCTGATGGACATGGCTCTCTTCAACAACAAGATGATTCAAACCAGTTCTAGTTGTTCAGTAATGAAGTGAATCAGCTTCACTCAGAGAAAGAGCACTGGAAAATGAGTGTGGGCCACAACATAACATTTCCACTCTTTCTGTTACTGTTTGCTTGCATTTTGTTTTCCTTTTCAGGTTTTTTCTTTCTTTCTAGATTCAATTTTTCTTGTGCAGCAAGATAACTGTATATATATTAGATTTAACATATACTTTAACATATTTAACATGTATTAGACTTCCTGCCATCTAGGGAAGGGGGTTGGGGGGAAGGAGGGAAAAAGTTGGAACAGAGGTTTTGCAAGGGTCAATATTGAAAAATTACCCATGCATATATATAAAGAAATAATAGCCTAAGGCACCTACCACACAGCAAGTCTTTCTAGTCTTGAAGCCAGTTCTCTATCTGCTAGGTCAATGGTGTCAAACTAAAAAAATCCAAGCCACTAATCCTTACAAAAGGATCCTATGGGCTATATATTGACTTAGTTATAAGATGTAATATTATCTATGCTTTAATTGTATTTTTACTTATTTAAAAATATTTCCTAATTACATTTGTCTATTTTAAGCTGCACTCAAGAGAGTTGTAGGCAGCCTATGAATCCATGTGTTTGAGGCTCTCCACTAGGTTATACTATCTGAAACTCTAGGTTATATCTAGTTGTAATTCTGCATTGACAAAGGGAGTTTCCACACTGGGAGTTTCTTATAAATATGGAATCATAGGCAAATAGGCAAAATAAAATGAAATGGATAAGACAAATATATGATCATGAGCAGTTTGCAGTACATTTTGAATAAAGAATTTCAAAGAGGAGTTGATATAATTCATATCAAAGAAATGTATGAGCAAAAAAAGGTGGGATGTTCACTCGTAAGAATAAAATACAACTGTCATGAAAAGGGAAATGATAAATGTTGGAGAAGATATGGAAAAATTGGAACACCAAGGCAATGTTGGTGGACTTGTTAACTGATCCAACCATTCCAGAGAGCAATTTAGAACTTTGCCCAAAAGAATATAAAATAGTGTAACGCCTTTGATCCAACAATGCTGCTAATAGGACTGTATTTCAAAGAGTTCACTAAAAAAGGGAAAAGGACCCCATTGTACAAAGTAACTCCTTTTGTGGTAGCAATAAAATTGGAACTTAAGGGTATGTTCATCAACCTGGGGATGGTTGAACAATTCAATACACGTGAATCTGACAGAATACTATTATGCTAGAGGAAATAATGAGCAGACAGATTTCAGATTTTTAAAATATATATGTTAAATATTTTATATATAATTTTAAAATATTTAACAAAAATGAATTTAAATATATTTAAAAAATGAAAGTTGTATATATGTTTCTTCAACTCGAATACTGAAATGGAGCCAGGATGTTGTCAATGTTGGTATTCACTCCAGCATTTTAAAACATTACCCACTATCTGTCCCTCCTAGAAGACTTCTATAAGACTTTTCATAGGGGAGGATCCCGTCACCATAGGGGATTCCAATGTGCTGTGTGGCATTCCTTAAACCCACTTAACATTTCAGAATACCAGTGGAATATAACAGTTGTCTCTCTCTCTCTTTTTTTAATAAACATTTTTTGGAGATGTACTCTGCACCATGACTACCTCTTTTTTAGAAATAGTTTTATTTTTTCCAATTATATATAACTTTTTAAAGATTTTGGGTTCTGTATTTTTCCCTCCCTTCCTCCCTTCTCTCCCCAAGGCAACAAGCAATCTGATATATATTGTACAAGTGCAATCATATTAAATGTATTTCCACATTAGTCAGGTTATGAAAGAAGAATCAAAACAAAAGGGAAAAACCACAAGAAAGAAAAAAACAGCAACAAAAGTGAAAATAGTATGCTTCAATTTGCATTCGAACACCTTCATCCTTTCTCTGGATGTAGATAACATTTTCCATCATGGATCTTTAGAAATTGTCTTTTATCATTGCATTCCTGAGGAGAAAATTAATTTAATTCATTAAAAAGTATGCATCAATGAATTCTAAGAGTGCCTCTAAAAAACCTAGTTAAATATATTGGATTACTTGCTATTTAGGGGAGGAGGGAGAAGGGAAGGAAAAAATTTGGAACACAAGATTTTGCAAGGGTAAACATTGAAAATTATCCATGCATATGTTTTGAAAATAAAAAGCTTTAATAAAAAAACTAATTTTTAAAAGCCTAGTTAAGAACGATTATAAGAAGAACCATATATGACCTTTATATAGCACTTTAAGGCTCGCAAAACATTCCACAGACATTTTTTCATTCAGTTTTTACAACTCTAGAGAAAGGTGTTATCATACCTATTTTTACAATGAAGAAAGAGACTCAGAAAATGGTATGACTTTTTCAAATACACACAATTAGTTTTAGAAGTGAGATTCAAACTCAGAGCTTTTTGATGTCAAGTCCTTCATCCTACTCCTAGGTGATCACCTCATAAAATGACTTTTCTGAATATTCAAGTTATTAGGAGTAGTCTAAGTTGATTATTTCTATTTGAAAGCTTCAGTAAAAATGGGAAGCACATGACTTTCCATGCTAAATTTTCACTGATAGAGTGGTGCTCACAAAGAACCACAGGCATCCCAGTGGCTACACTCTGATGTCCCAGTTAACATCAAATCATCTCTGATCTGCGCCACTGAAAGCTGGCAAAGCCTTTCAGTGTATTTAGCACATCTACCCAGCATGGTGTACCCACTGCCTTTGAATCTGCATGCACAATTCAGGAATTGTCAGCATCAGTGAAGGATTGTTGAAGCTAAAAAATAAAAAAATAAAAAATCCTCCAAAATTTGTCTAAACATTTTTTTCTCCTCAGTGGGGAGTGGAGAGAGATTGCTGTATTTGGTGTGCATTTCTTTTTTGCAAATAAGTCCTAGAGAAATTATAAAGCATAGAACCTTACTTCCATGATCTCAGAAAGCATTAGCAGAAGACAGAGAGTGGGCTTTCTCAGTGTGTCCTATTTTATCTTACATATTCATGAGATATAACAGAGCATTCAATAAGAAATAGCTATATGAGACTCCCTTAACTCTTAAAGGGACAAGATTAAAATACTTTTTAGAAAATGCCATGACTCATCAGTTGATTTTTTTTTCAAAATCAGGCATAGCTAGGTTTTTCTGCAGTTAAAAAAAATTGTATTTTTAGCTATCTCCATCCAGTAGTGTTAGGGGGGAAATGTATGTTAAGCACAGAGGAAGTAACAGTAGAAAATCAAAAGCTTAGTAAGAAAGTCTCCCAGTTTTATTTCTTTAGTATATATCTTGTATGTCTCTTTTTAAAAGCACTGGTGGATTTGTTCCTTCCCATAATGCCTATTAGAGTTTCTCCTGGCTTCCAATTTGCCTATGAACATTGAGAAACGAATGCAGGGAATATGAAGATGTTGTCTAACAAATCTCTGCTGCTTAAGAAGACAATGTGCCCCTGAGAAACATCTTTTATTTATGGAAAGCTTCTGTAATAAGATGTTTCAGACAAAGCCAAGATGAAGAGATTTACAATCCTACCAGAAAATGAAACTGCGAGAGTAGGGGTGCAGCTTAAAATAAGACATTTCAATATCTGTGTTCTTATAAGTGATAGACCAGATAAGACAATAACAGGAGAAAAAATGAATTCTTGTCAAAATCTCCTCTTTTTCAAGATTCTGAGGGATTATTTAGCTATGATCCAAGTGGGACATGAGAAAGAGAATTACAGAGTTCCTAAAACCATCTTTACGGGGGTGAGGAGGAAGAAGGGAGTAAGGAACGATCTTTGTAATATAGAGCAGGCATTCTTAAACTTTTTTCTACTCATACCCCCTTTTTACCACAGAAATTTTTATGTGATCCTGGGTGTATAGGTATACAAAATACAAAATATTCAAATCAGACATTTACTGATAATAAATCATAATTTTGCAACCTCCACACCTAGTTATGCCATCACATATGGGATTGCAAACCACAGTTTAAGAAGCTGTAACAGAGCATAGAGAGAGCATCTAGAGAACAGTGGCTAACAAGTAGGTCTTGAGTCAGAAAGCCCTGAGTTTAAATCTTGCCACTGACATTTACTTGATATATATACCTAAATATTTGAGCTTCCAGTAATTCTTTCAGACTTATTTACTAATATATAGTTATATATATATATATATATATATAAATATAAATATAAAATAAATATATATTTAATATATCGGCTTAGAAAATCTCAGGTTTTAAAAATCCTCTTTTAGGGACAGGTAAGTGTGCAGTGGATAAAGTATAAGGTCAGGAGGACCTGAATTAATAATCTGGCCTCAGATGTTTACTAGCAGTGTGAGTCTGGCCAAGTCACTTAACCCTGAGTGCCTCACTCCCCCAAAAAAGTTTTTTTAAATCTTTTTTTCTTCAGTACAGAGAAAGACCCAGGGAACTAGGTAAATTGAGGTATCTCTGGACAAAAATAGCCTCAGTCAGCATTGTGGATAATCACACCATTGATTAAGACTGGGACCATTCCTATTAAACCAGAAAGGAAATCAAAAGCTGGCTAGAGCAAAAGCTATGCCAGACTCCACTGGCCTACTTGCTTTGTATAGACTATGGGTCATCTTATTTTTGTTTTGCTGGATCCCTTTGACAGTCTGATGAAGCCTATGAATCTCTTCTCAGAATATTTTTAAATGGATTAAATAAGAATGCATAATATTACAAAGTAAACTAATCATATTGAATTATAGTTATCAAAAATTTTTAATAAGTACCCTGCCCAGATTAAGAATCCCTGGTTGAATAAGATTACTTTCCATACTAAGTTGCTTGATTATCCTACAGTACAGCTGAAACATAAGTATCTTTCTTTTAATTTCCTAAAGTCGGGGAATTGGTTTTCATCCCAAAATGACTTGCCTTGCATCAGGCCATTTCATGTTGACACAATGAAACTATCATGCTCAAAAAAAATACAAGGTCCTGGCTAATTTACTTTTCTGATCAAATGAAAATCATATCAACAAAATCCTTTTGTTTTTAATCATTGTTACTGAACATCCCATTTAAAGAGAACATCTGACTTAGAAGAGTATAATGTTATTTCTCTCCCAAAGGAGAATCTTGGTCATCTCTAAAACATAGATTTTGATTTTAGAAGGAGAAGATGCAAGGAAGATGCCAAATCTATATTGATCTCCAAGAAAGACATTACTTGCAAGCTCTTCTTTAAAATGTCTGGTGCCAGATAACATTTATATAGTGGCCTAAGGGTTATAATATTCTTTGCCTGTATTATCACAGTTAATATTCACTATATCCCTGTGAGGTAGGTCTTAGTCTAATCCTCATTGTAAGATGAGGAATCTGAGGCAGAATGAAGTGGGTCACCCATCTAAGGATCTAAGGAACAAATGGAAAACAGTTTTGTTTTGTTTTTTTGATTCAGGTTCAGCACTCTTTGCCCTGCATCATCTGGCTACCGCTCTGTACACTGGTCCATTCATTTTATTATTTGGTTTTTTTTTTTTTTTTTCCTGAGTCACGCAGCTAGGAAGTGTTAAGCGTCTGAGGCCAAATTTGAACTCAGGTCCTCCTGACTTAAGGGCTGGTGCTCTAGCCACTGGGCAATCTAGCTGCCCCTTTTTTTTCTTCTTTTTTTTAACTGAGCCAGAAAGTCAGTAGTATTAGCTGAGGGGTTAATAGCTATCGATAAAACAATCTTAAGATTGCCATTTGAATGGAGATATTAGATGGTAACGGCAAAACAATAGGGTGGTCAGACAGATTAAGGGGTACCCCAGAGAACTAGAGAGCAGGAAAAAAATGAAGAGGTGTAGTTCTTAATCCAAAGATTTGTGATGACATGTAGGGAGTCTATGGGTGAGTGAGTATTAGGGACTGAAGTCAAAAAGTTATATCAGCAACAATCTCTGAAGGCTTTGATTTTAGCAAGCTGGGGAGGGGTTCTCAATAGATGCCAAAAGCCTTTTCATCTAGAAAAGGTCAGGCTTTTTCTTTTTGGCCCTGCTTATCTGGCTCTGTAATACCCTCAGGGTTCTTTGTGCAGGCTCCCTCAAGGCTCTGGTACTTCCTAGTAATCTAAGCATCTCCCTAAGACTTTAAACTACTCTGCTGCAATTGGGAGAGAGAGCGATCATATTTACACTTTTTTTTTTTTTTTTGTTAGGGGTAGGAACTAGATCTGATTTCATTGGCATATTCCTTCCAGGTGAGGAAACTTTCTAACAATGCAGATCAAATCAATAAACATGAATATGATTCCCTCTCTTCCAATCCCCTTAAAGTGTTTTGCCCAGTTCTCTCCCTTGACCCAATCACACTGTTATGTAATACTTAATTGTGAACAGATTATCTTCAGTTATAAGATTGTTGAAGGCAGATATCTCATTCTTTTTAATCTGTTTCCTCAGTACACTACACAGTGCCTTACATGTATTAGGCACTTTATAAATATTGGTTAAATTAAATTGAATGGAAACAAGCCAGTGAAAGGAATTGTCAGTCATTTTCCTCAGCTGAGTCCCACCTTATGAGTAATCTCCAGCTTCAATTTTGCCTATGGTAAAATTGGACAAACCAGTTGGATGTGATTCAGGCCAATAAACATTTATTAAGTGTCTACTATGTGCAATGCCCAGTGTGAGATGTTGGCAGCAGGAAGATGAAAGAACTTATCTCATCATTGCCCCCAGGACTAGGGCTAAGATACTCAGGCTCCAGAAAGGATTTCCATTATTCTCAACCTTCTTTTTGGAAAATTACAGGAGAAGCAGCTGGGAAAACAAATCTTTGACTGGCAACAGAAAGCAAAGAGATCAGCTTTTCTTTGTCTTTAAACCCTAAAGCTCTGCGAGTTGCTCATCTGTACATCTTTAATGCCCAAATTATGCTGGCAAATGGTTGCATGAGCACATTTTTACATAGATATGGAAGGGAGCCCATTTTAGAGCATTCCCTAAGGAGTTTTGAGTCTTTAGTTAAAGCACAATTGTTCCATTCTATCCCAGTTGGTGGGGAAAAAATGTAGTATGATAGGAACAAGATTCCAAAATCAAAGTACCTTGATCTGGATCCAAGCTTTGCCCATTGTGTGAGCTTGAGTAAGTCATTTCCCCTCTGTCTCAGTTTCCTCATCTTTAAAAAGACAAATTTGTGTCTAGTTGTTATGGGAGCCACCTGCTAGTGGCTTCTGAGAATCAAATTCTGACCAGCAGAATAGATCCCTACATGTGAGAGGATGATGATGATGATGATATGAGGAGACTGAGAGGCAATGGCGTACTCTGACCTCCTCCTCTTGCCTCCCATTTATTTCATTCCCAATTCATAAGCAACATCTGCTCAATAAAGGCTGATTTGCAATTCCTTCAAGTGTGTTATGATTCACAGTTGTGGGGGCTTTCGGAGAACTGACTCCCCCCCCCCTTAATGGTACAGTCCCCTATAATCCTTTACAGGCTTTCTGGGTTTCATACTTAGGCGTGGTCCTTAACATCTAGTAACTCTGAGAAGAAACACAGATTTTCAGAGTTGAAAAGGATCTCATAGACCATTTGACTCAATTGTTTCCCAGTTAAGGATCAATGTTACAATTCCCAACAAATGGTCACCCAGCCTTTGTTTGAAGACCTCTAATAAGGGGGAATCCAAAGCCTCCTATGGTAAGTAGCCCATTCCACTTTTGAATGGACTTAATTGTGAGGATGTTTTCCTTTATATGAACCTAAATCTAACTCTCTACAATTCTCCTTAATAATTTCTCTGTTACAATGATAAACTTTCCACATAATTGAAGCCTTTTCTTCCCCTGGTTAAACATCCCAAAGTTCCTACAACCAACCCTTATATTTCATGGCCCTTTGCCATTCTAGTTGTCCTACTCTGGACACTCTATGGCTTATCAATATCCTAGCTGAAATGATTGCTCAGAACTGAATGCAATAATACTCCAGGCATTATTTGGATGGGGCAAAGTAGAGTGGGATTGTCACCATCCTGATCCTAAATAGTGTCTCTTGCACAATTAAAACCCATCGATCATCAATATATACATAAACATTTATTAAACAGGCATGCTTAATAGAAATATATGTCATGCACCAAAGATATAAAGACAAAAATTCAACAGTCCTCAAATAGTTTACATTCTACATAGGGAGATAGGATGGATATCTATAATTATATATAAAATTAAAATAGGGTATTTTGGAGAGAAAACTGAAAGAATTAGCAACTGGCTAATGAAGCCAGTAAGACTTCACCTAAGTAGTGATGTTTGAGCTGAATTTTGAGGGAAAGTAGAAATTCATAGAAGCAGAGGTCAGTGAAGAGGGATTATCAGTGAAAGACAGAGATAGGAGACAGAGTATCAAGTACAAGACATAGCAAGGATAGATTGACTAGAATGCATGCAAGAAAATAATATATAATAAGGCTAGAAAGGTAGATTGAAGCAAAGTTGTGAAGAACTTTAAATACCAAGCAGAAAAGTTTATATTTTATGTGGAAGGCAATAAAGAGGCATTTGTCCATCAGAGGAGTGACATAAACTTCGGGAAAAATAATTTTGGCAGTCATGTGTAGGTTACATTGGAGAGGGGTCCTAGTGTAGACCCCACCTTCTTAAATTGTGATTTACAATCACACATGAGGTCTCAAGTGAATGTGGGAGTCATGAAATTATGATTTATTCTTAGTAAATGTTTGAGTTGAATACCTATTTTAGATGCTATATACTTGGGATCATGTAAAAATTTCTCAAGTGAAAAGCATTTAAGAAGTCCTGGTCTAGGCAATAGTCTAAGTAAGAGGTGGTAAGGATCTAAACTAGAGTGGTGTTTGTGTGAGTAAAGAAAAAAGACTGATGCTTTAGAAGTAGGATGGACAAAACTTGGCAAGTGATATCTATATGTGGTTTGAAGGAGAATGAGGAGAAATGACAAGATCACTTTGAAATTATCAATCTGAGTAACTGGTAAAATGTTGGTGTTCAAACAGAAATAGGGGAGAATGGAAGAAGAGTTAAATTGATGGTGGTGGGGAAGCTAATGAGTTCTATTTTAGATATGTTGAAATTTTGATGCTTATGGGATATTCAGTTCAAAATGTCTAATGGGCAATTAATAATAAGGTACCTAGAGATTGAGGCTTCATATATAGATTTAGGAGTCATCTATATATGGGTGGGAAATAATGATATTACCAAGAAAGAGTAGAAAGAGAAGAGGGCTGAGGAGGGCAGTGATGATAACAGTGAAAGGAAATGAGAAGTTTGATAAGGAGGAAGAAAACTAAGAGGGAGGTGAAATAAAAACCCATAGAGGAAAGAGTATTTAGAGAAAAGTTGGTCAAGAATTGTTGGTTGGTTACTGTCCTTTGTTCTCAAAGAGGATCAAAATGACATCACTGTTAGAGTTGAGTTAGAGTGTGTCCGACTGACTGATCAGACCAAGATGAACTCGGAGTGCTCTGCCATTATTCTTTGAACATTTGGGGTAGATTCTCTAACTTTGTGCATCTTGCATTTCTTCCAAGCTGATTCAATTCTGCTTTGCTCATAGAGCACAGCACCTTCTCTGATGAGGGCACACTGTTCTGGGAGGTCCTGTGTCAGTATCTCCCATGTCATGCAATCATTCTAAAATTCTTAAGAGAAACCTTGAGAGTGTTCTTGTATCACTTTTTCTGAAAACCTTGTGAGAAATGTGTGAATTTTCCATAAACTAGTCTTTTTGGTAAGCATACATTTGGCATTTAAAGATTTTGGATAAAGGATGCAGAAAACATTGACATTTAATAGACTATGATTAAGAATGTCAAATATACACCAAAAAATTATGAAGGACAAGGAGTGAGAGAAAACTATGAGATTTGGCAACTTTGAGATAATTGGTAACTTTAGTGAAAACCAAATCAGTTGAATGATAAAGTCCAAAGCCAGATTGCTAAAAGCTGAGAAATGAGAAGAGAGGAAGTGGAGATGATGTGATGTGTGTAGACAGATTTTTCTAAGTTTGGCTGCAAAAGTGAGGAGAGATATAGGATAATAGCTTGAGAAGACAGTACGGTTAAGTTTTTTTGGTTTTGCTTATGTTTTTAAAGGTTTGGTAATATTTAGGTGTTTATAGGCCACAGGTAAGGAATAGTTAGAAAAATGTTGAAGATCAGAGAAATGAAGTGGTTGAGTGATGATTATGGCTGCAGTCAGCTAGAGAATGTTGGAAGGGATCATTCCCAAGCCTTGTTTTATAACAATAGTTTCAATTTCTTTCCCCACCCAGAAACTTTTTAAAAAAGTTGCCTGAATGAATTGCCATTATTCTTATGTTTTGTTTCATTACTTCTCTCCTCCCAAAGTACCTTTGTGTATGTCTTTATGAGAAATGGAAGTGCCCCAAAAGACAAATGATCATTAGGTTAAGGAAGGGATCCAGATATTTCATAGATTGGATAATCAGCTTGCAACAGTTAAGTCAGTCTTAACAGTGTACAGTGGATTATTGTACAGTCATTTCATTCATATCTGAGTCTTCATGATCCTAGTTGGGATTTTCTAGACAAAGATACTAGAATGGCTTTTCCAGCTCATTTTACAGATGAGGAAACTGAGGCAAATAAGGTTAAATTCTAGTGTCAAATAGCTAGTATCTGAATTTAGCTTTGAATTCAGGACTCTGGACCTGGCACTCTGCCCTCAATTGTACAACCTACTGGGGAAAAAAAAAACTTTTACTTTCCTTGAAAAAGACTCTGAAAACTCCCCTGTTTTAAATAAACTCATAAAATTTTTGAATGTAGATACCGCTTCACATTGTGTATTTGTAACACCAGTGACTAGCACATAATAACAAATATTGCTGATGATTATTTAATGACTGCTAAAAGAAGGTACCCCTGACATACTTTTGAGTTTAATAGGCACTATTAATTTTTCTCTATCACTTTCTTAAGTCTAGACAATTGATGACAAATCATTTGCTGATTTCCAAGATATAAATGCTCACAATGAAAATTAATAATAGACTGTCAATAGAATATGAGCCAGCTTCAGCAAACCACTGCTAGTATCTTCTTCTTCTTCTTCTTCTTCAAAAGGTCTTTTGTTCAGCTGATGTTAAAGAACTTAGAGTTTGGAAAAGTGATAAAGCATGAGAATTTATCATAACCTAAAAGCTCAAAGTTAAAGCTTTTTCAGCCTTAATAGACTATATTTTGTGGGTGATGAGAAAAGAAACAGCACTTATACCTATGTGCCAAGCATTGTACTAAAATTTTTATAAATATTATTTCATTTAATCCTCACACAATCCTGTCAGGTAAGTGTTGTTATTATCCCCATTTTATAGTTGAGGAAACATACAGATGAAGTGGCTTGCCCAGGATCATACAACAAGTAATTTTTGTAGCTCATATTTGAACTTAATTGTTTCTGATTCCAGAGTTGGAGTTCTTTCTACTATATCACTTAGTTGTCAACCATTTTATATGGTGACAAGTACCAAGAGAGTGTGATATTGTAGTTTGACTCTTAGTAGATTTTATAAATACCCAAACCGAAGGAAGAGGAGATCTGTGAATGTTGAGTCAGAAGATCTTCAAATGTGGGAGAAATCTTTGCTGAGATTTCACATTAAATTTCTCTAAGATTGACACCATCACCCACTAAATTGGTTCCTCTCCAAACTTCCTTATCTCTCTGCCATCCTCAGTCTCTTGGTTACCTGGCCATGAAAGTTTGAAGTAATTTTAAAATTACTCTTTTTCATTTCTATTTAGAATCACTCAAGTCTTATCCATTTCCCCTTCAAAACAGCTTTTATATCTTAATCTATCTTTTAATTTTACAGTTACCTCAAGTCTGTATTGCTGAAAATTGTTCTAAGTTGGGCTTCCCAGTTCCACAGATGTCATAATGCCTGGAAAAGCATTATAACTCTATTTGGGACTAGTATTTCCCAAATACCTACTTTCTTCATTTCACTATCTGCTCCCCAAATTTTCAATGGCTCCCTGTTTCCATAAAGATAAAGTATAAATACCAATACCTATTTCAAGGCCTTTACTGCTCATATTCTTCTTCTTTTCTCCCTCTATTTCTTTATATTCTACCTGTTTTTTAAAGCTCAACCCAATTTCTACCTCTCTCATGGAGAGTTCACTGACTTCTCCTCCTTTATTGATTTTCTTCTTCTACAGTTCATACAGTCCGTACCATAGAATTTTCTTTTTTGTATTATTACTTTTTAATTGTTTCTTAAGGGTTGCTTTCATATTCCCAATTTGACAAAGTTCCTGATGTTCATGAGGAAGTTTCACACACTTTTAAAAATTTTTCTCAGCCTTCACAATAAAATGGAGGACATAATAGATGTTCATATTATTATTGGTTGAAACCTGATCACAGAGTTGAAAGAAACTGTGGATATTGTCAAGTTTTGAAGCTGTTGTAAATCTTTACCATAATACAACACTCAAAATGTCTTTCTTTACCAGAAAGTTTCAACAATGCCTACTTGTAATTTTTTGTGGGAAAGAGACTTACAGCTTTCTAAAGATATCAGGTAGAAAAATTAAGTTGTATTTAAAGTTATTAGTTTAAGTATGCCAAGAATAAACTGTATACTCTTCAATACTACTATTTCAGTTGTGTCTGGCTCTTCATGACCCCTTTTGGGGTTTTCTTGGTAAAGATACTGGAGTGGTTTGTCATTTCCTTCTTAAGCTCATTTTACAAATGAGGAAACTGGCAAACAGGGTGAACTTAATTGAGAAAACATGGTATAATGGAAAGACCATTGGATGGGGAAACTGAGATTAAGTTTTTCCTCTATCCTTCACAAGTCTGGTATCTATGCTACCTATATCGTCTTGAACAAGTCAATTAAACTCCATGAACCTCAGTGTCCTCATCTGTAAAATGACAGTTATACTTAGTCATTTTTTTTGGTCATTTTTGAGATCCTGTCAACTTTAAAGTTATAATGCTATGATTAGCATTATCTCTCTGGGCCTTGGTTTCTTGGTCTATAAAATAGGGAGATTGGATTAAACCAAAGATTCTTAAACTTGGGTCTGTGAAGTTGTTTTAAAATATATTTTAACCCCTGTATTTACATTTATTTATAATCCTATGTATTTTATTTTATTTTGAGATTATAGGCTTTGTCAAACTTCCAAAGGGGTAGGTCTATTACACACAAAAAAACAATCTTTAGATTGATCAATCTTAAAGGTTTCTCCAAATTCTCAGATTATTTTACTTCCTTTGGATTCTATCCATTTTGCAAAGTCAGGTGACCTATAGCAAGGTGCACTTGCTGTGTTTCTGGTGCAGGATTCAATAAATCAGGTATCTGAAACAGAATCATTTATTTACAGATGTCAGTTCAGCCTTATTAAGAGGTATAAGTAGATTGTCCTGAAGAAGAGTTTTTTTGGGGGCATTTAGAATCAACCTGCATACTCTATGTTCAGGTAGCCTACCTAGTGGGAACTCAGGTCAAATGCTAGGATCTAACAGCCTGCATCCTTTTTGTTTCTAGGAGATCAACTCAGGAAACTTTTCCTATCTAATATGTTGTCTTGAGTTGGTCAGTTATATTATATATTCTTTCCTTATTAAATCTTTCCAGCATCCAGAGGTGATAAGTTATAAAGCATAATCTTGAAGTTCCATTCCTTCCCTACTCCCTTTGACCCTCTGTCAGGCAAATTTTCTAGCTTTTCAACAGTACCTGTATTTTAAATGAAACCCAAAACAATAGATGATAATAGGTAGTGGGGGATGAGAAGAGAATAACTGAGAACATGAATTAGGTGTGAATTCCATTTTAAAGAAATTATGTATTTTAAAAGGTATACCTCAATTAATTCCATTCATTACCATGGATAAAAGAAGATATATGTGAATTTTCATAAGTGTGTTTGAATTTTGGTTTCACTCAACAAGGAAAAAAGCCCAATCAATCTTTCTTGGGATACTTCCTAGAATTGACTGGTATTTTTATAAAACAATAAATGATCCAATAGGCAAAAGAAATATTGTTATAACTATAGTTCACAAATTTGCTAAATATTCTTTCCTTTGATAGGCATTTGCTAGAATTTTGTCCTTAGCCTAAGAAATGTAATGATAATGATACCTACCATTTATATAGTATTTCAGGGTTTGCAAAGCATTTTACATATATGAACTCATTCATACAAAGAGAAAAGGAGAATTGAGGTAATTTAGTAATTGATTCATTTTAAAAAACCACTACTAACTAAAACAAAAAAATGAATTTCTTTTCATTGAATTATCTAAATTAAAATTAATTAAATTTAATCTAAAATCTTACCCCAATGCTTCTTTATTTTATTGTTATATAGGGAGGAAAGGTAGAATCAGTACTCTGCAAAGCTATATAATCAGAACTCAAGTTTTGGAAGGTCCTTCTAAGCCATAAAAGCTTAGGCTCCCTGATGTACTATATTTCTGTCATTAAGTACCAGTCTAGCTAAGTTTAGAGAGGCTTATCACTACCAGACTGGCTGCAGAATGATGCCATTTTCCATCCCAGCAGCTCTCAAGAGACCATCACCTAAGAATGTATATTAGCTGCAATCTGTGTCAGTGGGAGAGCACCCCACTACTGAATCAAAGATCTTTTAAAAATTGAGTTCTCTAGGTAATTGCCTTAATTCCCCTTTCCCCTCAGTAGGAGCAGACCTTTCTTTTCAATTGAATGACTAGGGCCAGAGCTGAGAGGAAATCCAGAGTCCAGATACTACTACAAAGGTGAGCCAGCCTTGGCCCCTCAGAAAGGCCGTTATTGGGCAGGTGCAGGAGAAGCAGGGGCCGAATGCATTTGTTTCCACCCTGGAATGGGTGATATGGCTCTCTGTATTTTTTCTCCCACTGCTCTCCATTCCTCCGCCCTTTGTGGTATTTATAACTGATCCATTCTGAGAGTGGCAATGACACTGCAGTCTTCCTTTCAGCTGAATATGGAATTCTTGGCTTGGTATCAAACAGTCGGAGCCAGGAAGCATACAAAGCTTCAGCACACTCATTTCCTGCCTATTTTCCACTAGTTTTTTCTTTTTACTCTGACCCCCACTCCCATCCTCCTTCTAGCTTCAAATAGTTTCTTAACCTCTCTCTAGACGAGACATAAAACTACTTGTGCTTCTTAAATATCTCATGGCAGGGATGTTAGTGCCACTGGGTTGGCTTCATTCCAATTTGATTAGTGGCCATACTGTTAGCCTCTGCAAAATTTCCATTGTAGGTGGGGATGGGGGGGACTTCAATGATTAGCCACTGGTTGGATTGTATATTTGGATTGTATGTGATTTGGAGCCACTCTCCGTATTTAAAATAGAAAATTCTGCCTCAGTGGGCATACAAGTCCGATATAATATAAATTTGGAGGAGGGGAAGGAAGGGAGGGAGGGACTTTTTGTGTTTTTGGTGGCTGTGAATCAGGCACTCATCCGAGCAAGGCAACTTTTTGAAAGCCCACCATGTGCCCAGAATTGTGTCGGTCATTGTGGAGGATGAAAGGGCAGAGGAAAGATACAAAAGATCATAACTATATGATTTAATGATAGTTGACATTTTTGACTAGTGCTTCAAGGATTGTAAAAAGGTTTGCTTATTTTATTTGATTAGTACTACAATCCTACAAGATATGTAGTACAGGAATTAATATACCATTTTTATAAGAGACATTAAAAGGTCAGTTCAATCATAGAGCTAGTGTCAGGGGCAGAATTTTAACTAGGTCCCTCTAAACTGAAAATCCACTTTTTTTCAACTTCATGAGAGGCAACATAGTTGTCAGGGAAGCCTGTATTCCAATCCTTGCCACAATTAGATAAGTAGATGACAGAATGGCAGAGGTGATTAGCTTGGTGGAATCTTAAGTATGGGTTGATCTGCTACACTACATTACCTCATTTGATCCAAGCAAAAATCACAAGTGATATTTACAGATGTTATTTTATAGATGAAGGAACTGAGGCTATGATAAATAATTTGTCCTGTGAATAAGTGTAGAGGTGAGATTGAAGTGCAAGTCTTCCAACTACATATTTGGATCTTTCTCTCTGAGAAATAGCATGGATTTAGGAAAAACCTGTATTCCAATCACATCCCAACAAGCCATCTATCCTGGACAGCTTGCCATCTATCTTGTCATTGCTAATACTTCACTTTCCACCTCTTATTCTAGGCTTAATATTTAAATCAACACTATCATATTTTCATTGTTCCTGGAAAAAGCATACCAACTAACTTTCCTGTGGATCAATTCATCATTCTTGACTCTCTCTATCATATATGTTCATCTTCTCCCATTCAAATATAAGTTCCTTGAGATTTTTGCATTTGTATCTTCAGTATTAAGCCCTATAGCTGACACTCAATGTTTAATAAATGCTTTTTCATTTATTCCTTTATTTACCGATTCATTCATTTGTAAAGCATTTTGTAAACTTTGGAACATTATAAAAATATAAGTTATTATTAATTATTATTAACATTATTAATATATCATACTGCTCTCTGTCTTTGCAAAACTCTCTATTGTTTTAATATTCTTATCCTACCTATCTTTCAAAGTCATCCACATTGTCTACTCTCGCATGAAGTCTCTTCTTGATACTGAAGCTCCCTTCTTAGAACTCTTAATGGTTTGCATCACTCATACTGTCTTGCATTATTTCATTATTTTTATATTTTACCTCTCTAAGAAGATTCTTGACAAGAATCTTGTTGTCAGGAATCACAGTTCTTTCTCTTGTAGCCCTCACAGTAGCCAGTAGAGTTTTAGATATGCAATAGGCCCTCAAGAAATGTAAGGAATAGTTATAAAGCAATAAGATTAATCTTATAAAGCAATATTTATAAATTGATGTGCATTGATTTATCTGTATAGAATAGGTTATTGAGACTATAAATTATGCCTTCCCTCCTAACTCACCTTCATTACCAAGAAAAATTCCTAGAAAGCAAAACCTCAGTTAAAGAAATAGAGAACAAATATCTTAGCTATTCTTAAGATTTTAAATATGTAAAATGTCTTGTAAGAAACTCAAACTCACTTATTTCTGTTTATTTAATTTCTTATTTTCGAATACCATCACAATGTGATACAAGTTACAGGAGGAGAGTAAACAGATCCTTCCCCTCCTCTAAGATTCTCCATTAAAGTCAGGCCAGCATCCACAGAGATGCTACCTCCTACCATTGTTATCTTGGATGGCTACTGGCTCTAATGATTCATAGTGCTAAAAAATCTATATGACTAATAGAATACCTGTCAGATCCCCACTCTTCATATATATGAAGAGTGGGGATCTGATAGTTTCACTTTATTCAACATGTAAAGATTGTTTTCAACATTCATTTTTGTAAAAGACCTTGTGTTGTAAATTTTTTTCCCTTCCTCTCTTGCTTCCCCCCCCTCTCCAAGACAGTAAGCAATGTGATATAGGTTAAATATATCAATCCTTTTAAATGTATTTTCATGTTTGTCATTTTGTGCAAGAAAAATCAGCAAGTCATCGATCTCAGTTCTACCTTCTGGAAACAAGAAGAAGAAGTACAATTTTTCCTTTCAGATGAAAGCTCATCAAAATAACTGAAAACAGCTATCAAGTTCCCTCCATGTAACATTTTTTTTTACTAGCTAAATGTCCACTGATCCTTCAGTTAATCCTTATGTGGCATAGTCTCTGTTTTTTTCACCATCTTGTCCAACTTTCCCTGGATGTACTCTATATTCTTTCTGAAATGTGGTATGTATAACAGAATACATTACTATACTAAGATGTGATCAGTCCAGATGTTGAATAAAGTAGAACTATCAGTTTCCTAGTCCTGAACATTATGCATCTCTTCCATTACTTTTCTAAAAATGCATTCGAATTTTTTAAAAAATGGAAAACCCCTACCATTTAATGATCCTTTACCTTCCTGGGATCACAAAAATAATACTTTATAGTTTTAGAAAGAAACTTCTTTTGTAATAAGTAGATGGCATACTAAATACAGTCACAGAACCTGTCATCAGGAACTTGAGATTAAATCCAGCCTCAGAACCTTACTACCTGTATGACTCTGGGAAAGTCACTTAACCCTATCTGCCTCAGTTTTCTCATCTGTCAAATGAACTAGTTGAAGAAAATGTTAAACCATTCTAGCATCTCTGCCAAGATGAATAGAGTCATTAAAAGTTGAACATGACTGAAAGGACTAAGCAACAACATTGCAAGTACTATCTTCTTCTTAAAGATGGTTAAGAGACTTATTTGTCAGAAGTCACACAATCAATAAGCATTTATTTTATCATCTTTAGATGCTGTATCACATTATCAACTCAGATTGAACTTTCATTCCATTAAAGCTGCAATCTTTTTTTCAGAGATCCCATTATCTAGTAATACATCTTCAATACTGTATTTACAAATTTGACTTTTTTCAAATCCAAGTGTAAGATTTTATATTTACTTCTATTAAATTTTATTTTATTATAAATTCAATCCCACATTGAGTCTTTTTGAATCTAACTCTGTCATCCTATGTGTGAATTGTTCCCTCTGACTTTTGTCATCATAAATTTGTAAACATGGTATTATGCTTCTATCCAGTTATTCATTGATAAAAAATAATAATAATAATAAGTAGTGCAGGACCAAGCAAAGCTCCCTGAATATTTCTACTCAAGATTCTCTTTCTCAGGGGCAGCTAGATGGGGCAATGGATAGAGCACCAGCCCTGAAGTCAGGTGGACCTGAGTTCAAATATGATCTCAGACATTTAATACTTCCTAGCTGTGTAACCCTGGGCAAGGCTGGGCAACCCCAATTGCCTCAGCCAAAAAAAAAATCATTTTCTCCTTCATTTTGAAATATTTATGTTTACTCTTTGGGTAGAATTACTCAGTCAATCAAATTCTCCCCATTTCTTTCTACAGCTTGTCCCTAAAAATGGAGGGAGAGACATTGTCAAATATTTGCTAAGATTTAGATAAATGGTATTTACAATATTCCTGAATTTGCCACTCTAGTAATCATATTAAAAAAAGAATTCGGCAAATATTTATTAAGTACCTGTTATCTGGCAGACATTGTAATGATCACGGGTATACAAAGGTAAAAATAAACACATACTCTGCTCTTAATGAACTTACATTCTAATGGTGGGAAATAATATGTGTACAGATAACTAAATACAAAATATATAAAAATATTTTTAGAGGTGAAAGTGCTAACTGTTAGTGAGATCAGAAATAAGAATTTAAATAAGTTATTAGCCTATAATCTGACCTTTCTTAAAAAAAAAAACCTAGGATATCTATTCTTCTCCAGTTCTATGAAACTTTTTTTCCTCCATATATTTTTTAAATTGTTAATATCTTTTATTTTTAAGGGGAGTGAAGTGGTGCAATGGATAAAATTTCAGGCCTGGAGTCAGGAAGACTCATCTCCTGCATCAAAACAGATTTTTCTGGTCTCAGACAGGTACTATTTATGTGACTCTGAACAAGTTATTTCTTTCTGTTTGCCTCAGTTTCCTTAATTATAAAATGAGTTGGAGCAGGAAATAGTAAATCGCCACAGTATCTTTACCCAGAAAACTTCAAATGGGATCACTTATTTACAAATAATTTTCTCATCATTTTAATTACAATAACACAATCCTCCTAATTAGTAAGAATCTGGATTTGAATTTAAGTTCTCTTCACTGGTTTTTTCATGATTTGAAGGATAAAATTATTATGGTTTCAATATCTTTAGTTGCTTTGCTTTTGTAAGTGAGAAATGTGAAGTAGATGTCGAGATAATTCAAGGCCATTGTCCCTTCTTTTTAAAAATAATATTTGATTTCCCCCAACTACCTGTAAAAATAATTTTTAACATTTGTTTTCTTTTTAAGTTTTGAGTTCCAAAATCTATCCCTTCTCTCTGTCTCCCTGAAATAGTAAGCAAGCTGATACACACACACACACACACACACA
This sequence comes from Antechinus flavipes, assembly GCF_016432865.1. NCBI lineage: Eukaryota > Metazoa > Chordata > Mammalia > Dasyuromorphia > Dasyuridae > Antechinus > Antechinus flavipes. The sequence goes on from NC_067399.1 coordinate 548,069,211, forward strand.
CACACACACACACATATATGACATTTTGTGCAAGAAAATTTGAAGGAAGAAAGGAAGAAAAAGAAAGAAAGAGAGAGGGGGAGGGAGAGAGAGGGAGAAAGAGAGAGAGAGAGAGAAATGGTATGCTTCAGTCTGTATTTAGACATCAATTTTGTTTTCTTCGAGGCAAATAGCATTTTTCATCATTAGTCCTTTGGGATTGAATCATTGTGTTGATTAACTTTATTGTACATTACTGTTATTGTGTATAATATTCTCCTGGTTCTACTCAATTCACTTTGTAGCAGGTCATAGAACATTTCTAGATTTTTCTGAAATCATTCTCCTTGTCATTTCTTATAGCATGCAATATTCCAACACAATTATATACCACAAATTTTTCAGTCATTCCCCAGTTGATGAACATTCCCTTCTATTTCCAATTCTTAATAAGCACAAAAAGAGCTGCTAAAAATATTTTTATACAAAGAGTTACTTCCTCTCCTTCCACTTTAATCTCTTTGGATTCAAAATAATTTCTACATTACCTCTCGATTCCAGGTTTGTGATTTGGTTCTCAAACACCTATTTCTTCTTTCTGTCCAGGTGGCATCAATACAGTCTGACAACTTTCTATTTCTGTTTCTATTTATCTTCATCCAAATGTTTTCTCTCTCCATTTCTTAGACTTCCTCATATGAGGATCTTTTATTATCCAGTGCTTATTGCTCATTCCCTTTGCTTATTCTATTTCTTTTCACTAAGGTATATCCTTCTAGAGTCAAATGCCAGATACATGTGTTTATCTCACTAAGTTATAGTCATAAATCCAGTGGGAAAAGTGTTGGATTTGTATTCAGAGGATCTGGATTCAAATCCTAGCTTTCCTACTTATTAATTGTATAATCTAGGGCAAATCCCATAGACTGTGGCCTGAGTTCCCTTAGTATTCTAGATTTATGATCTTAAGTCAAACTTCTTTCTACTAGGACACGTTGTTCATGTTGCTTATTTGCTATGTAGATTTTTTTTTTTTTTTTTTTAGAGATCAATTCAATAGTTTATTAAATGGAGAGAAATAGTGGGACCAATGGATCCATGGTTGATCCCAGAGCTAGACGAGACTATCATCTCAAAGAGTCTATTTGCTATGTAGATTAACTTATTTATTATGTTTTCCAAAAATATGTATAGATATCTGAGGCCTTGCTCCTATGATTATCCTTATTTTAAATGGGGAAAGTAGAACACTGATAGATTAAGCAAATTGTTCCAGGCCACATAGTAAATTACTCTCTGGAAGATCTTGGGAGAGAACTGAGTTGCCAGATTTTCAGTCAAAGACTCTTGTCTTTTGGAGCACGCTAACAATGATTACTAAAGGCAGCTAAAAGTCTTACCATGGCTTACCAAGGTTGTAATAGTTTTCCTAATCTCTAAGGGAGAAGTTGATATACAATAATTGACTCTCCTACAAGTTGAAGTCCTAAAAGCCCAAATTTCTGATTTTTCTCCCTTTACCTTAGGCCAAGTGAAATTACCAGTGCAGTCACTGATTATTTTAACATTTGTTGTCTCTTGTCCTTGCCTGCCCAAGCATCAGCTTCTGTTTGAAACAGTCATATAGACTTGATCCGTTGCTAATATATTGGCCTATGACAGTTTGACTTCCTTCTAGGCAGAATTGTCCAAATTCTGATTGGTCTATTAAGGCTCAGAGCAGTTGCCATAAATTTCCCCTCCACAGCAGGAGTCATGAATGCTGGCCCTGGAGGACTGCCAGTTTCATATTGTTCCATTGTTCCTTTCCCTTTATATAGGTCTGTGATTGTCAATTCCTCTTTTAGGAGATTGGTGGGTAACTCTGCCCTAAGAATAAGTGGTATTGAGAGGGAAAAAAAGAATAATAGAAGAAATATTGAATTATTTTTTTGACCAATAGAAAAGTAAGAAGAAAAAAATAGACATTTTTTTTCTTCTCATGGCCCTCTTTATGCTCAAAGAATTGTTGGTAACATCATTGACCATGGTCCATGGAACAAATTTTCTGGTTCTTTGGTAGCCATCTCCTATGATGTACCAGCTATCACAGTCAAGAGACAAAGGGACCAAAGTACCAAACCATATCTCAACAGACTCCCTGTAACAATGTTTCAAATGGGATATGATTTCCATCAAGGTATACTGTGATGGCTCCAAAGAATACACTTTAATTCCATCAGAAACATGGCACTGATTTAACCTAGTCCACTCTAGTCCATTTTTTTGCATCTTATCTCATAGGATGAGATGGAATGAGATGGAATGATGGAATGAGAAGTGGGCTAGGTTCTAGTTGTAGTTCCAAGTAGATCAATGGTATCTGTCGCTGACTTGCTATGGAATCTTACACAGTTCACTTAATCATTTCTTGCTTCATCTGTAAGTTGGAAATAATAACAATTACTCTACCTCAGTGAATATTCTGAAAATTAAGTGAAATAATGGATATGACAGCATTTTGACAAGTATAAAGCTATCTGGGTAGCCATACTATGCCATATGGATTTGGTTGTTGCCATAGAGAATAAATTGGGTTGTGACATCAGGAGCTCTGTAGCTGGAAGGATTTCAAAAGAAAGTGGAAGTCAGAATTGGCTATAAAAACAACTGTACCAACTGAGTGAATACATAGTTTGGAGGACAGAATTCTGGACTTGGAGTTGGGAGATCTGCTTTCACATTCCAACATCAGACACAAGTGTCTGAGTAAGCCTAGAGAAGTCAATTAAACTCTTTTTGCTTCAATTTCTTCAACTGTAAAATCAGCTTTGGACACAATGGCCTCTAAGATCTCTCCCTGTTCTAAATCCATGATTCTGTAAATAGATCAAAAAAATTTTTTTTAAATTGTCTTTCTCAACACCCAGTCCATTGAACACTGGACTTCTTTTGTTCACACCTTTTGGGACCTTGCAGTAATTGCTGCTTCCACTTGGAATGCAGTCTCCTGATTCTGGCCTATTTGATTCCCTACTTGTTTCTACATCTTGGATGGTTCAAATTACCTATGATCCTGACTCTGATCCATGCAGGAACTTTTTGACAACAAGTGTTATTATCCTCATTCCTCTCTCTCCCACTACTTCTACAAACCCAGGATGGTTCCATCAATATTATAAAGTACTAAATAGCAGGCTCATGGCAGAACAGGAGGCACAGTTTGATCTTGTTTCACTCCTGGCATAATAATAATAATAATTAGTATTTTTATAAAACTTTAAGATTTGCAAAGATATATATGTCATCTCTCTTGATCTTCCCAAATAGCCATGTAAAGTAGATGTTATTATTTTTAAAATTTTTATTCATTTTGAGATGATATTATTATTATTTCTAATTTTTAGATGAAGAAACTGAAGATGCTAAGTGATTTGCCCAGTCATACAACAAAATGAATTTCTGAGGCATAGTTTGAACTTGGTAAAGTAGTGAGCCTACATGAATACTACTATGAAAAGCAAGATCAGATTAGAATATACTCCTGAGAAATTTTCTGGCTGAATCTGGTCTATTCCTGGTTTCATTTACATGCTAAAATTTGTTTTAATCTAATTGTTAGAAGTTTACATTGAGTATATCTATGTAGCTTCCCTGTATTTTCAACTGATAGGTAAATCTATCTATCCCATCTATCAACCTATAGACCAGAAGTGTCATGTCCCATCCAGTGGGAAGAGCTCCCCAGGCAATAGACTTTGAAGGCATTCTTCAGGATTGTTGAAAAACTTTTGATAGCCAGATTTGAATTGAACTTGTCAACAAAAAGATTTGGGGGCTCTGATAGAAGAGAGAACTCTAATAGAAATTATATCAGTAATTTCTATATAATAACATAACCCCAGTGGATCAGTTTTCTTAAATACACCAACCAATGGAAGACTTGGCAAGTCTAGTCCATGATAAACTCAGAATTGAGCCGGAAGAAACCTTACCAGGTATATATAGCCAGATTCCCCTTTGTCATAGCTATTTTTTTCCTCATAAAAATCAAGGAAGCTGCTCCTAAGACTTGACTAGTTTAGAGGCTAAGGTTTAAGTTGGGCAGTTTATGGGTTTGGAATCATCTCAGATTTTAGAGAGTCTCCAAAACCAGCTAAGTCAACCCGACTCTGCTAACCAAATGGGTATCTGTCTGGAGACAAAGGGGCTGAGTCTATGCCATTTGAGAACTCTAAATAAACTTCTTTTTATTTTCTATTGAATGGCCTATGAGTGTCTGTTATTGTTCCAACATTGGACCAAAACTACCAGGATACCAACCTGGGTCAGACCCAGTTCATTGTATCAGATCTCAAATAATGCACTTCACTAGAAACACACTTAACTCTCAATTGGATCGATAGATCCTAATGAAACATGGATATCTTCTCTCCTTGGCCTTACTCTTTTAGAATAATTATTACCTCTACTATTCAATCCAGAAAATTCAGTGGAATTTGAAGGGGTGAGGGTTCTGGCTCAAGCTGACACTGGCAGACAACAATAAATGGGATTCTATTGTTATCTTTCCTGTGCAGTATCACACTGAGGGCCCAAGGGCCAAGGAAACGTTGAGGTTCTGGTATAGTGGAGTTTCTGCCAGAATCAATCCATCTCCCTTCTTCCAATCAATTTAGAACATCATACTGACTTTTCCTGTCCTTTAACCTGGAATTACCTAGAGCAGAATCTTCACATGCCCAGGTTTAAGACTTTGGCAAGTTTAGAGACCTTGTCTGGTGTGTTTGTTTATTTGTTTAATACTGATGTGACCCACAAGGATTTAGAGTTAAAAGCCATCTCAGAGGTAATGTAGTCCCAAATCCTCAGTTTATAGATGAGAAAATTGAGGCTTTTGGAGGTAAAATGACTTGCTTAAGGTCACATAAATAGTAAATGCCAGAAGCAAGATTTAATACAGGCCTTTTGAGTCTAGAACTCAAATTCTTTTCACTGTATCACATAGCCCCATCATAACCCAAGTGAAACTAGTGATAGTAGAATCTTTGACAGCTGCTCCTTACTCTCAGGGTCAATGACTCAGGAAATAAAACCTCTGAGGTATTAGGTTGGGGGACCATGAAGGAATGGTTCACTCTAGATTCTCCTCAGTTACGTACATATATATTGGTTTATCCTGGATATAAGGAGCTGGTTTAACATAACCCAAGTATTTCTTGGGATTCAGGGTCTGTCAAATTCCACTCAATATATTACCAAATGAGTTACAAGAGAAGTGAGTGAGGGACCACATCCTGTAATACTTCAAAATCAGATATCACTTTGTCACTTCTTTACCAGTTCTTCCTCAAAATGGAGATTACAGAAGGAGCTCACTAATGAGAGAAAGGGGCCACAAGGGCAGAGGGAGAAGGAAGTTAATGCATAATGCTGAAGTACAGAGAATGAAGCATGGTGCATGTGGATCTTTCCTCAAAATGTAGGTCCTGGGAAAAACTCATTATAATGTTAGAAGGGTCTCACAATGAAACAACAAAGAAAACTATTAGGGAATAATTTCCAATCCCTTGACCTAATAAATGGCAGATGGCAAACAAATGTAGTACTTTAAATTAGAGAAGGGGCAACTAGGTGGTACAGTGTATAGAGTGCCAGAATCCATTCTCTATATATTATCTCTATACATCATATATATATGTGTGTATACTCACACACGTGTATGTATATATATATGTATATATGTATATATATATATATAATGTATTTATTTTTCGTATTCTAGTCATGAATCTCCATCTCACAAAATCATCATTGAACCTATAAGATCAAATCTGCCTACTTCAGTTAGGTCTTCCAGTTATTTATTTGTTATTCATACTTTGTTCATTTCTGTATAATACTGAGATCATCAGTATTAGTGTTGGCTTAAGTCTTTCTGGTCACTGTTTGCTCTTGCTGGTCTTTATTGATATCCTTCTTCCTAGCTGTCAAGGAAGCTTTAGGGAAGATTACAACTCAGGTACAGGTTGGATTAGATGAACCTTTCAGTCCCTTCAAATCCTTAGGCTCTATGATTTTCTGATGTAATGGGTTGATGAGCCAGACAAAGAATAGTTCATTTGGTGTCAGCTTAGAAAGTACTCCCAGCTATCACATATTGAAGGAGATAGTTTCAATGATCATATAGTTAGTAAGACAAAATTAACAAGATAAATATGAAACCATCTCCTTAAGTCAAAAGTCTGGGCAACATTTCCTATGAAAAATAATCTTGAAGATTTTTAGTAGATTCACTATAAATATGAGTATTCAGGGTCATATAGCAAGCAAAAAAGTTACAATCATTTTAAATGGCAATAGCTACAAATAGAATAAAGAAAAGATAATAATAATGTATTATTATCTGGTCAGAAAGCATATGGAATTTGTGTCAGTTCTGGGGATCATACCAGAGTATATATTGAAGGAGGATACCAGTCTATGCAGAAAAGGTCAACCAGATTGGCAAGAGGACTGGAGAAACCATGCATGTCATTCAAAGATCAGAAGAAGGAACTTAGGATGTCTAACCTACTGAAAAGAAGTCTGAGATTATAGCTGTCTTCAGATATGAAAGGCCTGATATGCAATTGTAATGGACTTTGCTCTTTTCAGCAATGAGGTGATTCAGGCCAATTCCAATACACTTGTGATGGAGAGAGCCATCTGCTTCCAGAAAGTGGACTTTGTGACTGAATGTGGATCCCAATATAATATTTTCATTTTTTGTTGTTATTTGCTTGCTTTTTTTTCTTTCTCATTTTTTTCCATTTTGATCTGATTTTTTTGATACAGCACGATAAATGTAGAAATATTTAGAATAATTGCACATATTTAACTTATATTGAAGGGGAGTGGGGAAAAGAGAGAGAAAAAATTGGAACACAAGATTTTGCAAGGGTGAAGTTTGAAAACTATCTTTGAATGTATTTAAAATTTTTTTATTAAAACTTTTTATTTTCAAAACATATGCATGGAAAAATTTTCAACACTGACCCTTGCAAAGCCTTGTGTTCCAATTTCCCTCCTCTTTCCTCACCCCTTCCCCCAGATGGCAAGTAATCCAATATATGTTAAATATAGTAAAAATATATGTTAAAGCCAATATATGCATATATATTTATACACTTATCTTGCTGCATGAGAAAAGTCAGATTAAAAAGGGACTCTTCATCATAAGATCAATGGAACCGGCCTGAATTATCTCATTATTGAAAAGAACCACGTCCATCAGAATTAGTCATCATATAATCTTCTTGTTGCTGAGTACAATGTTCTCTTGGTTCTATTCAACTTCACTTAGCATCAGTTCATGCTAGCCTCTCCAGGCCTCTCTGAGACCAGCCTGCTGATCTTTTCTTACAGAACAATAATATTCCATAACATTCATATACCATAATTTATTCACCATTTTCCAACTGAAGGATATCCACTCAGTTTCCAGTTTCAAGCTGCTACAAAAAGGGCTGCCACAAACATTTTCTTTGCATGTATTTTGAAAATAAAAAGCTATTATTAAATACAAGCCTGGTATGTGAAGGAGAGATTTAACTCTTCCTGCTTGGTTCCACAGGGCAGAACTTGGAACAATGAATGAAAGTTATAAAAGAGCAGATTTAGCCATGAAATATGGAAATATTTAATAATGAGAATCATTCCAAAATTGAATGTACTGCTACCTCAGAGGATGGTGAGGTCTTCATTGCTAGAGGTCTTCACATAGGGGCTGAATGATCATTTATTGGGTATGTTTTGCAAAAGATTTCCTTTTGATGTATAGATTAGAATTTGGAGGCTCTGTATCAAGTATCTTCTACTAGATTTTTTTTGTTTGTTTTCAATTTTATTTATTTTATTTTGAATTTAAGAAATAGAATAAGCAGAAGCATTTCCATATAATAGTAGAATAGAAAAAAAGATGGTAATATGTGAAACTGCAAATCTATCATGTGCAACTTGCTGTTCCTTTTAAATATATAATAAAGTTATGTGACTTTTTTCTTTTTCTTCTTCCCTTCCCTCAACCCTAGAAATGACTTCCATTACACACAGACACACAGACACACAGACACACACACACAACACACACACACACACACACACAAGTATTTGCAATAGTCAAAATGACATGGTCACTCAAAGTTGTTCTTAAAACAATATTGTTGTTACTGAGTACAATAATCTTTTAGTTCTGCTCATTTTACAAACTGGCTGTCCCATTGGCCTCTCAAACTCAACTCATTATCTTCTGCAAAAAAGGAGTCACTTGAGCTAGTTTTGA